>NC_084501.1:17701613-18002613 GCF_030035675.1 Rhineura floridana | reverse complement strand
CTGGGAGTCCAACAACACCTGTGCCATTTTTTTTAACACACACTGAATGGTTTCATCTGTGCAGCATGGCCTGTGGGGTAAATTAGGGTGAGAGACAGTGACTGGCCTAAGAGGAACTTCACATGGCAAAGTGGGGATTCGAACCTGGGTCTTCCCAGTGTCAGCCTGGCACTCTAGCCACTATACCACACTGGAAGGTCAGGCACTCTCTTCTGTAATAGATCTGAAGTAGGAAAAAACAGACCCTTGGAACATCACAATTATTAGAGAGCTTCCAAAATTACCTAGAAAGCTGAATCTTGGTAAACAGATAGTCCGAGACTATAGCTATTAGGGCAGGACAGTCTGAAAACAGGCTGTTTATATGCATCTTCCCCAAAACAGGCATACACGGAACGGCTGAGGGATGTCAAAGCTACAAATTGGCACACATCCATTTCAAGACCTCCTGATCGCTAGGAGTGGGACACATTTGTTAAGTTTCTCCCTAAAAAATGGAGGGGGGGGAGAGACCTGTAACCCCCAAGTGGTTAAAGTGCTTTCAGACTCTCTGCTTTCAGACCCACATACAGCAGTGTGTGTACACTTCCGAGCTCAATTCAAAGTGCTGGTTTTGACCTATAAGGCTCTTTTACAACTCAGGACCCCAATATGTTCTGCAACTTCTCTCCCGAAAGGAATCTACCCAGACCCATAGATCTTCTTCTGAGGCCTTTCTCCAGCCCCCCCCCGAGGAAGGCTGGGAGGGGGGGTGACAAGGGAGAGGGCCTTTTTGGTTGCGGCTCAATTAAGGCCCGCCCAGCGCCTTCATTGACACCTTTTCAGCGCCAGGTAAAGACTTACCTTTCCCCCCCCAGGCATTTGATAGACTGAGCTGATGTTGTCTGTATTAATGTGCTGCCAAAGTTTCCCGTGGCGGTTGTTGTGTTATTATGTTGTTTTTATAGTATGGTATATTTACTTTTTGTTTTTAACTATGTTGTAAGTCGCTTGGAGACCTTTAGGTAACAAGTGACTAATAAATCTAATAAATAATACTAACTAGAAAACTGAGGAAATGGGACATTTTTACACCTAACTGTCAAAAATGTAGGGCATGACATTGGCCCTTGCAGGGCAGGATTGTGGAACGGAGCCAGCCACGGCTGTATCCACAGAGCAGAACACTGGGATGGAGGAGTGAAGGGTTCCCTTGCTTTGGATCCAGAAAGGGGGGCACATGGTCCTGTAGCAGCTAGAAGGGCATTACCAATGTTTGCACAAAACAAGCCCCCTTTATGCATCTTCCTGTGTGACAGTACACTAGGGACGGAAAGATCTGTCAATTTCGGCTCTGTCCGCTTCTCTTTTTTTCCCAATCTTAAAATTCGGCTCTCCACATTTCTGTAGCAATTTGTATTTTAAAAAAAATCCTCATGAAAATTCTTCAACATTTCAGTGCACATTCCTCCTAACAAATTCATTTTTGTATTTTGGGATTTGGATTCCTGCACTGAGCAAGGGGTTGGACTTGATGGTCTTACAGGTCCCTTCCAACTCTCCTGTTCTATGATTCTGTGCAGCTTTGACTAAGGCACACATTTGTTTGCAAGTAGTTTCTCCTAATATAATGCATTTTTGTATCTTAATTTTGCCAATATATTCCTTTTTAGGCCCACTTTCCCCTAATATATGTACTTTTGTAAACAATGCTGGGTTGGCAAACCGAATTGCAAAATTCGGATAAGCCCAAATTTCAAAGGATGGCTGTGTTTCGGTTCTCAAATTGTTTTGGAAAGTGCGGATATGATCAATTCCGCTTTAAACGCAAACTGAGTTGAATTTCTCGCTGTCCCTAATGGCCCCATGTCTACTGTACACACATGCACACCACCAGCACCACCGGTTGTCCTTCTCTGGAAGGCACGCTTGCAGGTGGACACAGAACGTTCTCTTTTGCTCAGTGTGCCCGCCAGGGTACATCGTTTACCGACGCCGCGCAGCCGAGCAATGTGACTGACGGGCGCTCCAACAGTGGCTAAGCTGGCATCGCTCCTTTTGGCTTCTCACCAGAGAGAAGATTGAGGCAAGCTGCCTGCAGAACCTCCCCCCCCCCTGCTCTCCCGCCCACAGCGCAGCCGTCAGGAACCGTGGCAGGTTGACGGCACAACCAGTGCCGACAGCAAGAACGGGCAGTGCCAACGACAGTGGATGAGTTCGTTGCAGGCAGCCGGGGAGAGAAGGGGGGAGAGAGAGAGAGGGGAACAGGTTACACAGCTGATGCTTTGTGGCAGGGAACTGCAAATGTGTTGGCTTTCTGTCTGCCATGTTGTGCCAGCCACCACCTTCTGCCACTCTGTGCCACCCTTGTGCAGGAGTGGGAATCTCTCTTTTTCCCCCCCCTCATGCGCAGATGTATGGAAATAACTCCCCCTACACAGCGTGCTTTTGTGGATGGAAAACACACAAACACCCTCCCTCCGCTTGCCGTAGAGACGCACATTCCAGTGCAGATGGGGAACGCAAGGCCTGACAAGGCGCCTGCAGGCCCCAAAATGCACTCTACCCCATGAACATGTCTAAGGAAGGGCCATAGCTTAACAGCAGAGCACCTGTTTCCCATGCAAAAGGACCTGGGTTCAATCCCCAACGGCATCCCCAGGCAGGACTGGGAGAGACACACGCGCCGCCCGAAACCCTTGGAGAGCCGCTGCCTGTCAGTGTAGACATTACTGAGCTAGGTGGACCATAAGAACATAAGGAGAGCCCGGCTGCTGGATCAGGCCAGCGGCCATCTAGTCCAGCCTCTTGTGCCCACATTGGCCAATCAGGCGCCCCAATGGGGAGCCCGCATGCAGGACCCGAGTGCCACAGCAACGCTCCCTTCCTGTGGCTTCCAGCAGCTGGTATAATGGCCTGACTTGTGGGGAAAGGCCCTGGTGCAGTGGCAAAGCACCTGCCTTGCATGCGTAAGGTCCCAGGTTCAAATATCTCCACAGGGGGAAGTACATTTTTGGGCCCGCAGGCGCCATGCCGGGCCTCACGTTCCCCATCTGCGTAGCGGTGCCGGAGCGTGCGTCTCTGCGGCAAGCGGAGGGTGTGTGTGTTTGTGCGTTTTCCATCCGTGAAAGCATGCTGTGCATCCCCAAGGAGAGTTGGGAATGTCCCCCCCCGGTCTGAAACCCTGGAGAGCTGCTGCCGGTCAGTGCAGACAGTGCTGCACTAGATGGACCCAGGGTATAAGGCAGAACACAGGGACCCAGGAAGCCAGATCCTGGGCCCGTCTAGTTCAGAATTGTCTGCACTGAAAGGCAGTGGCTACCTGGAGACGCCCCTGCGGGTTGAACCTGGGACCTTCTGCATGCAAGGCTCGACCAAAGAGCTATTCACGACTCAGTGTCCCTCACACAAGGCACGCACGGACACCAGTGCCATTTCCCCTGCCTTTGGGACCCACATCTATTCCGTCCAGGGTGCCTAGCGCCGGCATTGCAGGGGAGGCGCATGCAGATTCCCGATGCCAGCAAGTCAAAATGCCTTCCCTTCCTTGCCAGGCCCGAGGGCGGGGAACAACCCATGCCTGCTCCTCTGCTGGCCCACTGGGAGCGAGCACCGTCACTCAGATTTGGCTCGGCTGAGCGCGAGGGGGTGGTTGTTTGTCGCTTTCGCGGTTCTGACTCATTTCCCCGGGCCGGCGGCAGGAGGAGGCTCCGTTCCCACTTGCCGGCTCTGGGAGAACGCCAGGTTTACTACAACAACAACAACAACAAAATTTTTAGGTGCCAAGCTGCCAGCCCTCAGGAGAGTTCACCCAGAGAGCCAGAAGGCAGAGAGACCACACTGAGGACCAGGAGACTACAGCAGGAGGAGCTGGGCATATGGCACTTCTGCCAAAATAAAAGAGAAGGGCCGGCTCCCTAGACGAGATGGAAAGATTAGGGTGGGCCTGCGTTCAAATCCTGCCCTGGTTAAAAACTCCCGCAAGCCAGCCTATCTCGAGGCTGCGTACAAATGGCACGACTTTAAAGCACATTGAAAGCATGCGACTTCCCCCTAAAGAATATGTTGTTAACCCCTCTCGAAGCTACAATTCCTAGCACCCTTAACACACTATGGTTCCTGGGATTCTTTGGGGGAAGTTGTGTGCTTTAAACATGCTTTAAATGTATGGTGTGTATGCAGCCTCTGAATTTCAGTGTTCCTCAACTGTAAAATAGGATATTAGTGAAGCACCTTGGTGCTCTCTCGCTCTCTCTCACTCTTATTTTCTCACTCAGACTACCCCCACACGCACTGTCCTGACCGCCTCCTTGGATGAACAGCGGGATAGAAATACAAGGAAGAAATTGGGAAAGACTAAACACTCAACTCTCCATGGCCAAGAGCCAGGGCAATGAAATTCTGGCTAGGGCCAGTAAAAGCCTACCTAGTCGGCAACCCTCACATTGACACACAAACCTGCCCTCTGTCCCTCCGCCCCTATCTCTCAGGTCCGCACAAGCCAAGAGAGTGAAAATGTGCCAAGGCTGGGCTGGATTTTCCCCCTGCAAGGTGGCCCCCAGATCCTGGATTTGGAACCCACTCCATCAGGGCCGGGGAACCCTCCAGAGGGCTCATTTGCAAGGGGCATAGAAGGGAGGCCTCCGGTGTGTTTGTGTATGTGTGTGAATTGCCTCCTCCTGCCCTGGTTAATATTTAACCGCGCCTTCCTGTGACAGAACAGTTCTTAGCGTAGTGCATAGACAGTGTTCAATAAATCATTGCACAGGGCCGTGCAGGCAGGAGCAAAGGGGGGGGCGCGTTGCAGCTGGAGCGGGTGACGGGGGGAGAGAGAGAGAGGGGGGGGGAGTGGGGCGTGATAATGGAGATTGCTGAGCAGAGAGCGGGATAAATTATTCATTAAATAAATAAACACGGAGCGGGCTGGCGAGGAGCAGGCAGGAGTGTCGCGGGGAAAGAGGCCTTGGCAAGAGGTTGGCATGAAACCATCAGCCCTCTGGGTCCTGATGGTGGAAATCTACTCAAGGAGGAAGGGAGACCCACGCAAAACACATGCCCCAGATGATATCGGGACATAGGGAGCTGCCTTTGATACTGAATCAGACCATTGGCCCATCTAGCTCAGTGCTGACTACACTGACTGGCAGCAGCTCCTTAGGGTTTCAGGGGGGGGGTTGTCTCTCCTTGGCAGCTCCAACCTGGAGATGCCAAAGACTGAACTTGGGGTCGTCTGCAGGCGAAGCAAATGCTACACCCGGATGCTTTGATTTGGATTCCTGCATTAAGAAGGGGGTTGGACTTGATGGCCTTAGAGGCCCCTTCCAACTCTACTATTCTATGATTCTATGATTCTACTACGGCCCCTCCCCAAATGTGGCACCGACACCTTTCCATCAAATTGCGGCTCCTTGCAAGCCATCAGTCAGAGTTAAGCACCGTGACCACAAGGAAGCGAGTCACAGAAGCAAGAAACTGGAGCCTCTCCTCATCTCTTTAATGTGGCATGTATGTCTTTTTCATTTAAAAGAATTTTTTTAAAAATAAATTTTCTAAATACTCCTATCATTCTGGTTAAAATAAAGGCTGCGTACATAACCATACATTTGAAGCGCATCCCACCCAACCCCACCGGCAAAAAATCCTGGGAACTGTAGTTTTCCGTTCAAAGAGCTACAATTCCCAGCACCCTTCACTAACCAGAGTTTCCAGGATTTTTGGGGGTGGTGGTGGTGGAAATGTGTATGAAATCATGATTTTAGTTTTTCCAATCGTTCTATCGTTTCCTCTTAACCAAACAGAAAGAAAAGGTTAAATACTGAGAGCCGCAAGATCATAACAACTAGGTAGGCCAGGCTGAACCTCATTTCCCCCCAACCCCAGCCCACTTCCCTGAATGCATCCTGCCTCTGTCTGCAGTGGTCGCCCGGCGGAAAGGGTGTGTAAAAGGTGTGGCCGGTGGGGGGACACATGGTGGCGGCTGGTGTCTGTCGGGACTGGTGGGGCGGAAGGCAGGGAGCCCAACAGTAGGTGGAGCCAGAGCCAATAGACAGGCGGAGCCAACTCATTCTAGTTCCGTCCCCATCCTCCTCCCTGCTGAGTTCTACAAGGGCAGCGCTGAAACGAAAAAGCCGACAGGCAATGCCACCCCCAAGGGTGGTTGTGAGTAAGGAGGTAGGTTGGCTGAGAGCAGACTGGGCTTGGTGGGGTGATGTTCCGTTTGCCCTTATTTATTTTATTTACCTATCTATTTATTAGATTTATATCCTGCCCTTCCTCGCAGTTGGATCCCAGGGCAGCAATGGATCAGCTTCCTCTGGAAGCATGCACACCTGGGCACCAGAGGACTCCGAAGAGAGCTGCATGCGCGTTCGTCGTGGGCGACTTGTGGCCAGGATGTGACAAGGGTTTCATGGAAACCTGCGGGTAGGGAATGCCACCTTTTGATTTAACAACAAACCAACCACAGCCCCGTCCTGCTCTGCAACCTCGGCCGGTAGAGTCAGGGAGAGTCCAGCTTGGAGACTCAGGAGCCGAGCATGGTGGAATATGATTGGCTGTGGCAGAGCCAGAGCGGGATCTCTGTGGGTCATGGGCGGAGCCAAGAGAATTTTGGAAGCTGCAGTCAGCGCCGAATGCTGAGGCCCTGTCAGCATATGAAACCTTCGCTCAGAGATCTGCACCGGCTGCCGATTCATAACCCGGCTGTTCAAAGTGTTACTGATGGTATACAAAGCCCTCAACAGTTTGGGACCAGTTTAATTAAGAACATAAGAAGAGCCTGCTGGATCAGGCCAGTGGCCCATCTAGTCCAGCATCCTGTTCTCACAGTGGCCAACCAGGTGCCTGGGGGAAGCCCGCAAGCAGGACCAGAGTGCAAGAACACCTTAACTCATATGTGCCCCCTCGACTGCTTTGATCTGCGGAACTGGCACTGCTAGGGGTGCCACATAATACTCATTCCACACTTATAAGAAGTCCCTCTTTAATGTGGCACCACCCACACTTTGGAACTCCCTCCCTATTGACATCAGGCAGACGCCTCCGCTGTACTCTTTCAGGGGCCTGCCTAAAACATTTTTGTTAAGGTAAGCCTACCAAGGCACAGAGATGGTTCACATTTGTGGTTTTTCTTAGCTGACTGTTGATTTTAAAGATCTTCTGAACCATTGTTTAAATGCCTGTTTTTAATGGTCTTTTAATGATCGTTTGAATGCCTTCTCGGCTTTGTAAACCGCTTAAAGGCTTTATTACATATAAAGAGATACAAAAAATCCAGGTGGCATATAACAACTACTAGGTGAAATCGGCAAATGTGGCTAAAATGCTCCAATGTGAATAATTGTTATGGAGAAAAGAAGTAAAACCCCATCGTTCAAATCCATATAACACAAAAATCCACAAATGGCAAAACGCGATATAGTATATAACGTAACACAAAGCAGGAGAAACTCTAAACATATGACGAACTGATTCATGCACGGATCAAATGTGGACAAGACTTGCATATAGCACCAAAAAAGTTCTAATATTTGTGCACACGGCCAAACAAAGAGTTGATGTTATTTACGTGGCTGACGTGACCAAGTAGGGTTGTCCTTCGGTGGGTTTTCTGGAGAGATGCGTGCCAAATGCATTTCGGCTTCTTAGCCTTCTCTGGTGCTTTGCTTAATTTCAGAATCCTTTCTGCTTGAGGTCACCAGTTTTGTTTTATTTATTTATGTATTAGATTTCTATCCTGCCCTTCCTCCCAGTTTGTTCCAGAAACTGTTTTGTAAAGATCATATAAAACTACCCAGCTATCTAAAAGAGACTGGTACCTAAAACCATTTTCAGTAATCAGTATCAAGATCTGGAACCCGTTGGTTTAAACAAATGTAATACATAAAGATACCATCATGTATATATGCGCGTGTGTTAAGTTCATGTTCTGCCATTTGTGGGTGTTTACGTTATGTTTTCGAATGATCGGGTTTCACGTCTTTATTCCATAACAAATACTTTCATCTTAGCCTTTTAGCCACATTTGGAGATTTCACATCGTATCGTTTGAATGTATTGGGGCACCCTTGACTTTTTTCTTTTCGACTCCATGCGCCGGGTCCCAGCTTTGATCCTTGGCATCTCCAGGTAGAGCTGGGCCCCTGCATGAAACCCTCTTCAGCTGCTGCCGGTCAGTGCTGACAATATATGCTGAGCTAGATGAATCAGTGGTCTGACTCAGGATGAGGCACCTTCCTACGCTCTATGTGGAAGAGCTCCCTCTCTCTCCCCCCCCCATCCTCCTCTGATACCATTCAGATGCTGATGGAAATTCAACAGAGGGAGGGAGGAACATGGATATAGACTCTGTATTAGTCAGAGAGTCCTGGGGGGGCAGCGGCTTTGCCCCTCTCCTTCCAGAGTCCCTAGAAGACCCGCATCTCAAAAGGGATTAAGGAACGCAGCGGGTGGCAGTGGATTAAACATCCCTCCTAGGGGCCAAGGCTGGATTTCAATAGCCAAGCAATCCCCAGAATCTGCATTTCAATGGGATCTGACTCCTTCCCGTTCCAGGCGCAACTCCAAAACCAGGGTCCTTAGTGGTGGTGGTGGGGTAAGAGGAAGGACTGTCTTTAAATGGTAGCAGGTATAATTATTGTGCATATTGCTTGTCCTTTGCATGTGGTACTCAGAGAGGTCTCCATGGAGGTTCCACACGGCTGCCATATAACTGTACCTTTGTCTATTTACATTTGATAGATAGATAGATAGATAGATAGATAGATAGATAGATAGATAGATAGATAGATAGATAGATAGATAGATAGATAGATAGATAGATAGATAGATAGATAGATAGATAGATAGATAGATAGATAGATAGATCCCGCCCTTTCTCCCAGCAGGAGTCCAGGACGGCAAACAAAAACACTAAAAACACTCTAAAACATCTTTTAAAAGATATGTTTAAAATATATTAAAACAAAAGATCTTTAAAAACATACTAAAACAAAAGATCTTTTAAAAATCTCAAAAAGCAATTCCATTACGTGTTATTACATTTACATCCTTCCTTTCCTGCAAGGAGCTCAAAGTGTCATATGGGGTTCTCCTCCCTCTCCATTTGATCCTCACCACAACCCTGTGAGGTTAAGTGAGGCGGAGAGCCTGCGCCTGGCCCAGGGTCGGCCAACAAGATTCATGGCTGCGTGGGGGGTTCAAACTCTGGTCTCTCCGGTCCTACCTAGTCCAACACTCTAACCCAGCCTTTCCCAGCCAGTGTGCCTCCAGATGTTGTTGGACCACAATTCCCATCTTTCCTGGCCACTGGCAATGCTGGCTGAGGCTGATGGGAGTTGTGGTCCAACATCATCTGGAGGCACACTGGTTGGGAAAGGCTGCTCTAACCGCTACACCAGTGCTGGTTCTAATCCAGGGATGGTGGGCCCTTGGAACAGGAGCACATAGAAACATCAGAAAAACCTGCTGGATCAGGCCAGCAGCCTGTCTAGTCCCGCCTCCTGTTCTCACAGTGGCCAACCAGAGGCCCATTAGGGGAAACCCGCAAGCAGGACCTGAGTGCAAGAGCACTCTCCCCTCCTACGCTTTGCAGCAACTGGTATTTGGAAGCATACCACCTCCGACTATGGAAGCGGAGCATAGCCAAGCCACACCCCTCACCCCTGGAATGTGCCCTTGATTTCTAGATAACGCCTCTCGCTTGCTTGCTTGGATGGAGGTCAGAGAGGGGTGTGTTGAGAGTGTGCAGAAACTCGCCTACTGTACAAAGGAAAAATTGGCATTTGTTGCTCCGCCCACTGTTGGCCTCTAGCCCTGCCCATCACTGGCAAGTGGCACCCAGAAGGTTTGTCCGTAAGGGAATGCGGCCCTCGGGCTGACAGATGTTCCTCAGCCCTGCCGTCATCCTTGATGGGTCCACCTAGCCTAGAATTCTTGCAGCCAAACCTGCCCGGCCTCTGAAAAATCCACAGTCAGGGAAGGAAGGCGATAAAAACCTCCCTCCCCAGTTGCCTGTCTCCGGGACGTGGCACATCCTCCTGTGCACCTTAACCCCTTGCTGCTCTTGGCCTCTGCCAAGCTGGCGGCACAAGAGGAAGAGATCCAAGGAAATGCCAAGCAAGGTGTAAAGAGAGATGGAGACGCAGCCCTGGTGAAACCGCGGGGCTCTGGAGGGAGCGGCGAGACTGCCAGCGGCGGCACAGAGCCGGCTGGCAAGCCTCCCTGCCGGCTGCCTAAGGGAGCTGACCTCTGGCCTGCTTCGCCTGGTGCACAAGCCAAGTTTCCATACAGTCAGAAGGGGAGCAGAGATGTTTTCCGCATGTGGAAAGTTGGGGAGGCTGAATAGTAATAATAATAATAATAATAACAATAATGTCGATCCGACTTATGGTGTTCATGGTAAGCGGTCTTCAGAGGGGGTTTCCCATGGCCCCCCTCTGAGGCTAGTCCTCCCCAGCTGGCTCAGCTTGCCACAACTGCACAAGCCTGCCCCTTCCTTGTCCGCAACTGCCAGCTGGGGGGCAACTGGGCTCCTTGGGGCTCTGCAGGTTGCCCACGGCTGCACAGGTGGCAGGGCACGTCACCCCTGAGCCACTCACCGTGGGGTGATCTTTAGCTGGCCCTTGGCGCCCAGGAGGCACGAGCGGGGATTTGAACTCACAGCCTTTGGACTCCCAACCAGGTTCTCCTCCCCACTGTGCTATACCAGCTATCAATAACAACAACAACAACAATACTAGGATTTGTTAGTTGCTTTAAGCCAAAGAAAAAGCCTCAAAGCAACTTAACAAAATAAAACGACCCCAGATAAAACAATTAAAACCGGAAAATGTGAAACACTGATCAAGACGCAGCAGTGGACAAAACATTTGCCCAAAACCACATTGATGAGGACGAGTGCTGCCCATCCCGCTAAAAGATGAGCAACCCCGCAGGGGCTTTGCATAGGTTGTGCTTGGGCAGCCCCCACCTGGAGGGGCTGGTAGAGTTCAGCCCAGCCGCCCTGAGCTTCATCTCCTAGCTAGCAGCACCGTGGCAAATTCCGAAGTGCCGGGTCCCTTCATGTTAGTCACAGCCAAGCCCTTCCTCCTTTCTTTGCTGTGGGGTTGAGCATGAGATCCTTGTTCCCGACTTCTCCCACAAGGACAGACCTCCTGAGGAGCCAATAAGCACACACAAAAAAGGAGAGCCTTCTCAGTAGCTGACACACCTGCTTTCACTCTGATTGGGTCCAATCAGCAGGAAAGGACAAGCATGTTAGAAGACTCTTCTCAATGGCTAACACAAGCCCTTTTCATCCTGATTGGCTTATAGAATGCTGGAGACATAGTGACCCTGCTCCCAAAAAAGTAAGGGGTCTAAGACCCCACCAAGACCCTGGACGACTGCAACCCTGCTTTTAGCCCCAGGACAGCTAAATTCTTGAGCTGTGTCCCAAGTTATGGTCTGAAGGCACAGGAGGCCACCGCCTTGCTAAAGCTGCTATTATGATTGTCGTTGTTGTTATTATATCCCACCTTTCCTCCAAGGAGCTCTAGGTGGCACACATGGTTCTTCTCCCTCTCCATTTTACCCTCACAACAACCCTGTGAGGTAGGTTAAACTGAGAGGCTGCGACTGGCCCAAGGTCACCCAGCAAGCTTCATGGCTGAGTGGGGGATCTGAACCCTGGTCTCCCAGGTCCTAGTCCAAGGCTCTAACCATTGCACCTTACTGATCAAGCTAAGCTAAGCTTAAAGAAAGAAAGGTAAGCAGGTCTGGGTCTGGTCTGGGAACAACATCCGTTCCTTGGCTTCATAGGAAGCTGCCCCCTGCTGAGTCAAGTCCTTGGCCCATCTAAAGCGGTAGTGTCCACACTGACTGGCAGCGTCTTTGCAGGGTTTCAGGAAGGGGACACTCCCAGCCCTATCTGGAGATGCCATCAGGGACTGAACCTGGGGCCTGCTGCATGCAAAGCAAGTGCTCTGCCGCTTGACGTATGGCCCTTCCCCTAAACGCAAAGATGCTAGTCCTCATGAGACACCGCCTTCTACTGAGTCAGCCCCTTGGCCCACCTAGCTCAGTCTCGTGTCTACGCTGACTGGCACTGGTGCTCCGGGTTTCAAGCAGGGAGTCTCCTCTCAGCCCTTCCTGGGGCTTCTGCCATGCCAAGCAGACGCTCCGCCCTCACGCGACAGCCCTTCCACAACAACGGAAGAGAGAGGAGCACGACATAAACACATCATGCATGCAACTGTTTACATCCAGGGATTGATGGGGACACGCAATGGCCTTGGTTTTGTTTAGCTTCCTTGGTTTGGCAGGACTACAAAAATAATAATGCACAGACACATATATACAAGAGACTGTATTCCAGAGCAGACCCATTGAAACGAATGAACCAACCTTAGCCCCTCAGGGCCAAATTACAACAGTTGCCACTGGAATGAGTCAGTGGGCAGCTTCAGGGCACTGTTGCACCATCCGGTTGCTCAACTCGGAGGTTCAGAAAGGAAAGAACGAATCCGAGCTCCCAGGAAGCTTTCATGTGCATTAAACCTCCCCCTTCCCCCCCCCCCCAAAAATCTGCACCTGCCTTCCCGGCACACACCCTCCCCTTCCATTTCAGTTTCCCAAATTGCCAAGGAAGCCATCAAGGAACTTAAAGGCAGCACAACCACGAAAAAGTAAAAACAGGGAGACAACACTGACACGGTGCAGATTTCTTGGCAGAGGGACAAACGCGACAGAAGCCTAAGAAGAATGTCTTGTAGCACCTCGCCAGGGTTGCAGGTGGGGGGCATTTCTGATGGAGGCAAGGGAAATTGAGGCAAGGGTGTACATCTTTGGGATAGATAGGAACCTATCTATGGCTAATGGTTTGACTTGGTGTGTTTAGCTCAGTAGTGTCTACACTGACAGGCAGCGGCTCTCCAGGGTTTCAGGTGAGGGGCATTCCCAGCCCTACCTGGAGATGCCAGGGATGGAACCCCGGAGCTTCTGCATGCAGGACAGATGCTCTACCACTGAGCTTTTCCCCTGCTGAAGCGTTTTTCCTGGTGTGAAGAACGTAAGAGTCTACTGGACCATCGAGTCCAGCCTCCTGTTCTCACAGTGGCCAACCAGAAGCCCCAATGGGAAGCCCACAAGCAGGACCGGAGCGCAAGAGCAACTCCCCCCACTGCTACTGCCAGCAACTGGGATTCAGAGGGTTACTGCTTCTGACAGTGGAGGTAGATCCTAGCCATCGCAGCTAGCAGCCACCGATAGCCTTACCTTCCGTTAGGGATGGAAAGATCTGTCCATTGTGGTTCTCAGGTTCTCAACTTTCCAGTCTTAAATTCAGTTCTCCACATTTCTGCAGCAATTTGCAATTTTTTTAACAAAAAGATCCTCAAGAAAATTCTCCAGCGTTATAGTGTGAATTTATCATAAATAACACATTTTTTGTAGTGGGTTTTGACTCATGTACACATTTTTGTAAGCCATTATATGATGAGAAATTTTATTCTCACGCGTACATTTATTTTTAGGCATACTTTCCCCTGATATATGCATTTTTGTAAACATTGGTTGGCGAACCAGATCGCAAAATTCAAATGAGTGCGAATTTCGAAGGACGGCTGCCTTTCGGCTCTCATATTGTTTCGGAAAGTGCAGAGTTGATAGATTTAGCTTGAAATGCGAACTGGATTGAAATTCTACCCCATCCCGATCTTCCATAAATTTGACTCTCTTCTGCCCTCTTTTAAAGCCATCCAAGTTGGTGGCCCTCATTGCCTCTTGAAGGAGCCAATCCCATGGTTTTATCTATGCACTGTGTGAAGAAGCCCTTTTTTCTGCCCGTCCTGAATCTTCTGACATTTCAGCTTCATTGGACATTGTTAATGCCTTCTCCCACAACAACAGACAGCCCTAGGAGCCAATCAGCATGCAAGGGGAGAGTGTTCGCTACTGAGAAGAGTCTTCTCAGTGGCTGACTCACCTCCTTTCACTCTGATTGGCTCCAATCAGCAGGAAAGGGCAAGGAAGCATGTTAGAAGACTCTTCTCAGTGGTTTACATACTCCCCTTTCATGCTGATTGGTTCGTAGGATGCTGGAGGTGTAAGGACCCTGCTCAGCAAAAAGTAAGGGGTCTAAAAAAACCCAGGCCCTGAACAACAACACCCCCACATTCAACCCTAGTCCTTCTCAGTGCAGGTCCGCTGAGGTTCATAGGTATGACTAAGGCTCAGTGATTTCAATGGGTCTACCCTGACTTAGTTGCCTACAATCCAATGGACTTAAGTGTGAGTGGCTCAGCTGGATATTGGATCAGATGACGGCAAGACCCATAGCTCAGTGGGTAGAGCATCTGATTTCCATGAAGATGGTCCCAGCTCAATCCCCAGCATTTCCATGTACAGAATAGAGAGCTGTTGCCAGTCAGTGTAGACCAAGGATGGAAAGACCTGTCAGTTCCGGTTCTCCCTCTTTCTCATTATGCTAATCTTAAATTTGGTTCTCTACATTTCTGCAGCAGTTTGCTATTTTCCAAAAAAAAAAAAAAAATCCTCATGAAAATTCTTCTGCATTTTAGTGTGAATTTCTCCTAATAAATACATTTTTTTGTATAGTTGTGACCGAGCGTACACAATGTTTGCAAGCAAGTTGTCCTAATACAATGCATCTTTGTATGTCGTCTTCCACCAATATATTCATTCTGTGCACACTTTCCCCTACTAGGTTCATTTTTTGTAAAGTTTTCTTGGTTGGAGACCCGCATCGCAAAATGTGGAAAAGTGCAAATTTCGAAGGATGGCTTCGTTTCGCTTCCCACGTTGTTTCGGAAAGTGTAATTTCACTTTACGTCCAAACTGAATTGAATTGCTCCAACATCCTTCGTGTAGGCAAATAATCCTGTCACCTGCTGTTTCTGAATGTGCATCCATATATACAAAATTGGCAAAGGCAAATCGGCACCTTCTTCCTTTGGTGATGCGCAAGTGGTCACCCGAGCTGATCCCAGGCCGGCTTAGCACCTGTTTGGAGAATGCGCGGTCGACAGATTAAGGAAAGGAAGCCTAACGGGTCTGCGGATGGGGCGTCCTTCAGTCGCCGAGTCTCCTTCTTTAGTCCGTTAAGCGCCGCGGATCCGATTGGGGAATGAAAGGCACCATCAATATCCTGGCCCCGCCACAATTAATCACAGACTAATTAGCACCGAGGGCTCTGATCCCAGACAGAGCTGCCGGCAGCAGGAGGTAAACAGACAGGAGAGAGATTGGGAGGAGGGGACACAGATACCTGTTGGTCCTGCTGGTTGGGAATCACTTGGATAGCAAATAGCTTGGCTGGCTCTGGGGCCCTCCACTTCTGGCACCTGTGATGCCTATGGGAGGGAAGGGCGTGGGTGTGCACGGAAAGAACATAGAGTGCCACCAGGTTGCAAAGAACATGGCAAAGTGCATCGACTGTTTGTGATGGCCTGTGTCCAGAGATGCTCGTTCTCGGCAAGATATTGCATGAATGAAATTACACACACACACACCACTTTTAAAGCACGTGACATCCCCGCAAAAGAATCCTGGGAATCTCTTGTCCCAGTGCAGAGGTTGCAGGGCTGGCCCTGCCATTAGGCAGAAGGAGGCAACTGCCCGAGGAGGCGGATGCCAGGGGGTGGGAGCAGTTTACCCCTCCTTCTCTTCCCCTCACCCCGAATCCCCTGAGCTAGCTTCCTTGGCACCTCCTAAGGTACTCCCCAGGCAAAATGGAGGACATTGCCCCATTGCTAGGATTGAAACAAGAGTCATCTACCAGTCCAATCAGATTCAGCAGGACTCAGTGGTGAAGAGCCTACAGCCCTCCAGATGCCATTGGGCTCCATCGCCCGTGCTGTCAGAGGGCAGGGCAGGTGGGGGCCGGCTGAGGGCAGACCCAAGTTGTTGGGGCAGTGCCCCATTCACCCTTACAGACCGGCCACTGCTGTGCACTGCTGCAGAGGCATCGTGGGAGGAGGACTTTAACCCCAGGTTAATCCGCAGACCTTCAAAAGCGACAGCGTTCCGGTTTTGTCACTTGCTTGGTTCTGCTCACCTAGCTGTTGTTGAAAGCCACAGGAGCAGGCCAGACCGGTTTTTTCGCAGTCATTTGGCAACCCCAGTCCCGTCAGAAAGCGCAGGCAGGCGGGACAATCCCCTGCACATGTGGGCTCACCCAAAGGAAGCTTACGTATATCTGCTCATCCTTAGCCCTCGATAGGTTCCAGCCCTACATCTAGGGATGGGAAGAGTCGTCTGTTTCGGTTCTCTGCGTCTAGCTTTCCCAATGTTCAGTTCTCTACATTTCTACAGCGATCTGTGAATTTTTTTGTTTAAATCCTCATGACAATTCTCCACCATTTTACTGCGAGTTTCTCCAAATAAACACATTTTTGTAGGCAGTTTTGACAAAGGTGCAATTTTTGCAAGCTGTTGCTCATCACCTCGTGCCTTTTTGCATGGTATCTTCACTCACGTATTCATCTTTCTCCTAATGGATGCATTTTTGTAAACATCGTTTAGTAGGCCAACTGCATCCCCAAATTCTAATAAATGAGAATTTCAAAGGACGGCTGCATTTCGGTTGTCATATTGTTGTGGAAATTGCGAATTTGATAAATGTGAACTGGAAATGCAAACTGAATCGAAATTCTCACCCGTCCCTAGCTCCATCACGATCTTCCCCAGCCAGGCAGAGACAGGTCGCATGCCCAATTGCCTTAACCAGAGCCTCATGCAGCATCGCCATTGCCCCAAAATAAAACAAGGCCCCCTTGACAACCTCCTTTGCCCTGCTGCCGCCTCCTCCCCACACCCTGCTTCCTCCAGTTCTTTCCACCTAGCAATTTCAGGGGCCATGGGGAGAGAGAGTGGGGGACGGGCAGGGGGGCGGGGAGAGGCTGCTTCGCTCCCTCAGCAGCCGGCGGCGCCAAGGAGAAAATGAGGCAATAAATAATCGGGGATGGGAACGGATGAGCGCCTGGCGCTGTGCTACGGTAATGTTGAAATATGGCTCCACTGGGCTCTGGGCTGCGCTTGCAAAGCCTCCATCGCTGGAAACTGAGGTGTATGCCCGACGTTTGAAATGGTAGCAAGCTGGAGTTCTGGGGCAGAGGACGGTGTAGGGGGTGGGGAAGCCGCAGATTTTGGCCTCTCAAGAGAAATGTTGGGGCCTTGGGGTGGGGTGGGGGAAGGCAAACGAGGTGCCGGCTTCGTTTCCCTGAGGAGGGGAATGGAATGGAACCTACAGGTTCAGAGGCAGTCTACCAGTGAGTACCAGTTGTAGGGGCAGAGAAGCAGGCGAGGGGCTGCCGCAGTTGTGCGCCGCTTGTGGGCTTCCCAAGAGGCATCTGGGAAACAGGATATTGGGCTAGATGGGTCACTGGCCTGATCCAGCATGGCTCCTTTTATATTCTTATGAGGGCGGGAGGGCTCTTGCCTTCACGCCCTGCCTGTGGGCTTCCTTGAGGAATCTGCCTGGCCACTGTGAGAACAGGATGCTGGACTAGAGAGGCCTTTCAGCCTGACCCAGCTAGGCTCGTCTTTGGCTCTGCGACATGCTCTTCCAACCTTCAGTGTTGCTACTGATGACCCTCCCTTTCTTCTCCTCTGCCATGCAAATTCTTCTCCGACGCAGAGGGCCACGAAATCCAAGGCAAACAGCCAGAAGAGCTCCTGCCTCTGTTCACTTTCCCTGCCAGCAGCAGAAGGTGCCTCTAACCTCTACAGCTGGATTAGGCCAATGGCCCACCTACTCCAGCATCCTGTTTCCGCAGTGGCCAATCAGATTCCTGCAGGAAGCTCACAGGCACGGCGTAAGGGCAAGAGCCCTCCCTTGCCCATAAGAGCCTGCTGGATCAGGCCAGCGAGTCCAGCCTTCTGATTGCTTCTGCGACATTCAGCAAATATCATCCCACACTTTCCACCATTTTCCTTTACGCGAAAAATCTGGGTTTGGGGGAAGCGGGCTTGTTGCGCGACAGCACCAAATCAACTGTTAATTGAATTTGATGGTATGTGATTGAATCCCACCCACAAACAGGGATAGTGTGGAAGGGCCCACTGATCTCAAGGCTTGGTTTGTTAGTTTTTTCAAAACAAAAACAATATGTATCAGCCCAAAAGATACTCCTCAGGCAGATTTGTTTGTTTCTTAAATTAATTTTGAATCCAACTGTTTGGGGGAGGGGGGAATCCAGCCGGTAAGCACCATCTTAAAAGAGGCATCATTCCCTCGTATGCAACAGAGAAAGCCTCTTCAGAGAGGATGCCTGCTGGGATCTTGGAAAGGTTCTGTGCCGTGGGAATAGGACATTGGACTAGATGCGCCACTGGCCTGATCCAGCTGGGCTCTTCTTACGTTCTTAAATTTTTATTTATTTATTATTTGATTTATATCCCACCCTTCCTCCCAGCAGGAGCCCAGGACGGCAAACAGAAGCGCTAAAAACACTTTAAAACATCATAAAAACAGACCTTAAAATACATTAAAACAAAACGTTAAAAACATTTTTTTAAAAAAAGCTTTAAAAACATCTTTTAAAAAAGGGTTAAAAACATTATTAAAATGAAGAAACCAGCGTGCTTTTTCTCTTTTAAAAAAGCTATTCCCCTCCCCTTCAGACGCACATTTAATCAGCTACTTAACTACCGTTGAGACTCCAGTTTGGAGGGATCATCTCTGAGGGGAGGCACCCCAATCTCCGGTTTCTGGTCAGCCGGGGGGGGGGGCGACAATGGGCTGCAATCTCCCTTCCCTGGAAAGATTTAGGCCCCTCGAAACACACCCCGGCTTCAGAGTCGGCTGCATTCGATGAAAGAACCTCATCCCTCATCCCCCCCATGGGATGAATCCGGTTCCAGGGCCTGCCCTGTGATATCACTAGAGCCCGCACCATGACATCACTAGGGCCCACCCCTGAAATCCCAGGATTTGGGATGCTTCTGACTGTGGCAACCCTATACTGAACAGACCCAAAGCATTTATGATTAACCAACTTAAGATACCTTTTACATTTTAGGCCCTGGTGGTGGTGGTTCCGCCGCTGGGTGTGGCTCACCCACAGCTTTGAATGGTTGAAATCTACTGTTCCTGGCATGTTTGGGCCACTCCAGACATCCTTTTCATTGCGCATTCGTGACAATGCATGCTCATGATGGTAGCAAGGCATGCTTTCAGTACTGATTGTGCCTGCAAAAGTTCCGGGGCAGACAGACTCCATCGTTTCTAACTGTGCTTATCCCATAACTTTCGGCTGAAAGCTTGTAACTTTTAATACCATCATCGTTCGGGGAAGGGGCGTCACCCGACTTTTCTAGTGCTACAACGCAAGAGCGCCCCTTCCCCACGTGAAAATAATGCAATTCACTCTGGGGAAGCCGCGCAGACCAACTAATAAAGAGGAATGGTGCGTGGACGGTCCAGCATCAATCCACCACTAATGCACTTTTTTAGATTTTTAAAAAATTAATTGTATTGTTTAGTTCTTTCGTCATTTGCTGCCCTACGCTTTTTGGGGGGTAAGGACGGGCAGGTCAGAGCCATTTCATTCACTAAATAAATAATTTAATAAACGAGGGCCAGCCGTTACTTTGGGGTAAACACAGAGAGGATGTGGGCCAGCCGTGATTCTAACCGTCTGCGTTTCAATGTCAGCATACTTGGGGTGGGGTGGGGGATGAGCGCCATAAATGGGCTGCTGACCCGGCCCCTTCGGGGCTTGTGAATCTGTCACTGGGATATGTCCATCCCTGTGCCCCCCCACTCCCCAACAGCCCCCACTAAATTATTCACACCATCGATCCTGTTTCTTGCTGTTAAAGCGTCTGGTCTTGCGCTTGCCGGACCTGGCTGAGGAGTGACTGAGAGTGTGCATTGTGTGGTGTTGTCAAAGATCACAACTCAGAGTAGACCCACTGATATTGAAAAAAATGGAAATGGGCAGCCTTCAAGTCGATCCCGACTTACAGTGACCCTCTGAATAGGGTTTTCATGGTAAGCGGTATTCAGAGGGGGTTTACCACTGCCTCCCTCTGAGGCTGAGAGGCAGTGACTGGCCCAAGGTCACCCAGTGTGCTTCGTGGCTCCATGGGGATTCGAACCCTGGTCTCCCAGGTCATCCCCATTATAGGGAAGGGCCATAGCTCAGTGGTACAGCATCTGCCTTGCATGCAGAAGGTCCCGGGTTCAATGTTCCGGCACCTCCAGGTAGGGCTGAGAGAAACCTCTTGTCTGAAACTCCGCAGAGCTGCTGCCAGTCAGTGTAGACAATACTGAGCTAGATGAAGTGGTTAGAGTCTTGGACTAGGCCCTAGGAGACCAGGGGTCAAATCCCCACTCAGACATGAAGCTCAGTGGGTGACCTTGGGCCAGTGGCCCAGTCACTCACTCACTCTCTTCGCCTAACCTACCTCACAGGGTTGTCATGAGGATAAAATGAGGAGGGGGAGAACCGTGTACGCCTTGAGCCCCTTAGAAGAAAAGTGGGATGTAAATGTAATAATAATCATAACAACAGAAGGCAGCTTGCTACATTCCTATATAGGCCCTGGAGAGTCAGCACCACTGATGGGGGACAACGGGGTAGATCAAGGGTGGGGGACCTTAGGTCTGTGGGCCAAATATGGCCCTCCACCCTCTTTACCTTGCCCTTGGATCTCTCCCCAGCCCATTCCCCCTCACACCCTCCTGGAGTGTTTTTCACTCATCTGGATGGAAGATCAGAGGTTGTGTGCAGAAACTACCCTACTGTACAAAAGTTAAATTCACATTTTTGCCACTGGCCCTGCCCACCACTGGCATGCAGCCCTCGGAAAGTTGCCGAGGAGCAGAGATGTAGTTATCCAGGGGCTTGGGGGGTCTGAGACCCTTTACTTTTTTGGGAGCAGGGTCCCAGCAGGGTCCCAACGTCTCCAGCATGAAAAGTGAGTGTGTTAGCCACTGAGAAGAGTCTTCTAACATGCTTCCTTGTCCTTTCCTGATGATTGGAGGCAATCAGAGCGAAAGGAGGTGAGTCAGCCACGGAGAAGACTCTTCTCGGTGGCTAACACTCTCCTCTTTCCTGCTTACTGGCTCCTAGGGACGTCAGTTGTGGGAAATGCATTTATAAGGATCTCATGCTCAACCCCGCAGCAAAAAGGGAAGGGAGGGGGCCTGGCTGTGACTAACATGAAGGGACCCTGCACTTCTGAATTTGCCACTGCACGACTGCCCAGGAGGGAATGCGGCCCTCAGGCAGAAAAAACATTCCCTCCTCCTGAGCTAGACAGAGAAAATAATCTGATCTGGTAGAAGGCAGCCTCCTGAGTGCCAAAGCCCTCCCCGCCTCACTTGGGCATCCTCAGCCAAAATACACCCACACAGGCACACACAAGCCAGGAAGAGAGGTTGGATGACCCATGGCCAAAGCCCCATCTCACTACAAAATCAACCTCTTTACCAGCTGCCTCTGGCCAAGGTGATGAAACGGGCTCAGATCAATGAACGTGGCAGGACCCGAAGGGGGGGGGGCGCCTGAGTGACGGGCAGGCCTGTGTTGGGGGCAAAGTGGAAGCAGCTGCTGACGGAGCTCCAAAGGCTACATCCAGCACCCGGAAACTTCAAAACAGAAAGTCAGCTTGTCATACTTCCCATATTGGAAGCAGCCTCATGCTGTGACCTAGTATTGTCAGCGCTGGCTGGCAGCAGCGATCCAGGATCCATTCCACGGCAGAAGGGCCAGGCATTTATTTATTTTATCATTATTTGTTTTATTTATTAGATTTACATCCCGCCCTTCCTCCCAGTAGAAGCCCAGGGTGTCAAATGCACTAAAAACACTCTAAAACAGACTTTAAAATATATTACAACAAAACGTCCTTAAAAACATACTTCCACGCAAAGCATGCAGTCTTCACCACATTCGCACCACACATTTATTGAAAGAGTCATGGCTTCTCCCAAAGGATGCTGGGAAGGGTGGTTTGGGAAGGGCGCTGAGAGTTGTGAGGAGACCCCGGTTCTCTTCACAAAGCAACAGTTCCCAGGGTGGCTCACAATCAATCCCTCTTCCCAGGAAGCTCTGGAGATTGTAGCTCTATGAGGGGAGCAGGGCTCCCCAAACAGTTCTTTGCACCCTGAACAAACTACACTTCTCTGCATTCTTTAGGGGAAGTCATGACTGTTTCAAGTGGAATAACAGTGGGATAAATGCACAGTGTGAATGTGGTCTGTTTAGACAGAATAGGAGTAACACTGAAACACCACCCAAAATAGGTAAAATGCACTTGAAAATACTCTGCCAACTTCCACGCAGCCAAACATTGGAATGCAGACCCTGGAAGGTTGTTCAGGTTTGAATCTGGCCCTTGGGCTGAAAACAGTTTCCTAACCCCTCCCCGCCCCAGGTTTGGACCTACCTGTTCAAGGTAAAAAAATTGCTGGACTCTAACTCCAATAGCCATCATAGCTGGCCATTGGCCATGCTGGCTGCGACTGACAGGACTTGGGAGTCCAGGTCTGGAGGGCACCGAGTTGGAAATGAATGCCCTTAAGGGATAAAAACCACCCTAGGCAGCTTTTCCCTAGTTGCGCTCAGAGCAGCACCTGTTGGATTTCTTCCTGCTTAAAGGTATACAGGAACCATACCAGGTGGCTTAGGGAGGCAGGCAGAAGTTGTGCCAGGGAAGGGGTTAACCCCCTGCTATCCTTGGATCCAAGTAATTAATTTCCCTAATCCCCTGCGAGGCAGGCTCTGCTTTGAGGGGCTTATTCACAGATTGTCCTGTTGCCAGTGGGTAATTACCCTGCGATTACTCACCCCAGTGACACGGCTGTGATTAAAGCCAATTAAACCCAGGGAGGGGAGGTTGGGTGGGTGGGCAAGGCGAGAGTCTCAGGAGACCCCTTCCTTCCTTCCCCCTTCCACGGCTTGTGGCGTGGGGTCGGGGAGTGGAGGGCCTGAAATAAAAACATTACAAAAAAAGTTGGCTTCTCTTTTTTCCCCGCAGCTAAATTACACAAGCAGATTTTTCTTTTAAAAGCATTTCTGAATGGGCTCATTTTCTGTTCCCCCTGATATAATTATCCAGTTTTTGTCCCTTGGAAGAAAAGGAAGTTGGGCCTGTTAAAGGCTGGAGTAGTGGATTAACTAAGTAGCTCAGCTTCACAACAGGAAGGCCCCAGTCTGAATCTCGATGCTGACCCAAATTTATTAGGTGCTCTTAGACAAGCCAGGAAGCTGGTATAGCACAGTGGGGAGGAGAGCCTGGCTGGGAGTCCAGAGTCTGTGAGTTCAAATCCCCGCTCGTGTCTCCTGGGTGTCAAGGGCCAGCTAAAGATCACCCCACGGTGAGTGGCTCAGGGGTCACGTGCCCTGCCACCTGTGCAGCCATGGGCAAGCTGCATAGTCCCAAGGAGCCCGGTTGCCCCCCAGCTGGCACTTGCAGATGAGGAAGGGGCTGGCTTGTGCAGCTGAGCAGGCCCTAGCCAGCAGGGGAGGACTAGCCTCAGAGGGAGGCAATGGGAAACCCTCTCTGGATTCCGCTCACCATGAAATCCCTATTCATAGGGTAGCCGTAAGTCGGGATCGACTTGAAGGCAGTCCATTTCCAGACAAGCCACACTCTCTCTCTCTCTCTCTGAATCAGCTGTTCAAAACGGTGAGCAGGCTGCAGATCAGTGGGGTCAAGCACAAAGTTGGTGGCAGATTTTAGGGGCCCTCTGGCAAGGTGCCGTCCCAGGCTGGGCACATACTTTGATGCCAAAGGTGCCGGGTTCAATCCCCGCCATCTCTCTTTAAACCAGCCCTTTATTCCAAACCATGAGGACTAGGATCTTACTTTATATTGAGGGGAAAGGGTTGCAGAAAAGAACATACAAACACAAGAAGGGCCCTGCTGGACCAGGGATGGTAGTCCAGTGGTAGAGGATCTGCACTGAATGCAGAAGACCTCAAGTCCAACCCATGGCATCTCCAGGCAGGGATGGGAAAGGCCTCCCTCACTGAAAGCCTGGAGGGAACTGCTGCCAGTCAGTGTGAACAATACTGGATATCTTGATAGACCGATAGGAAGCTAATATGGGGGATAACACTGACCTACCTTACATGGTCATTGTAAGGATTAAAAGAACAGAATCCACAGCAACCCCTAATAAATGCCAGGTACAATTATTATACTGATCACCTGCTACCCTTCCTTTTCCCTTTCTCTGTTTCCCCCCACACCACTGAAATTTTAGACGGGATTTTTTTTCTGGTCAGGGCCCCTTAGTTTACTCTGTCAAACACCATTTATATTTGATCGATTTATTTCTCACATTTATATCCCACCTTTCCTCCAAGGAGCTCAAGGCGGCATACATTGTTCTCCCCCTCCCAGTTGATCCTCACAACAACCCTGCGAGGTAGGTATAGGCTGATAGCACTGATATATAAATATCATTGAAACCTTCTGTCAAACATAGATGGAGCTTGGCAGAGTTAATCACATGCATTAATACGCCTTTCAGATCCAATTCAATTTCAGAATGATCATTTCGTTTTGTTTTTAAATATATACGTTCGAAGGTAATGTGGGAGCCTGGTGAAATAGCTTTAGTTCCACCTGCTTTATTGTATACGGACCCCAGAGGGTTGGCAATGTGGCCCTTGGACTAAAACAAAAGGACTGCACTCCCCATTTAAAGCATTATCTGGACAACTATTGCAGCCTGCTTATGGTATGCATTCCCCTAGGAAAATCCAGTTGGCAGCAATGAGGGATAGGGAAGATAATTGATTCAGGTCACATTCAAATGCAAACTTACCTAATTCACAGTTTCCGAAACAATGAGAATCAAATCACAGCTATCCTTTGAAATTCGCATTTTTCAAAATTTTGCAATGTGCCAAGTAATGTTGACAAAAATGCATATATTATAGAAAAGTGTGCATAAAAATTCATATATCAGTGAAAACAGCACAAACACATTTTATGAGGGAAATTGCTTTGCAAAAAGATGTGCATTCAAAAATTTCCACTAAAAGGCTGATGAATATTCATGAGAACTTTCTCATTGTTGTTTTAATCGCAAACAGACATGGAAATGTGGAGGACTGGACTTAAGACTGGAAAAACAACGAACAGAGGGAAACCAGAACTGATATATTTGCCCGTTGCTAGCAACAAATTCCCTTAGGTTTTAGGTGGCAACTGCAAATAAGCATGTTTCATCAGGAATTTGATGCATAATACTGCTTACACCATAGTGCAAGTTAATGGATGGTTTTTATCTGATCTTAATGTTTGGCTGATTGGATTTTGTGTCAAAACCTGGCCTGAGGTCTACGGGGAAACAGCGGTACATAAATTATAATTGTGGCACCAGCCACCCACAAGAGGGAGAGGTTTCAGCAAGTTTAGAGATTTGTAGAACTACAAAACTATCTCTATTATCCTAAAAGGGGGCTGACCCTCCCCCCCAACAGCTCAACAAGACAGAGGTCACATCCACACCATACATTTAAAGGACATTGACACTGCTTGAGCAGTCATGGCTTCTCCCAAAGAATCCTGGGAACTGTAGCTTGTTAAGGGTGCTGAGAGGTGTTAGGAAATCCCTCTTCCCCTCCTAACAACAGCATCCTTCGCAAACTACAGTTCCCAGGATACTTTGGGAAGGAAGGAAGCCATGACTGTTTAAAATGGTATAATAGTGCTTTAAATATGTAGATGGAGCCCAGGGATGGAAAGATTTGTCCATTTCTGGTTTCTCAGTCTCTCATTTTTCCAGTCTTCAGTTCTCCACATTTCTGCAACAATTAGTGATTTTTTAAAAAAATCCTCACAAAAATTCTCCAACATTTTAGTGTGAATTTCTCCAAATAAACACATTTTGGAGGGAGTTTTGACTCACATATACAGTTTTTGCAAGTCACTTCTCATCATAATAATTCACTTTTGCATAGTATTTTCACTCCTATGTTTATGTTGATGCACACGTTCCCCTAACAGATGTATTTTTGTAAACGCGGCTTGGTTGGCCAACTGCATCGCAAAATTCAAATACGTGTGCCTTTCAAAGGACGGTTGAGTTTCAGTTCTCTCACACTGTTTCAGAAAGTCTGCATTTGATAAATTTGGCTCGAAATGTGAACTGAATTGAAATTCTTGCCCATCCTCAGACCACGGAATCATAGAATAGTAGAGTTGGAAGGGGCCTATAAGGCCATCAAGTCCAACCCCCTGCTCAATGCAGGAATCCACATCAAAGCATTCCCGACAGATACCTGTCCAGCTGCCTCTTGAATGCCTCCAGCGTCGGAGAGCCCACTGCCTCTCTAGGTCATTGGTTCCATTGTCGTATGGCTCTAACAGGAAGTTTTTCCTGATGTCCAGTCGAAATCTGGCTTCCTGCAACTTGAGCCCCTTAACCACATACACTGTCAGCCTCTACGAGGGCCCAGAAACAGGAACCTCTGCTGAAACATCCCTAAAAGTCTTGAGTTGTGAACTAAATGTTTTATAATAAAATAAGGCAAACGTTTTCCTGTTCCACTATCACCGCTATCCTTGCCTTCTGACAATAACCCAAGTCGCTTCACTTGAAAGGCAGACAGAGAAATCGCCTGCGATGTGTTGGCAAGTTTTTAAGGGTGAAGTGGGATGGTTTCTGAAAGCAGGGGCTCCAGGCAAAAGGCAGAGGCCTTGTCTTTTGATGCAAAATTGGGCTCCTGCACACTCCCTTTGCAGGCTGCTCCCTCGCTGGCTCTTTGGACTCTTCTAGAACTTCCCCCCCTGCTTTCTATTCCCTTTACCCCACACAGGTCTGTAGCTGTCCACTTCTCATCTGCAGCCCTGGGCGAAGTCCTTTGAAGACTGCTTCTTCCTCCAGGCCATGTCTGCCCTTTGCTTCCGCTCTGCAACATGTGCGGGCTGGTCAACATGTGCGATTTGGAAAGGGGGCAAGGAAAGAACTAAGATGCCGGCCGTTCAAAATGTGAGTCAGGGACTCCAGCTGCCAAGAAGATTGCACTAATGGGATGAGTTCCAATTAATCCAAAGCCCCTATTTAAAAAGATCATATATCTCAGGGGTGGTGAACCTCAGGCCCCCATGAGGCTCTCCGGCCTTCTCTCTCTGGCCCTCGAGATTTTCCTTGGCCACACCCCCTCTCTCCAGGCCACGCCCTTCACCAACCCTGCTTTGAATGTTTTGCTCATTTAGCCCTCAACTGATGGGGAAGGAATGCGATTCCTTTTGCATTTCAAGCTGAATCTATCAGATGCGCACTTTCCAAAACAATATGAGATCCAAAACACAGCCAATCCTTCAAAATTCGCACTTAATCTGAGTTTTGCGATGTAGTTCCTCAACTGAGCGATGTTTACAAAAATGCATCTATGAGGGGAAAGTGTGCACAAAATGAATAGACTGGTGAAAATGACATACAAAAATACATAATATTAGGACAAATTGCTTGTAAAAATGTGCACATTAGTCAAACTGCATATAAAAATGAATTTATTATGAGAAACTCGCCCTAAAATGCTGGAGAATTTTCATGAGCATTTTTAAAAAATATATCAAATTGCTGCAGGAATGTGGAGAACCGAATTTAAGATTAGAAAACTGACAGAACCAAGATTCACAGATCTTTCCATCCCTAGCACACCCCGGTGAAAGGTACAAAAGTCTGCCGTTCCTGCCGTATATCCTCACCATCTTCGGCCCCTAGCTTCTGCCTCGCTTTCAGGGTTGACTTTTTATACTGTAAGATCCTTGGGGCAGGAACCTGTTTCTCCACATCTGCTGCTCTGCAAAAGCACAATGCATATCGATCGCACTACACAAGCACAGCTATGGCACGCGCATGCCCAAGGCTTTATAAAAATTACGAATCTTCTGGATAGAGAGAGAAATGTCCGTCCTTTCTGAAAATACTAGATAATAAGTTGGTGTAAGGAGAGTTCACCAAGGAAATCAATTGCAAGTAAATCCAGGGCAGGCAGAAGCGAACAAGGATGCTGTTCATACTGTACACAGGCAAGGGGCCCCTCTGGGATTGCTCCACTCAGCTACCAGAAACCTTTCCAGCCTGATCTATGCTCACAACTGAGAGAGGGGGCAGTCAGTTGCTTATTCAATAAGGCGATTATGAGAACAAAGACCCCATACTTCAGGGAAGGGGAACTTTTTCCAGCCCAAGGGCCGCACCCCCTCCTGCGCAATCTTCCGAGGGCCACATGGTACTGGTGGGTGGGGCCAGAGGTA
Organism: Rhineura floridana; assembly: GCF_030035675.1. NCBI lineage: Eukaryota > Metazoa > Chordata > Lepidosauria > Squamata > Rhineuridae > Rhineura > Rhineura floridana. The sequence continues at coordinate 17,974,404 of NC_084501.1, read as the reverse complement.
AAAGTGGGTGGGGGCAAGGAATGTGAATTTTACCTTTGTATCGTAAGCTAGTTTCTACACTCGTGCACATATGCACTTGCCCCCCCCCACACACACACACCCCTCCACGCAGGAAAGCAAGAGGCGTCATTGGAACTCAAGGACATATACCAGGTAGGCATCAACACTCACGGGGATGGGAAGCAAGGCTGGTGAGGGGCGTGGCCTGTGAAGGTGTGGCTGGGGAGATGTGGTGCAGGGAGAGTCCCACGGGCCAGATGGCTTGGAGGTCCGCATTTGGCCCTTGGGGCCTGACGTTCTCCCACCCCGTTCTATGGATCTATCGTAGCCAATAGCCGTTGGGAGACCTACTCTCCGCCGCAAAGTCGTCTAACCGCCTTTTCATCACCAACCCTACACCAGAGCTCGGGAAAGTTACTTTTTTGAACTAGAACTCCCATCAGTCCCAGCCAGCATGGCTACTGGATTGGGCTGATGGGAGTTGTAGTTCAAAAAAAGTAACTTTCCCAAGCTCTGCCCTACACCTTGCGGAAGCGAGTCCCCCGAGTGAACCGACCACGAATGAATTAACCTACAAGGAACCCGTCTCCCCATCCTCTCGCTAGGATCCTCTCTGCTGCAACAATTCAGGAAAGTAAGCGTCCAAAATTCACTTCAGGGAGAGCTGTCAGCAGGGAGGGTGGGGTGAGGTCGCTTTGAAAACCAGGCTGGCAAAACATTGAAAAGCTAGTGTTGGTTTTGGAGAGAGAGAGAGAGAGAGAGAGAGAGAGAGAGAGAGAGAGAGAGAGAGAGAGAGAGAGAGAGAGAGAGAGAGGCCAATTTCTGCTGAATCGCCTTCCTCATACAGGCCATTTCACGCCTCTAACAAAAAAACAACAAACCCTTTTGCCTACGAAGGCAGCACACCGCAATAAACCAGGCAGCCTCTAAAGCGCCACAGAGATTTTTGTCTTCCCCTTGGGAGCAATGAAAGGGTTTAGCATGCGAGTGGCAGAAGATGCGGCTGGATGCGGCTACAGCCACTGTGGACGGCCGGGCACGTCCGGCCAGGCAGAGCATCAGGATTACCGTCCATCAGGCTTAGCGCACGGAGACAGGAAGCAGGGTGGGGGAGGCCAGACAGAAACGTGCTGGGGAAACAGGGGAGCATTTTGTGCACCAACAGGCCATCCGTTCCGGGTAACACATTTTCGGTCCTGTTTCCACATTAGCGGTACCGGATTTTAGCGGAAGGCAGGCATCCCGATCAGTAAGTGAAGCCAGAGTCACGGACAGGCAGAGACAACTCACTTTGACCCCATCACCCGCCTCCCGGCTCAGTTCGATCAGGGCAACACACATTCACGCCACACATTTATTCCACAACGATCCCATCTTAAATAGTCATGGGAAGCATCCTGGGAAGTTTGTTCAGGGCGCCGAGAATTGTTAGGAGACTTCCCATTCCTCTCACAGAGCTACAATTCCCAGAGTTCTCTGGGAAGAGGGATTGAACTGTGAAACCACTCAGGGAACGGTAGCTCTGTGAGGAAAATCGGAGTCTCTTAACAACTCTCAGCACCCCTCGCAAACCACCCTTCCCAGGATTCTTTGTGGGAAGCCATGACTCTTTCAAATGGAATCATACATAGAATATGTCCTTATCTGGACAGGGATAGCCTCACATTTTTATTGTCTACACTCTGGTAACCTCTTAGTTAGATTACTGCAATTTGTTATACATGGGGCTGCCTTTGAAGATGGTTCGAAAACTGCAGCTGCTGCAGAATTCAGCTGCCAGATTACTGGCCGGGCCAAGACAATCAGAACACAGAACACCAATTTTGGCATGGCTGCCTTGGCTACCAGTTAGTTCCCGGGCCAAATTCAAAGTGCTGGTTTTGACCTATAAATCTTTATGTGGTTCACGACTACAATGCCTCAAGATCCACCTAAACCAACCCAGGCCTTGCGTTTGTCATCTGAGGTCCTTCTCTGCATGCCCCCTCCAAGGTTCCATTAATGCATAGACCTTTCTTTCCTCCTCTTCCATAATTATCTAATCCCCTTTCAAGACAGTCCAGCGGCTGTCCCTGCATCCTGTGGTGGCAGGTTCCATAGGTTTATTCCGCATCGTGCAAAGAGCCAGCTGGTTTTATGCGGGTTTCTGTCCGGAATCAACTGCCAAATCAGTTTTCATCAAGCGACTGCCCCAAATTCTAGTATTAAGCAAGAGATGAGGAAAACCTTTCCCTGGCCTCTTTCTCCATACATCATCTCAGATTCTGGGCTGCTCAGAGAAGCCAAACATTGGAAGATTCAGGACACAAAAAAGAAAGGACTAACAATGGAGTTTGCTCCCACAAGAGGGAGCGATGGCCACCAGCTTGGAAGGCTTGAAAGGGCCTATTTATTTATTTCATTATATCCCACCCTTCCTCCCAGCAGGAGCCCAGGGCGGCAAACGAAAGCGCTAAAAACACTTTAAAACATCCTTAAAAACATGTTTTTTTAAAAAAAGCTTTAATTAAAAAAAAAAAGCTTTAAAAACATCTCAAAAAGCGATTCCAACACAGGCACATACTGCGATAAGGTCTCTACTCAAAAGGCTTGTTGAAAGAGGAAGGTGTTCAGTAAGCACCAAAAAGATAACAGAGACGGTGCCTGTCTAATATTGAAGGGGAGGGAATTCTAAAGGGTCTGTGCCACCACACTAAAGGTCCGTTTCCTAAATCCATGGAGGAAAAGGCTATAAATGGCTACTAGCCACAATGCTCTGCTCTCCTTCCACCACCAGAGGCAGTATGTATATATGTATTTATTTGTTTGTTTGTTTATTTATTACATTTATATCCCACCCTTCCTCCCTAAAGTTGCTCAGGGGGGACAAACAAAAACACTAAACATGCTCTAACATGTCTTAAAAACAAAAGGCTTTCAAACCTATTAAAACGAACAAAACATCTTTCAAAACATATTAAAACACAACATTTTAAAAGCATCTTTTAAAAAAAAGTTTTTAAAAGACCTTAAAAAGCCATTCCAGCACAGATGCAGACTGGGATAAGGTCTCTACTTAAAAGGCTTGTTGAAAGAGGAAGGTCTTCAGTAGGTGCCAAAAAGATAACAGAGAAGGTGCCTTCATCAAATAAATGGATAAGGCGATAAATGGCTACTAGCCATCAGTAGTGTGTTGGCAAATTCAGAAGTGCACAATAGTCACAATAGTCACACCATGCCCCCTTTCCACTTCTGACTCCCTTGCTCTCCTATCATCTCAGAGTCCACCCTCTACTGCAACAGACATCCCTAGGAGACAATCAGTGGGAAAGGGGAGCCTGTGAGTCTGCTACTGAGAAGAGTCTTCTCAGTGGCTGGCTCACCTCCTTTCACTCTGATTGGCTCCAATCAGAACGACAGGATGACTCTTCTCAGTGGCTAATACGCTCCCCTTCAATGAGGATTGGCTCGTACTCAGGGACCTGGCTCCCAAAAAAGTAATGGGTCTATGACCCCCCCATAACCTTGGACGACTACACACTTGCTAGCCATGATGTCTACGTTCTCCCTCCACTGTCAAAGGCTGTACTCCTCGGAAGGCCTGTTGGCGGGAGCCACAAGTGGGGAGAACTGCCATGGCGTTCTGGCCCGGAGTGCGGCTTCCCAAAGGCATCTGGTTGGCCACTGAGAGAATAAAGTGCCAGACGAGAGGGGCCTCTGGCCTGATCCAGTGGGGCTCTTCATATGTTCTCACGTCTGTCCTCCCCCCTTGCCTGCCCCCAGCTCCCCTCTTCATCTATTGAAGGCCCAGCCTTTGAGGAAGCCCGCCCAGCCCTCCCTACAAAGAGGCCGCGGGCCCGCTCCTGCCAAGACCCCCTGGAGCGACTAAGCCCCGTGCCCGTCAGGGTCGCCCTGTCGCTCCGGAGCAGCCGGCAGCCTCTTGTTCGGCTGCCAGCTCTTGTCTCGCGGTGTATTGGTGGGAAAAAAAGCCCCCCGACACGCGGCATTAAGCATTTGTCAGTGAGGCTGGTTCCGGGCCCGTGGGCAAAGAGCCTCAGGGGGCTGGCGGAAAATGAGCCTCGACAACCATGTCCGGCCTTGCGCCAAACACTAAAGGGTGTGGGTTGTGTCCCCCTTCCTCCCGTCCCAGAAAAGAGTTGAAAGGGGGTCAAAAAATGACATTTGTGGACTCAGGGACAGATGACAGTGAGATGGGAAGGATCTGTGGGACAAAAGATCACTTCTGCTGGTCATTATGTCGGTGCGTTAGAAAAGAAAGCCATTGTTTCGTGAGCCTGTGCATGCCCAGCGCTTAAGAGAAGGAACCAAAACCAGTCACCAATTGTCCGGAAACCGTATCACAGACCTAGGAGGACAGTTTTGCTAGGATCAGACCAAAAAAACTCTATTTCAGCATCCTGTTTTGCCAGTGCCCAGCCAGGTGCCATGTAGGAGGTACATGAAGGCCATAAGTCCTTCCCCCTTGCTGCCTGTTGCCAGCCGCTGACAGTCAGAGGTAGAGTGGCCTTGCATATGGAGGTTCCAAACAGCTACTGTGGATTGCGGCCGTTGCCAGACCTAGCCCCCGCAATTCTGTCTTCGATCGTCTCTATCTCTCTTTTTTTTAAGCGCTGAGAAGGCAGCCTCTTGGCGCCCACCCACGTGCTATCCGAAAGGTAGATTGCACCTGAACATGGAAGGTCAACTCTAGCTTCCCATAGAGCTCTTCTCCTATCCACAAATTTGTGCAATCCCCATTTAAAACCTGTGGCAGTCATCGTATTTTATAGTAGCATTCAGGGGTAGACTGCCCCCAGTATGTGGAGTTTCCAAGTAGTTGTTGTGGCTTATAGCCATTGCCAAAGTTAGGCTATGTCCACACCACCAGCTTAAAACGCAACAATATCTTCTGCAAGGCCTCTCCCAATAGGAACTTACCCGGACGTTTAGATCTTCCAAGGCCCTTCTCCAGGTCCGTCCCCCCGAGGGAGGCTGGGAGGGGGGGTGACAAGGAAAAGGGCCTTCTCAGTTGTGGCTTCCCATCTGTCGAATGCGCTCCCCAGTGAGGTTCGCCTGGCGCCTCCATTGACACCTTTCTGGCACCAGGTAAAGACTTATCTTTTTCTCCAGGCATTTGGTAAACTAATGTGGTTTGTATTAGTCTGCTGCCAACGCTTTCTGTGGCTGCACGGGGATGGTGGTGGCTGTTCTATTATTTTGCTTTCATGGTATGGTATATTTACTTTTGTTTGCAACAGTGTTGCAAGTCACTTGGATACCTTCCGGTAACAAGCAACTAACAAATTCAGTTAATAATAATGTTGTTATTTTTCTCAATTCAGATTGAAGCCAGCTTGCGGAAAAAGCATCAAAACATACTACTTCACAAGAAACAACAGGACAGAAATGGATTGTAGCTAACGTCGTGTGTACATCACTTCTCAAACTTGTAGTGGCAGCACACAAGATGCAAAGTAAACGGGATGGACACAAACGTAGCCTCCATGAATTCACCTACACAATCGTAGGGTTGGAAGGGGCCTGTAAGGCCATCTAGTCCAACCCCCTGCTCAATGCAGGAATCCAAATCAAAGCATCCCCAACAGGGGGCTGTCCAGCTGCCTCTTGAAGGCCTCCAGCGCTGGAGAGCCCACCACCTCCCTAGGCCATTGGTCCCATTGTCGTACCGCTCTAATACCAAGCGCAATCCCCAAGCAGAAAGGAGAAGCACAGGAATCTGCCTCTCACTGAGGCAAACGGTTGCCCCAACCAGCTCAGAGTTTGGCTGAAGGAGACTGATGGCTGAAGGCGACTGATGGCTGAAGGCGACTGATCGTGACTACCCACAAATAATTTGTGTAAGTAATAGCTGGGTGTCCAAACAGCCACCCAGTCCTACCTTTTGGACACCCAGTGGACACAAACGGACAGACATGTAGAATTCTTTTGCTGAACACAAATTCAGATTGGAAGCCACTGGCTACAGGTACGGAATTTTAGTGAAATTGAACAGAAACGGTAGAACCCAGGGGCACCATACACAATCATTCTTAGGGTCATTACAAACCACCAGGCTTTCTGAAAAAAGACTTAACAGAATCTCTCTCCCTGTACACTGTGATGTCTGGTTTTCTGTATGTTCATTTTTTGGTAAACGAATGCAGCTGCAGAAGGGTGTGGATCTTAAGCAGCGGTTTTTAATTTTAATCTGCTGTTTAATTCATGTATTTACTGGTGGGTGGGCAGACTGGTGAGATTTTTGCTAGGCTGGTAACTTGTGTCAACGCATTTGCAAGGCTGCATTCACTCGCTTTTTCACTTCAATCCAAATGTCAGGGCTTGTACAAGGTACAGAGGCGTCCGCGTGCCGCCATCTGAATAAAACAATGGACGCCCAGTAACAATCCCTTTAAAAATGCCCTGAAACCGTATGTCAGTGGACAGAAGAATGTTTGATCTGCAAGTGCTTTTTCAGAATGTTTTGAATTGTTTTTAGGATTCATTTTTTGTCGTCGTGAAATCGTTTTGTTTGCCCCCATAAGCTCATTCAAGAGGAAAGGCGGGATATAAATTTAATAAATAATAATGATAAATAACAATATACAGATGGGCTGCGGCTCTCCAGGATTTCAGGCAGGCAATCTCTCCCAACCCTACCTGGAGATGCCACTGGGGATTGAACCGGCAACCTTAGAATCATAGAATAATAGAGTTGGAAGGGGCCTACAAGGCCATGAAGTCCAGCCCCCTGCTCAGTGCAGGAATCCAAATCAAAGCATTCCCGACAGATGGCTGTCCTTCTTCGAGCAAAGCAGATGCTCTGCCACTGAGCTAATGCCCTTCCCTGGAGACAGGCTTCGGGACCCCACCACCTGCTCTTCAGACGGTAGACTGCACCTGAACGTGGAGGCTCCCCCATAGAGCTCTCGTCCTTCTCCACAAATCTGTGCAATCCCCCTTTTAAAGCCTCTAGCAGTCATCCTTACAGTCACAAAAAACCAAAACAGTAAAAGAAAAGAACCCTCTTCTTATATCCATGTACTTTTGCTGTTATGCCAGCACAGAACTTCAACAACACTGACTTTAATTCATCCCTCTTTCTCTCTCTGCCTTCCCCCCCACACCCCAGCGCACAGGGAGCAGCGAGCTGAACTCAAGCCGCCGCCAGAGCAAGATCTGGCTGACTCAGCACCCCTCCCTGGCAGTCGCATCATGATGTACCAAAGCGGCCTGCTCTTTCTAGGTCAAGGCAAAGCGCGTGGAGGTGGGCCAGGTGCCATTTGGTGCAACAAGGGGAGGGGCAAAGGTTAAAGGTCAAGCGGCCGAGGGCAGGGGCCACGCACCCTTGGACAGGGCAGTATAATATAGCACAGTCGAAGCTGTGCTTGCACACTGCAGCACATTCACTCCTTGCAGATCTGAGCTTTTCAATACCTACGCCAGGCTTTGGAAAGACAGAGCAGGGTGAGGCTAAGAACGTCAGCACCTAAGAAGTGGCCGGCTGCTGGATCAGGCCAGTGGCCCATCTAATCCAGCGTCCCATCCTCATAGTGGCCAACCAGACACCCCAATGGGAAGCCCGTAAACAGGACCAGAGCGCAACAGCGACTCTCCCCTCCTGCGACTCCCAGCAACTGGTATTTGGAAGCACGCTGCCTCCGACTAGCCATTGTGGCTAGTAGCCTCTGATACCGTGATCCGTCATGAATTTGTCTCACCTTCTTTTACAGCCGCCCAAGTTTTGGCTGTTTATCGATTATTATCATCATCATTAGGTGGTATGCAACTCAGCGCTACTTAGAGGAGACCCACTGAAACTAATGGAACCAAGTCAGTCATGTTGATGAATTTCAATGGGCCTCCTCTGACTAGGACTAACATTGGATGCAACCCATTACCATTATTTAAATATCCACTTCCAGGCTTTTGATGGCTTGGAAATAATATATCATGGTGGCACTTCACTGGATGATGAAAATGATGATGTGGCATCCCACACGTCACTGAACCCTTTGCCAGTGTGGCAAGGCGGTTAGAGCGTCGGATTAGGACCTGGGAGACCAGGGTTCAGATCTCCACTCAGCCATGAAGCTCACTGGGTGACCTTGGGGGCCAGTCACTGCCTCTCAGCCTAACCGACCTCGCAGGGTTGTTGTGAGGATCAACACCCCTACACCACCATGAGCTCCTTGGAGGAAAGGAAGGATATAAATGCAATAATAAACAAGTACATAAATACATTAAGCTCTACTTAGAGAAGACCCATTGAAATCAGAGGACTTAAGTTAGTCATGCTGATGAATTTCAATGCGTCTGCTCTGAATAGGACTAACATGGGATACAACCCATTATCATAATAAACATCCTCTCTACTCCAGGCTGCTCCTGGCTTGGAAATACCCAGCAGGATGAAGCTTCAGCTGATTATGGTCATTAGCATTGTCATTTTAGATTTATGTATCCACCCATCAATAAGCATTCCCTGGGCAGGTTACAACAATATATTCCAAACGCAATAATAATTAAAAACCAACAATAAAAGTCAGCAAAAGAAACAAGAAAACGCCTCAAAATAAAACTCTGCCTTGCAACATTAAAGAATGTACAGCTTAGATTTAATAAACAGTGTGGGCAGCTCAGTGTGACTGGCTTGGACTAGCTAAGGATCAGATCTCTAGGGGCTAGACAGGAAAACTGTGGACTAGCAACTTTTCTAGGCTTATTTACAGGACTGGTTTAAAAGCAGAAGAGCTGAGCTGGTATAAAAAACAACAGCAGCAATTGTAGGTTTTAGCATTTGGGTTTAAAAGCAGAAGAGCGGAGCCAGTGAAAACAATGGTCAACCTTAGGTGGAGCAACCCACATAGAATCATAGAATAGTAGAGTTGGAAGGGGCCTATAAGGCCATCGAGTCCAACCCCCTGCACAATGCAGGAATCCAAATCAAAGCATTCCCGACAGATGGATGTCCAGCTGCCTCTTGAATGCCTCCAGTGTCGGAGAGCTGGAGAACATAGCCGTAAGGTGCACCTACCTACCTGTTATGTGTCTCCATCGCAAGTCGTGAGCAGACAGATGTTGGGGGCAGGCTTCGACCAATACCTGAAGAAAAACACAAACATGACACTCAGAGCTAAATAATGGCATAAAACAAAACATTACTATTGGGCTTTTGAGCGTTCAAAGTGCTTCATGTGCATTGCCTTGTTGTTATCCTGATAAGAACCCTGTAAGGTAGGACAGTATTGTTATTTTCTTGCAAAAAGAAATGAGAAACATACAAAGAGATATACAAAAGTTGGTCAATAGGATTATCCCCATACTGCAGATAGGAGGACTGAGGCCGAGAGATAATATCGCCCATCTCCTGAGATAATAACACAGACAAGCACAAAAGAGAGAACGCCTCGCTTGTAGCTCAGAATATTTGCCTTGTGATGCACCAGTTCTCCAACCTGCCCCCAGATGTTTTCCCATCGATTGCAGACCTTTGGCCATGCTAGCTAGGGCCAATGGGGGTTGAGAGTGCAATGACATGCGGTTGGGAAAAGCACAGTTGCAGAAGCCAGAGGCTTCTCGACGAAGCGTATCACGCCAAGTTGCCTTTAGGAATTGACATGACAGAAGCGTACAAAATTAGGCATGGCATGGAGAATGTGGATAGAGAAAAACTTTTCTCCCTCTCTCGTAACACTAGAGCGTGGGGACCTCCAGTGAAGCTGAATGTTGGAAGAGTCAGGACAGACCAAAGGGAGGACTTTTTCATGCAGCGCATAGTTCAAAGATGGCATTCGTTCCCACAGGAGGCAGTGACGGCCGACACCTTAGAGCGCTTTAAGAGGACTAGACAAATGCATGGAGGAAAAGGCTATCAGTGACTACTAGCCACAACGGCTGCCACTTGAGCCTTTTAAGGAGAGACCTTATCCCAGTTTGTATCTGTGTTGGAATAGCTTTTTAAAGAGTTTAAAAAAAACGTTTTAAAAGATGTTTTGTTTTAATACGTTTTTAAGTACGTTTTGTTGGAATATATAGCTAAAGTCTGTTTTTGTGATGTTTTAGAGTGTTTTTACTGCTTTTGTTTGCCGCCCTGGGCTCCTACTGGGAAGAAGGACAGGATATAAATCTAATAAATAAATAACCAACATACGTAGTCGAAGTAGTATTCTTCCAAACACTAGTTACTGGAAAGCGCAGGAGGGGAGAGCGCTCTTGCTGTTCTGCTTGTGGGCTTCCCATAGGCATCTGGTTGCAGCTCTTTGAAAGTCCAGAGTAAAACCCAGAGCGGATTCACTGCCCCGCTGACATGGGAATCACCAGCCTCCACTGTCTGGTTGGCCTCTGTGAGAACAGGATGCTGGACTAGATGGGCCCCTGATCTGAATCATTTAGGCTCCTGCTGAGCTCTTAATTCATGGGCCGACTGCTTCATAGTAGGGATGTCGACAAAAACAGACACGGGAACAGAAATTGCAGATGTTTGCTTATTTGCCCCATGTACGGAACAGAAATCGACCCAGCAAATATGATCGGCGTTCACTGCTGTTGTTGCTTTCAGTCCGCAAACAATACATAATCAATTACATTCCGTCCCCCACTGCCATCTGCATTGAATTTCCTTTGCACTGAAATGGATGGGCTGGAATAACGTCACGGCAACCTAAGTGATGTAACGTACGTCATTAACAACCTAAGTTGCATCATTTCGCCCCAGTGGAAAGGGAGACGAATTGTGGAGTCCTTGGCGAACTGCGGCAGAACTGAAACGGTGCTGCGGGCGACGAAGAGAGGGCAGAATGGGAAACGACGCCTTCTTCCGTCCCCCACCGCATAGTGAAATGTGCAGAACTCAGGCAGGCTCTCCCGAAATTTAAAGCTGTCCCCTGTAAGCCAGCTCTCAAAGCCCACCCTGCAATGCCTTCTGCTTCCTTCCTTTTGAAGGAACAGCCTGGAACCTGAGCAGCTATATGTGCAGCTGCCAGAAAACTCCGTAAATCAGTGGAAGAAACGTTAACTGTGGATCAGCATCTTTACCGTCCATCAGCCCACGCGCACACCCTATCGAGTTCCTTCTGGTCCTTACCAGAAATCTCTAATATTGGATTTTAATGGTTCTAAGTTGCTTTGGGAACCAATCTTGGCTGGAAAGCAGAGAATAAATAAAATATCGATCTGGAGGCCCAAAACCTCTTCCAGTGCAGAGCCGGAAAGGGTGCAAAGAGCCCTTGTCAATCCAGCGTAGAAATTGCAGAATCTGAAGCTGCGCTGGGGTTGGAAGGAAAAAGAGAAAAGGGATGCCTTGAATCCCTAGTTAAACATCGGATTCCAGCCTCAAAATCTGGGTCTGGGATGCCAGATTTGGCACACAAGAAACTCAAGAGACTTGGATAGTGCAATCTGCCCCAAATACTTCTGGCTTCAGAATCCTTCCCCTTAATCCCAGGTATAGGAGGATTGGCAGTGATAATCAGTGGGGAGGAGGGGGGAGAACTACTCTGTGCATGCTCAGAGATGTATGGTTGCTTCCCTTGCATTTCAGAGCAAGCAATGGCAATACAAAAGTTTCAGGGGTAAACCCTGGAAGGAACAAGTCAGAACATAAACCCCTGAGGTCAGGTGTCCTAACAGATCAGCCTCCGCTGGCTGGGCCCCTCTTAAGCAAAGCACGGCTCAAAATTAGGAGGTGCCTGGGCTGCTACTCTACAGGGCTGAGGCCCGCTTTGTTCCCCTGAAGCAACACAGGAGCTTTGTGGTTGCAGAGCACAGCTGGAGGCACTGCGTTCGGCCTGATAAATACCCTCTCTTGCCTCATTCCGTTTGGTATCCAGCCTGAATCTCGCGCTGCATCCAGCGTCACCTCGGCACAGAGCGCAACATCCCCTCCCATCTGCCGAAGCACAAAATGGTGAAGCATGACGTCAAGATGACAGACGTCAAACATCAGGCATCTGAAGTCAGAGGCTTAGTCAGGGCAGTAGGTAGGTGCGGAAGGGTATGTCAGTTTCAATCTCTCATTTGTCCAATCCAAAAGGCAGTTCTCCGCATTTCTGCCGCCATCTTTTTTTATCCTCATGAAAATCTTTTGCAAGTCTTTTCTCCTAGCAGAATGCGCTTTTGCATGTCATTTTCACCAACGTACTCATCTGGATGCACATTTCGCCCTGATATATTTTTGCAAATGTTGTTTGGCTGGAGAACTGCATTGCAGCATTCGGATAGGTGTGAACTTCAAAGGCTAGCCATGTTTCGCTTCTCACATTGTCTCGGAAAGTATACATTTGATAGATTCAGCTTCAAGGGCAAACCGAATCAGGTTTCTCCTCCACTCCTAGCAGTAGGTCTTGACTGATTGGAGGGGTGGGGACTGGTGCACCTAATTCCTGGCTCCACACAGCAAAGTGCATTTGAGTAGTGCTGAACTGAGGAGAAAGCGAGCAAGGAAGAATTGGAGAGATGCAATAAGAGCCAGTTGGCATTTTATCTTATTTTTTGCTCACCAGCTTTGGGCAGGAGCAGTCTATCTGAGCAGCGAGAACTTGCAGTGACAGGGGTGCTGCCCTTCCAAAGGCCTACAGAAATCTTCAACGGACCCTGGCGGAATGGCGATGCCAGAGGCAAAGGGGCTTGCAAGGATAAAACAATTCATGCGCTGCCCATTTTGTGCACAAATCCTCTCCTCCTTCGCAGCCAGTGCACCCTGTGCCACTGATTTGAGCATGATGTAGCGATTAGCCCCAGCGGGCCGCTCTAATGAGGGAGCGGAGATGGGGCAAGTTAGCACAGCGCAGCCGGGCCGAGGAAGATGCACAGCCAGGCCTAATGCCTTACAAATGTCAGAGCCTCCCAGCGGCCAGAGAAAATGAGAGAGATTAACGGAGCTGTCAGGAGCTGGGTGGAACTGGGTGGGGGAGAAGAGGTGGGCGCGTTTGCTGACACAGATATGAAGAGAGCCTGGTGATACGCTGACATAAATGTGCACAGAGGGTATTGCGCTGGCATTGGTCCTCTGGGATTGACAGGGGCCTAGAGGGCAGGGCCCCATGTCAGACGTTCTGATGCAGTGGTAGGGAATCTTTTTGGCCCAGTGGGTGAGACAATAATGTTGTGGCGAATTCAGAAGTGCGGGGTCCCTTCCTGTTAGTCACAGCCATGCCCCCCTTATTTTGCCGCCAGTTTGAGCACGAGATCCTTGCTAACACCTTCTCCCACAACAACAGACATCCCTAGGAGCCAATAAGCACAAAACAGGAGAGTGTTAGCTACTGAGAAGAGTCTTCTCAGTGGCTGACACACCTGTTTCACTCTGACTGGCTCTGATCAGCAGGGAAGGACAAGGAAGCTTGTTAGAAGACTCTTCTCAGTAGCTAACATGCTCCCCTTTCATGCTGATTGATTCAGGTTGCTGGAGACAACTGTTAAAGACATCGTATTTTCACACAACTCTTAATCAACCTATGGAACTTACAGCTGCAAGATCTGGTGGCAATCAGCTACTAGCTTTGAGGCCCCCTCCAAAAATAAAAAATGTAAAGAATCAGAGACTAACAGCCCAATCTAACCATGGATTGCACTGTATCTGTTAGTCAAACTCAGAGAGGATTCACTGAAATTAACGGACGCGCAACTAACTTAGGCCTGTTCATTTGAATGGGTCTGTTATGAGTACAGTCCCCTGCCTACCCAGAAATAGGTCCTGTTGAATTCCATGGGGCTATGTTGGCTGAGGAACAGCACTGCACAATTCAGAGGAATGCAAATCCCAAAGGATGGCTGTGTCTTGTTTCAGAAATTGTGGTGGAGGCAGGTTCAGTTGTCAACGTGAACTGAATCGGATTTGTTCCCCATCCGTATCTCTGAATGAGGTGCATAGTGCAGGAGCCCTTGGAAGAGCCTCTTTGGTGGTGGCTCTATGGCTGCAGAATGATCTTCCCACTGAGATGTGCCTTGCCTCTACAGTGTATCCATTCCTGCGACAGGGGAAATGCATCTCTTTCAGCTAGTTTTTAGAAGCGGAGAGGCGTGAGAGGCGACATCGGCTTTACGCATGACACCCAAGGCCTATCTAATCCAGCATCCTTTTCTCACAACGGCCAGGTAAATGCCCCAAAGGAAAGTCTAAAAGCAGGGCCCGAACGCAACAGCAACTCTCCCACTTGTGATTCCAAGCAACTTGTATTCAGAGGCGCACTGTTTCCAACAGTGGAGGGGGAACATAGCCATCATGACTAGTAGCCATCGACAGCTTAATTCTCCATGAATTTGTCTAATCCTCTTTTTAAAGCCATCCAACTCGGTGGCCACCAGTGCCTCTCACAGGAGTACATCCCACAGTTCAATGATATTTATTTATTTATTTATTTAATTAGCATCCCGCCCATCCTCCCAGCAAGAGCCCAGGGTGGCAAACAAAGCACTAAAACACTTTAAAGCATCATAGAAACAGATCTTAAAATACGTTAAAACAAGACAGCATTAAAAACATTTTTAAAAAAACAACTTTAAAAAAGGGTTAAATACATTATTAAAAAAAATATTAAACAATTCCGACACAGATGCAGACTGGGACAGGTCTCAACTTAAAATGCTGTGCTCATGTTACTTAGGAAGGTTTTTAGTGCAAAAGCAGTTTCAAAGATTGCCTTAAATTTTGCCTTTCTTTCCTTCTGTCGTATACACCGCCCAGCGACTGTTGCGCAAAATGGCAGGGCCAGATCTGCACCGGAAACGAAACCAGAGTTTTACAGCCAAACACCGTTTTGAATTGCTTTGATATACAGAAATGTTTGCAATTGTTTTCGTTGTTGATGTCTCTACTGTGAAATCGCTTCAAGATATTTCAGGGGAAGCAATTCTTAAACGGAGTCAAATAAATACATAAATTAAAAACAAAGCAAAACAGTATTAATAAATAAATAAATCCACTGACGGCTATAAAGGCTTGGAAGCTAAACCTCCATGGATAGGAGCAGTTCCTCTATACGGCAGATGCCAGCAAGAACGGCAAAGTTGTTTTTGTGTTCTGCTTAGGAACATCCCTCTCTCTCAGTGGTGATTTATTTCCGATCACTAAATAGAGCCTCCAGATACAGAAGGAGTCTACCCTCAAGTACTAGCAATGAGGGGATGTTGCTTTCGCATCCCGCTTAGGAATGTTCTCCCCCCCAAAGGCTATTTAGTTGCGACTGGGAATTGGAACCTCAATATGGAGAAGCAGTCTATCCTTGAAGTACTAGCACCGGGGGGATGTTGCATTTGTGCCCCGCTTAGCAACGTTCTCCTTCCTTTCTCTCCATGGCTCTTTAGTCACGATCGCTAAATGGAACCTCCATATGGAGAAGCAGTCTACCCTTGAAGTGCAAGCAGCAGGAGACGAGGGAATCAACCCAGCTGCTGCCTTCATGCCCAGAGGCATCTGGCTGGCTGCTTCAGCACAGGCAGCTCTTTGTCTGGGCAAGTACACCCCTTCCAGAGAGAGGAACTGTCTTTCCTTTCGCTGTCTCATTTACAGATTCTGGGCCAGACATCTCCCCAGGGTAGCATTAAGAGGAAGCCCCGAGGCACAGAAAAGGCGGAGAGACGAAGGGGAGGGATTTTTCTTGGGGGGGGGAAGGAGCATCATGGCGTAATTTACCTTTAATAGATTCAATTTGGGTGGCTGCAGGCTGCTGGGGCAAGCGGCCATCTTCCCGATTCAGGGGCCGAAGAATTCGATTTGCCAGGAGCCACCGTCAATTAGCTTTTATTGAGGCCATTTCTCATCTGCAGCCGCTGAGGGAAGGAAGAGGAGGGGAGGTGGAGAGAGAAAGAGAGAGAGAGAGAAAGGTTTGCTCCCTTTTTATCTTCCTAGCCCTTTTTAACAGTTGCATGTCAGGCAGGGATTCAACAGGTGAAGCTCGCCTAATTGTAGAGAGAGATACTGACCCCCCACCTAGCCCAAATTTCTTCCTCGGACAACCTTCAGGGGCCGCATGCAAACAGTGGGCGGGGCCAGAGGCAAAATGGGTGGGGCAACAGTAGTGGGCGGGGCAACGGCAGTGACTCTGCCTTTGTTCAGTAGGATACATTTCAGCCATGCAAAAATCAGAGATTTTGACTCATGTCAATCCAAGCAAGCAAGAGGCATGATCAGTCTTCAAGGGCGCCTTCCAGCCAGGCAAAAACATTCAAGGAGAATGTGAAGCAAGGCCAAGGAAGGATGCGGCCTGGGGAGGCTCCCAAGGGCCGGATACAGTTGCCTGGAGGGCCACTCCTGGCCTATGGTTCCCCACCCCTGCACGATACACAAAGTGATTCAACAGGGATGGACACCCTCATTTCTGCAGGTACAGGTTGCACCAGTTGAACTTCAGCCTGGGGAGGCCCTTTAAATGCCAGGGGCTCACAGCTGTGGCACACCCAAGACAAAGATCACTTAGGAGCCACATTTGTGCTAACATAATTCTCCTAGTTTGCTATTTGTAACAGCAAGTCTCGGGGGGGGGGGTTGCCCAGCCACTGAAAAGGCATGATCCATGGCCGGCATGCCGTGGTTGGCTGCACGGGCCCCAAAGCTGTGTGCGAGCCTGCTTTCAGAGCTGCATGTCAAGGCAGGAATGCCACAGGTGAACCTCACCACTTAAACATAAAGGATGCAACGGGTAGGATCACCAACTAGGGATGGAGAGATCTGTCCATTTCAGTTCTCTCAGTTTCTCACTTTCCTAATGTTAAATTCAGTTCTCTACATTTCTACAGCGATCTGCAAATTTAGTTTAAAAAAAAAATCCTCATGACAATTCCCCACCATTTTCGTGCAAATTTCTCCAAACACATTTTTTAGGCAGATTTGACAAAAGTACACGTTTCTGCAAGCCATTTCTCATCAGTTCATGCCTTTTTGCATGTCATTTTCACTCATATATTCATTTTTATGCACCCTTTCCCTTAATGTGTGCATTTTTGTCAGTGTTGTTGGCGAACTGCATCCCAAAATTCTAATAAATGCTAATTTCGAAGGATAGCTGTGTTTCAGTTCTCATATTGTTTCAGACATTGCGGATTTGATAAATTCTGCTTGAAATGTGGACTGAATCGCAATTCTCACCCATCCCTTTCACCAACTAATAAAACTCTCCATCTTATCACAAGCAAAAGTACTATGGGTCATAGTCATCCTACTCACAGTAGACCCACTGAAGTGAATGGGCACGACTAACTTAGGTGCGCCCATTTCTACTCTTGAGTAGAACATAGTTGGACACGATCCTGCAAAGCTGAATCTTGTGGAAACAGGGCTGACCTGTGTGAAGCCCCCAACCCTACTTTTCAATGTCGAGGCTCAGGTCCAAAGCATAAGATTGCCTCCCAGACCTGGCTTCAATTGGTCCAGCTTGGGAGGGCGTCCTGAACATGGGCAGAGTGCTATTCTATTTGCCTTTGAGACAACTGCAAATGAGCTACCCATCTGGAATTTTCAGCCAACAGGATGCAACTCCTAGGCAGACTCAAGACCCTGCTTGCCGTATTTTAGAAACTGTGCCCTGCTCTATGAAAGCAGTGGGGAACCTTTGCCCTAGGGGCCAAATGCCTATCTGGTCCCCAGGCCAAACCCCTCACTGGCCTCTTTTCTGCACCCTCGTTGCTTCTGCCTGGCTGAAATGTGTTCCTGATCTCCAATGCCTCTTGCTTGCCGAGATGGGAGTATAGAGAGGGATGTGTGTAAAGGAGCCTAACATAAAAAAGGTAAAATTGACCATCGCTGCTCCGCCCACTTTTACCTTTGGCTCGCCCACCACTGTCACATGGCCCCCAGGCAGCCATCCAGAAGGGAGTGCGGCCCTTGGGCTGAAAAATGCTTCTCCACCCCACCTCTATGGCTTGTGTTTTCAAAGCCTTAAAATAAACTTTTCAAAAAGGTGCCGTCTGTTGTCTTTTCGGCAGTGGCTGAAGACCTTCCTCTTTCAACAAGCCTTTTAAGTAGAGACCTTATCCCAGTCTGCATCTGTGCTGGAATTGCTTTTTAAAAAATTTTCAAAAATGTTTTGAAGGCTTTTTTTAAAAGATGTTTTGTTTTGAAGATGTTTCATAGATGTTTTTAGTGTTCTGTCGTTTGTTTGCTGCCCTGGGCTCCTTTTGGGAGAAAGGATGGGCTAAAAATTTAATTAATTAATAAACAGGGGGTCGGACTGAACGGCCTTATAGGCCCCTTCCAACTCTACTAGTCTACGATTCTACAATAATAAACAAATAAATCAGGGTTGAATTTTTTTCCCTCTCCGTCGTCCCATCTTAAAAAACCCTGCACCAGTTCCTGACAAGGGATCCTTCTTTTTCTTCCGCGGAGGCTGGCGAATTTCACCTGGCAAAAAAGGAAACAAGCCAGCCAGCAACCTGGTTTAGGGGGCTCTGGGGAAGAGGGAGGAGGCGCTGCTGCTGGGGCCTACGTCAGCTCGGCTGCGCAGCTTGCAGGCAAAACCATAAAAACTCTCCTCGGACGTGACTCGCTCGCTGCAGTGGAAGGCAGCAGTGGCTAGGAGCTCTTGGGATACGGAGAAACAGCTTGAGAGAAAATTGTGTAAGCGGCTTTTTTTTTTTTTGCGTTCATGCACAGGAAGCCGCCACATGCCAAGTCTGGCCCTTGGTCCATCTAGCTCAATATTGTCTACACTGACTGGCAGCAGCTCCCCAAGGCTTTCAGGCAGGGATGTCTCTCCCAGCCCTACCTGGAGATGCCAGGGATCGAGCCGGGGGCCTTTCACAGGCAAGGCAGACGCTCTGCCACTGAGTTACAGCCTGCCCCCTCAAAATAAAATAAGATTCCAGTCCTCATGCTTTTGGATAAAGGGCCGACTTAAATAGGAACATTGGAAGTTGCCTTGTACCGGGTCAGACTACTTGTCCATCCAACTGTGTATTGTCAGCACTGACTGGTAGCAGCTCTCCAGGGGTTTCGGGCAGGGACATCTTTTGAACCCAGGACCTTCTGCATGCAAAAGGGGTGCTCTACCACTGGGCAGGGCGCACAACCTGCCTGCTGCTGTTTATCCACAGGATGTTCACAACTGCCAGGCTGTGGTGCGTCATGCGCAAGCGTGCAAAGCACACCGGGGCAGCCCTGGCTTCAGACTCGGGCGGCCTTGCTCGGGAATGATCTCAGGGGGCAGGCCTGGAGGGAGGTGTACTGCCCCAGTGATGCAGCCGTCAGCCGCTTGCACTGTTCATCTCAGCCGTCAAGGGCAAAGGTTTGCAAGTCGCCTGCTTCTTTTCGAGGGAAGGGCAGTGGCAGAATGGCCTCAAAACTCTGCAGCTGCAGATTGTACGACTACATCACCTACGATTGTAAGAGCCTGGCTGCTGGATCAGGCCAGTGGCCCATTTAGGCTAGCCTCCTGTTCTCACAGTGGCCAGCCAGATGCCTCAATGGGAAGCCGGCAAGCAGGACCTGAGCGCAACAGCAACTTTCTCCACTCGTGATTCTCAGCAAATGGGATTCAGAGACATCCCGCCTCCGACAGAGGGAGGTGAACATGACCGACATGGCCAGCAGCCATTGATAGCCTTCTCCTCCTCCGTGCATTTATCTAACCCTCTTCTAAAGGCACCCAAGTTGGTGGCCATCAGTCTGCAGCAGCAGATTCCACAGCAGAACGACGTGCCGTGTGAAGGAGCCCTTTTGTCTGTTCTGAATCTCGCACCATCGTTTTGTAAGAGAGGCTTCCTCCCAAACCAACGCCCACCCAGTCATCATCCTCAAAACAGAATGGACTGTTAATTCTCAGAAATTGACTGTCAAGCTTTTTGTCTCAAACAGGGGCCAGAATTAGAGACGGAGGAGAAATTCGATTTAGTTCACATTTTAACGTAAATCTAATTCACACTTCCTGAAACAGGATGTGAACAAAACCCCTGGTTTTGAAATCTGCACTGGTCCAAATTTTGCAAGGCAGTCCTCCAGACAAACAAACCAATCGCCAGAAAAGTAAATGTTGGGGGAAAGTGTGCTTTACAAAGAATGTATGCACAGGTGACGGGAGCACACAAAAGTGCATTATTAGAGAAAATTGCTTGCAAAAATGAGCATATGAGGTAAAACTGTACACAAAATTGCAAGTAATGGGAGAAATGAACACTAAAATGTGGATGAATTTTCACACGCATAGATACAGAAATGTGGAGAACTGAATTTGAGAGCAGGAAATACTGAAACAGACATTGACAGATTTTCCCCTCCCTGGCCTGAATGTCAAGCCTGTTTGTTGTTGTTATGTGCCCTCAAGTCAATTACAACTTAATGAATCAGTGACCTCCAAGAGCATGTGTTATAAACCACCCTGTCCAGATCTTGTAAGTTCAGACCTGTGGCTTCCTTTATGGAATCAACCCATCTCTTGTTTGGCCTTCCTCTTTTTCTACTCTCTTCTGTTTTTCCCAGCATGTTTCAAGCCAAGCCTGTTGCTTGGCTTGAAAGCTTTCGCTGTGAGCTCCACCCCCAAGTCTGGCAGGCTCCACCCCTGCCACAAGCTCCTCCCCTGCTATCAGGGCCAACCCCAGGGAGTCTCAAGTTTGGCCAGACACACTGGTAGGGGCTCACTACCTGAGCAGAACCAGGTTGCACCATCTGGAGAGGCTTCAAGGAATCTCAGGAAAGACCAAAACACAGACAAGAAGGGAAGGGAATGGTACCGTTTCTGCTGCTAAAGTATACGGCAGGCTGGGACAGGACAGGCAGAAGTTCGAAGAAGCCCAGTCTTAGACACTTTCTTAGCAACCTTCTTTGACCACCAGCTCAGACTAGAGGTCAGCTGCAAGCCCTGGAACTTTATAGCAGCTGGTGTCATGGGATTGGCCATCCTTGGTCACCTGACATCTAGGAACAGAACTCTGGGCCATCTGGCTTAAATTGCTTGCTCTTCCCTTTTCTGACCAGTGGTGGCACTAAGGAGTTGGAAATTGGTGGCTGAATTGCAGAGCTCGGAAGTTACTTTTTCTGAACGACAATTCCCATCAGCCCAACCCGGTGGCCATGCTGGCTGGGGCTTGTGGGAGTTGTAGTTCAAAAAAAGTAACTTTTCCAAGCTCTGGAGGTGGGCTACCCATTCAACCCCTCCTTTGGGTTTGATACCAAGTCTTCCTTGGGTATGCTTCAAGTTGGATTCCTGCACTGAGCAGGAGGGCTGGAGTCGATGGCCTTATAGGCCCCTTCCAACTCCACAATTCTAGGATTTTCCTAGAATCAGCTCAGTGCTGTAAACCAAACTGTTCCGGCCTTGGGAAACTCCGAAGCGCAGCGTGGCCAGCTGTTTCTTTTTTCAAGCCAGCCCTCTGTGGCTGTGCCTTTAGCAGCAATTTGAAGCGCAGGAACGGAATGGATCTCTGCAAACCACACACAACTTCACCTAGTCGTAATCCCTGCACATAAGGTTGCCTCTTAGGACAAAGGCAAGGTGGGGGGTTGGGGTTGGGGGGGGTCTGCTTGGAAGGACCATTTGGTTGGTAACCTATTTGATAGCGGACAATGAGTTGCAGAATATTTGGACCACACATCACGCTTACCTTTTAGGATGGGAATGTGCAAATGTGTGTGTGGATTTTTCATTTTAAACGGTGCATCAAATGTGAAAGATCTGGAGAGGTATCCCTTGGCTGGGTGATACAGGAAGAGGGGGAAGCCCTTGACTTGGTAGGAGAGCATCCAATTTCCACGCAGAAGGTCCCAGGTTGAATCTGCTGGCTTAGTATACAGTCCCCACTCTTGATTTGCGACCCCAATGCGGCCGAACCTTCAGCTATACCTGGATTGAGCTTTCCTGAATAAATCTTTCTGTTATTTGAAAGAAAAGCCTTGTTGTGGTGTTTGGGCCAAGGGGTAGCAGAGAGAGAAAGGGAGAGGCCCCGCCCACTTGGGGGGGGTCAGGAGAGGCCCCGCCCATATGCTCTAGTATATTACCCCCTTGCTGCAGGGATGGTGCACCTGTGGGGTCCTCCCACTGCTGCTGCTGGACTCCAATCCCCATCATCCCTAGCAGGCATGGCCAATGAATAGAGATGATGGAAGTTGCAGCCCAGCAAGATGTGCATGTTTCCCAGTGCTTGCCTATTGCAAGCAGAGATAGGGCCACACAGGAGGAACATCCGGGCTTATCCAGCCAGGAGGAAAACATAGGGATGCCTTTCTGACCTCTTGCCCACCACCACAATGAACTCATTTGAACATGGAACAGGTATAGAGTCAGAGCATTGGTTCATGGAGCTTAGTATCGACTACACTGCCTGGCAGCGCCTCTCCAAGGTTTCAGGCAGGAGGTCTTCCCCAGCCCTACCTGGAGATTGGATGTGGGGCCTTCTGCATCCAAGGCAGATGCTCTACCACCGAGCTATGGCCCTTCCTCTGGTAGCTGGCTCTCTGACACTGGAGGCCTGCAAGAGGCAGCTGGGCAGCCATCTGTGGGGGATGCTTTGATTTGGATTCCTGCACTGAGCAGGGGGTTGGACTAGATGGCCTTATAGGCCCCTTCCAACTCTACGATTCTATGATTCCTCATTTGTGCCATCCTCTCTGCAGCCCAGCTGGAGAAGTGGATTCTGCAAGTGCCTCTTTGATGGGCAGGATATCACTGGACAGACGGGCGGCAAAGCAAGATCCTGGCCTGGTGTTACCTGTTGCATCTTCCTAAGGCAGAAGGGCAGCTGGGAACAGGCATGACTAGCCGCAGCAGTCAAGCACCTCCGAGACGCTTGGAGTGGGATCAGAGGAAATCAAGCTGCATTTGTACATAAAGGGCCGTGAAATCAACATGCCGTGGCAGGCCTTGGCTGCTGTACAGCTGCACGCCCGACTTCTCCTCCCTCCCCGCTACTGCGCCCCCCCCCCCGGAGCATGCATCAGATGCTTAGGCTGCCACGCTCCACTGCAGGCCCAACCGATCGGGTTGAAGAGAGGGCCAGTGGGCCAAGGCAGCATCGGCAACTACATCCAGGGGCAGAGTCAAGACAGAGGGTTGCCTGCAAAACATTTAAAGCTACCTTGCTAGCTCAAGATGCTTGTGCAAGCGAGGCAGAAAATTCAAACAGAACTGCCCTCTCCACATACATGCCAGCGGATTTAAGATGGGCCACAATCCACCAGGATGTTGTTTGGTGCAAGTCCTGGCGGAACAAATGGTAGCCGTGTGAGGGCATCGCATGAAACCCAGGGCAATCAATCCATGGGTACATTCGCTTGCACAGGGACCCCACTACACTGAACGGGGTTGCAAGCATTACTGTAGCACCTACCGCCCCCTAGAGGATGAACATGGACCTGTCTCTAGTCATTCCTTGATCTTTTCCCTAAGAAGCAGGTTTATGGAGATTCTCTGATCAGCGGTATGTAGAAAAAACCACCCACCACCTGCACATACAAATCTGTACCCCCCCACACACTTTCACTACTATGATGCAGCTCCCCTCCCCCAGTTGATTTGCAAGGTTCTGCCGGCAGTCGCCCGGGCTCCTACGAGCGCCACCTGCCACGGTTTACGGCTGGCACTAATTCTCCAGCCTTGATTTGCGGCGGGGGCGTCTAATTGCCTCGTTTAGGGGCAGCAATGGCGCTGGGGCCATTAACGTCAGGCAGAGTTATACCACGCTGCACCGAAGGTGCTGGGGGTGGGTGGGGATAAATCCAACAAATGTGGGAGGGGGATCACGGTCGTCTGCGGCGAGAGTCGGCGAATGCGGTTGGCGGCATGCCGCTTTTGTTTTAAGCGTGGGCGCAAACAGTAATTCCAACACACACACACACCTCTGCAATCCAATTGAGGATCAGCAGACACAAAGCACTTGGAAGATCGATCCCGGTTAAATATTACAAGAAACTTCCTGAAGAGAGCTCATCAGCAATAGAATTAATGTGCTATCTGGGAAGTGGTAGAATCACCTTTGTTAGAGGTTGCCGAGACGAATATTGGTACCAAGATACACGCTAACGGGATTAAGTAAATTATTAACATTCTGGGGGGCAAAACTGTGCAGAGAGAAAAAGTTGGATTATGCAACCTGTATATAAATTATGCAGGTTCGAGCACAACCTCTCTTAATACATACTGGTTTTGCTTGCTGTGGGGGGAGGCATAGGACTACACAGATCACTGAAGCCCCGGACCCCCTTGGGCTGCACAGAGCCCGGTGCCCCTGATCAATCTGAAATCTTGTTCAACCCTTCCTCTGGAAAACCAAACATCGTCAAGTTGAGCCACACAGGGCCCTGTGTCCCTGATCAGTTTAAAATATTGTTCAGCTCTAGCTTTCGAGGGTTTAACTGAGTTTTGCCCATAAGCAAATCTTCACAACATTAAGGATTAGTAACTTGCTCTCTTTAAAACACACACACACAATTCTCAAGATGCAGAATTCCTAACCTGGTATCAGCCTTTGTGCCAGCATACAGTTCAGCACATGTTCATATCAAATGGGATTTGCACAGATGTTCCTGACTAATCGGGACCCGTGGGTCAGACCTGTCTGCCTTCCACTCTGCAGCTAGGTTCAAAATCTGCCGCTTGAGGTGGGGAGCCCTTGTCCAGAGTTCATACTTCCACAGAGCGGGTTTCCCCACACCCAAAAGAAGCTGGGTCATCTTGCTGTAGCTGCACTGCTCATCCTGCGAGGTGGTGCATGGGCTGGCATGGCTGGGGTGGGTCAGCCGTTGTCACGCCACCGGCATCCCCACACCAGGCCTGGCTTGCTGCTGCAGTGTCTATGCTAATTGCAGGCAGGCGATCCGTAATTAAAACTTCCATCGTGACATTTCCTGACATCTCAATATCAAATACTGCAATTAATCCTACCCGCTTGGAAGGTCATGGTACAGAGTGTTGGCTGAGGGGGAAGTGGGAAGAGAGAGAACAAAAGGGAAGCAAAACACAATCGGCAAAGAGCTATAATCTACCTTCTCTTCTCTACCCCGCATGGAGCTCCGGGCCTGACCTCTGGAGCCTGCATCATTGGCACTTGCTGGGGGAAGAAGACATATTCTAGCACAGTGGTTCCCAACTTTTTTTTTTTTCCCCTACGAACCACTTGAAAACTGTGGAGGGTCTCGGCAGGTCACTGAAATGATTTCTCTGCCTGCTGTAGAAGTTGCAAGGGACTGTGCTCAGTGCTGCATGCATTTTAACTGTATTTCTATTGCTTCCTTGCTTTCCATATTATTCATATTGTAACACAAAATGCAATATAATAAAAGCAGCAATGTAATTACAATTAAAGATCAATATGAATATCCAATGCACAGCTGCCGCAGACCAGCTGAATGAAGTTTGCAGACCACAGGTGTTCCATGCACCGCAGTTTGGGAACCCTTGCTCGAGCAGGACCCCCTGAAATGGTTGATGGGACAAAGGTAGCCCTTTGCACACACCATCTGCACTCACTATCGCCACTTAGGAGCATAGGAAGCTGCCTTATACCGAGTCAGACCATTGGTCCACCTAGCTCAGTATTTACACTGCTTGGCAGCAGCTCAGTTTCCAGCAGGGAGTCATTCTCAGCCCTTTAGAGATGCCAGGGATTGAACCCAAATGTTCCATCCCTGAGCAATGACCCTTCCCCAAAAATAAAGATCCTAATCCTCATGGTTCTGAACCAGGAGCTGATTCTAAATAGAAACAGAGGAAGCTGCCTTTTTCAGAGTCAGGCTCCTGGTCCATCTAGTTCAGTATTATCCACACTGGCTGGCGGCAGCTTGAGAGTTTCAGGCAGGGGGTCTCTCCCAGCCCTATCTGGAGACACCAGGGATTGAACCGGGGGACTTTTGCACGCAGAGCAGATCCTCTGCCACTGAGCTATGGCCACACCTTCTCACCCCATGCTCTGACTACAGAGGGTCCTGGCCCCCTTCAGATAACCCTCTTCATTACTTTTATCTTTTAAGGTTACTGGGTGGGAGTGGGGAGGATTTTGGGGGGGGAAGAGCGACCTGGCTGCATTTCAGGCTTGTGAATTTCATTAAGAGCCCTCTTAAACTCCCCGCTACCGTTGATCTGAGCACTGATTTCACCCACTGGCAGAGCTTGGAAAAGTTACTTTTTTGAACTACAACTCCCATCAGCCCAATCCAGTGGCCATGCTGGCTGGGGCTGATGGGAGTTGTAGTTCAAAAAAAGTAACTTTTCCAAGCTCTGCCCACTGGTGCCATGGAGGAAGGAAAGGGGCAGCAATGGAAGCAGAAGGGGAGAAGACCCCACAGGACTGCCCCCAGTCACGGGTACTTATGTGTGCTGAGGGACCTACTGCAGATCTCTTGTCCTAGCCCCCCCCTCCCAAAAAAAGACCTTGGAAGCCACCCCGTACAATAAGGTCAAGGAACATGTTTCAACCCGAGGGCCACATTCCTTTCTGGACAGCCTTACGAGGGCCACATGCTAGCAGTGGGCACAGCCAGCTGCAAGAGCGGGCAGAGCAACACATGCATATTTTACCTTTGTACAGTAGGCAAGTTTCGACACACGCTCACACACCCCTTTCTCTAGCCCCCATCCAGGCACGAAAGAATTCAAGGACATACATCCCAGCAAAAAAGTAAGGATGCAAAGCGGGGCCAGTGAGGGGCATGGGTCAGAGAGAGTTTCAAGGGCCAGACAAGGGGAGGGCCACATCTGGCCCCCACAACCGAAGTTCCTCCCCCCCGCTGTACAAAGTCACAACGGCTGTTCTAACCCAAAACTTTACAGCTGCCTAAAGTGCCCGTCAGCAAGATTGTGATTGCGGCCCCCACCCCTGCCTTCCCCCCATCCCTCCCAGCTCTTGGGGGGGGGGGAATGTGTCAGGGAGAGAAAGCAAGGGGCAGGATTTTTGAAAGAGTTTTTATCATTTGGCTCAGTCACTTACAATTGGGGGGGGGGAAATCCAACATATTTAAAACAAAGAAATTGGAATCCAGGAGGGAGGGTGGGGAAACGAGTGAAGCCAAACCAGCATCTTCATAGAAGACAAAAGTGGAGACGCCATCAAGGTCGCTGTCGTTCTCGCCGAGAACACAAGGGGGTGAGGGGCAGGGGGGCTGCCACAGTCCAGATTTTTTTTCCTTCTGGGCAGGGGAGGAAATCAAGCTCAATGTAGATATAAAACAGGAAAGAGAGAGAGAAAGAAAAAAGTTGACCCCCCCCCTTTAAAGCAGCTAAGCTTCAAGTGTCACAGACTCTGAAGTGGGAACGGGGGGGGGGAAGCGTCTCCCCATCTTTGGCATACAAACAGTCCGGGAGACTGGTCTTGGAGCCCTTTGCTGCCCCACGGATGAGATTCCACTCTCCCCTGTACCTCCCCCCAAATCAAATCCGAGTTTGCTCAGAAAGAAAGCTCCCCTTTTGACACCGTGGCAGGCTGGTTGCGAGAAATGGCGAATCCGACCTCCAGCGGGAATAAGACGCGGAGAAACTCCTGTAGGGAGACAGAAGAGACCTTATTTAAGAGGCAGTTCCTGCAGCCTTTTGGGAACGGCGTCAATCCGGGCCACAGGCTCAGCCACCAAACCCTTTTCCATAACCAGGCCTTGGAGCGTCTCTCCCACACCGCACCAGAACACACGACACGGCAACTAAAGCAGCAACTGCCTCAGAGCATGCACAGAGTTCCTTCCCTCCCTACTGAGTAACAGTGGCTGATTATACAGATCAGGCAGGAAGGGCAGGATACAAATTTAACAAAAAAATAAAATATGCCATCACTTTTGTTCCCAAGAGATGCCTGGCACTCAGAGTTAGACTGCCCCTGAACGTGGACGCTCTATTTAACACACGATCACAGGTCCATGCTCCAAATTACATTTCTCTGGGATGATTTATCACCAGCTGGTTAAGAAATATATATGGCACATAGGAAGCTGCCTTAGAGGGAGTCAGGCCATTGGCCCATCCAGCTCAATATTGTCTACACTGACTGGCAGCAGCTCTCCAAGGTTTCTGGTAGGGAATCTTTCTTCAGCCCTGAATGGAGATGCCAGGACCTTCTGCATGCAAGGCAGGAACTCTACCACTGAGCTATGGCCAACACATACACACTAAATATATATATACATGTATTGTTGCCCTTTACTGACATTCATGGTACCAACTCTTCCCGGTCTTTTATATCGGCTTCTGACATTTTCATGGTCATATTATTTGATTTTGATCTGCCACCGTAGATTATATGATTTGTTCTGCAATTTTCTGCCTCTCCCCCTTCTACCTAATGTCCTTTTTGCCTGTAGCCAAGCAGATTCACTGATGTTCGCCCATTGGTTTCAATCTCCTAATCATCTGCGCTATTTCCAAAGTTCAGAGGTGAGGGCCAGTCCTTATGCAGCCAAAAGGGCATTGCCTGCTGACTAGAGGGAGATAAATCAGGAGGCTTGGGTGGGACCTGAAGGGTGCCGAGAGGAGACCTCACAGAGCTACCGTTCCCAGAGTGGTTTAACATCTTCCCAGGGAATTCTGGGAAATGTAGCTCTGCGCAGGGAACAGGGGTCTCCTAACAACTCTCAGCACCTTTAACAGACTACGGTTCCCAGGATTCATTGGGGGAATCCATGATGGTGTGAAGTGGAATCACAGTGCTGGGTGAGGCCTTAGAGATTAAGCGGCATATTGTCAAAACAAATCAACAGAAGCTGGATGGCCATCTGTCAGGGATGCTGTACGTTGCGAGATTCCTGCCTTGAGCAGGGTGGGGTTGGACCAGATGTCCTCTAAGGTCCCTTCCCAGTCTTTTGATTTTTTACCATTCATCCTCTTGTTTAGGCTTCTGCAAGGCATCACACGTGGGGCTGCCTTTGAAGATGGTTCAGAGACAGCCGCTGGTGCAAAACTCAGCGGCCAGATTGCTGACTGGGGCAAAATGGTCTGAGCATATAACACCTATCCTGCTCGACTGCACTGGCTACCAATTAATTTCCGGGCTCAATTCAAAGTGCTGATTTTGACCGATAAAGCCCTATGCGGCTCAGGACCTCAAGAACTGCCTCTCCCCTCATAAACCAACCTGGGCACCTCACCTGTGTTCATCACCTTCGAGGAAGGCGCAGAGGGTGGCAACATGAAAAGGGGGCTTTTCAGTGATGGCTCCCTGTTTGTGGAACGTTCTCCCCAGGGAAGCATGCCTGGTGCCATCATAGTCTGTTTTTAGGTGCCAAGCAAAAACATTCTCATGTACCCAGGGTTAGGGTTTTTAATTGGGAGGGCCATTAGATACATCCGTGTCCTGCCGCCCTGCACTAGTGCTGGGAGGAAGGGTGGGATATCAATCAATCAATCAATTAATAAAGCTCATCCTTTTAGCAGGGTGGGTAGGACTTGTTATTTTGAAATATACTGTCGGGTGAGAAGTTTTAGTTCTTGCATGTTGCTGTTTTCATCTGATTTTAAAGTCTTCCTTACTTTTATTTTTACTGCACAAGTCACTTTGAGGCCCTCGAGTGCAAAATAATACAATAATATATAAAACAATTACAATAACCGCAATAATATTAAATTCTAAACTTCATTTTATTATTATTAATGTATTATTAATAACAATAAATTAATATTAATGTAAAATAATACTCTTTATTCTTCACTTTAAATTTCTTTTATTGATATTAATTTTTCATTTTTAAATAAAAATAATGATAAAAATACATAATAATTTTGCCTAATAATACTAACACTGAAAAATAAATTATTAATCACTGTCGTCTTGCCTACTACTAATACTAAATTAATAATATTAAAAATAAACCATCCCCATCTTGCCTACTACTAACAACAAATTAATAAAAACAAATCATCCTCATCTTGCCTAATAATCATAATCTGTCCCCGCTCCAACCTGGTTCAGGCCATACCTCTCAGTCCAAGGTCTTCCTCTTGCTTCAACAAATCCCGAACGGAGAAGCAGGCAGGGATGTCGAGAGTTATGGGGGTGACCTGCCCCTTTTCGGCTGGGTTGACTCGGCCAACGGAACCTCAGCTCACCTCCGGAGACCAGGAAAAGGGCCGCAGGTACGCCACCTCCAAGTTCTAAAGTGCCAAGTGAGGGATCCAGCACCCTTGCGAGTCAGTCAGATAGGAGCAGTGAGGTGGAGGGGGCCAGGCTGCCCTCGCTCCTTGCCACCGGACCCGGGGATGGGGTGGGGTCAGAGCCACAGGAAGGATAAGAGGGCAAGCCCCAAGTAGGCCCTGCTGGGCCAGGATGGGGCACAGCTGCGTCCGGGGGCTACAGCGGCTTCTGCGCAGAGAGGAAAAAGCAGGGGGAAAGGGGGAAATTAACAGGTACCAAAAAGCGGCTCCCAGGGATGTAAGAGACAGTGAGCCCAGTGGTGGGATAAGTGGTCAGAGTGTCGGAATAGGACCAGGGAGATCCAGGTTCAAGTCCCCACTCGGCCATGAAGCTCACTAGGTGACCTTGGGCCAATCAATCATTTTTAGCCTAACCTGCCTCACAGCGTTCTTGTGAGGGTAACATGAGGAAGGGGAGGACCATGCACGTTACCTTGACCTCCTTGGAGGAAAGGCAGGAAAGAAATGTAGTAACAACATCAGCAACTGATGGGTTGTCTCCAACTAAGCCCTACGCAGGGTAGACCCATTGATTTTAACAGGCTGAAGTTAGCCATGGCCATTCATATTAATGGGTCTACTCTGAATAGGATTCACATTGGATACAACCCTTGGCTCATGCTGCTTATTCAAAACCAGGCTGAAATTGGATTGACCCCAAGCTAGGGAACCTGTGGCCCTTCAGATATTTTCTGGACTAAAACTCCCAACATTCCTCACCGTTGGCCATGCTGACTGGGGATGATGGGAGATGGTGTCCAACCACATCTGGAGGGCCATGGGCTCCCTGTCCTTGCTTAACACCTCTGTAAGAGCATTTCATATGTGATCCCTGATTGGCTGGGACATGTGTCCCAAGTTACCCACCCCTGCATTTTACCATACTTGTACATCCTTCTTCCGAAAGTCGTCCAACACCTGCACAAAAATCTCTGCTCCAACCATTTTCCCTCACTGTCCTTACCTCTGGGACTCCATCCTGGAACTCCTATCTGGCACTAATTATCTGTCCCCCATGCCCTCTTACTTCCCTACCAACCTCCTTGAAAGCCTCCTTCCTTTCTTTCACCTTAGAGGGTTGCCAACTTTTCAACTAGCCTTGTGTCAGCGCATCATTTAATGGCAGCTCGAAGCATGCACACTTTTCGCAGGGGATAACGTTCACCACCGTGCCGGGAAACACTTCCCCGGCCCAGCTGAGTTCCCCACCGAGCTGCTGTTAAAGGCACAAGGGCAGGGCAGCTGGCAACTTCATTAACGCTTTCGCCACCGTCCCGGACTGGATCGAAGCCTAAGTATATGTGTTAGCTCATTTTTGCTGCCTCCCCCTCAATTTCCCTCTGTGTTTTTTTATGGACATAATGCAAGACTGTAATCTCTTTGGGGCAGAGACCAGGCGTTTTGGTTGTTGACGTTATATTCTTCCATAAAGCACAGTGCACGCTGAAGGTGCGTATATAAATTAACGCATTTTCCTCCTCCCGTCCCTTAGATGCAATAAACAGCTGTGCTGCCACTCCCCCTATCCACACCCCACTCACCCTCTGAGCTGCCTCTCCCACGAGGTTGAGATTTGGGGCCCTCAGTTGCAGGTTCTATGGCTAGAAGCAAAACAAACTGGTCAGTTTAGGAGGGCCAAACAGGATCAGTCTTCAGTTCTCCACATTTCTGCACCAATTTGCAAGATTTTTTTAAAAAACCTCCTGAAAATACTTCTGATTTCACTAAGAATTTCTTCTAATAAACACATTTTTTATATGCCGTTTTGACTAACGTACACATCTTTGCAAGCAATTTCACCTAACAGAATGGATTTTTGCATGCTGTGCTTGCGAATATATTCAGTTTTATGCCATATGCAAATATTGGTAAGCATTGTTTGGTTGGAGAATTGCAGCGTAAAATTCGGGTAAGTGCAAATTTCAAAGGATGGCTGAGTTTCGGTTCTTATACTGTTTCGGAAAGTGCAAATTTGATAGAGTCAGCTTGAAATGCAAACTGAATCGAATTCCTCCCCCATCAGTCGCTATGGGTCTATGCATCGCTCTTCATTTTCCTCCAGTGCTGCCCATTGGAACAGAAAGCAGAGAGGTCACCGACAGGTGGAGCCAGAGCCAATGGCAGGTTTTCATGCTAGTGCATGAGGTTCCCCAACCAAAGATCTACTTTGGGGTTTGTTGTGAAGCCTTTTCTGTTGGTTCCTGGTGGAAGAATGAATGCTGCTGCCCCATAGCAAAAAAATCCAGGTACCCAAGAGTTCTCTGACGCTAGTTTGGTTTATTTATTTATTTGGAGTATTTGCTCTGCTCCACCTCCCCAGAAAGGAAAATCCTGCGGATGCCCATGCTGACCCCTTCCCCGCCACGAACGAGTTGATCAAACGATAGACGGACTCACTGGTTGTCTTGCAGCAGACGGATACTCGAAGCTTCAAACAGCGTCCAGGACTCTCTGCAGTGGGGATAGCTGGGGTACGACGGGGGGGGGAAGGATCCAGAGAAAGGGGGTGTGGGGGAGAGAGTGAGTAAATTGTAAGGACATTCCTAAAACAGAAGTCCGCCCCACATCTAGAAGTCCCTAGAAAAGCAAGCTATGTATAGCAGTGTCAAAACTCCAAAGTCCAATTAGATCAATCAACTCAACCCTTAGTTGATTAAATGGGCACTGATTAAATTTCCGATGCTTTTTTGAATCCAGTGTGCTGCTGTGATTCGGAATGGAAAAAGAAGCACAATTTAATGACAGCTTCTCCTCCTAATCAGGAGCAGATTCCACTGCCCCACTGACATGGGACCACCAACGGTCACTGCTCAGAGTAGACCCACTGAAAACAACAGACCTAACTTAAATACGAGACAGGCGCCACCGTCTCTGTCGTCTTTTCGGTGCCTTCCACTTTCAACAAGCCACTTTAGGTAGATATTTTTATCCCAGTCCGCATCAGTATTGGAATGGGTTTTTTTTGAAGACGTTTTGTTTTTAAAGACTTGGTTTTTAAAGGTTTTTTGTAGTATTTTATCATTTGTTGTCTGCCGCACTAAGCACTTTCTAAGAGGATGAGCAGGATATAAATTAAATAATAAACAAATAAATGATTTCAATGGATCTACTTTGAGCAAGACTAATACCGGCTACAACCCTATGTTACCACGTTGGAAAAACCTGCACTGTGGCCCTTAAACAAACATATACATTTAAACCTGGTGGCTGGCAGGAGTAGGTCTTCCCCCCCCATTCCCCCATCCCCATGAAATGGGAAATTCAGTTTCGCCCATTCCTCCGTTGTTGCAAACCATCTCAAAAATCTAGCCGGAACGTGGCATGTCCAAGTCTGGCCAGCTCTAAATCCTATGCGTGGCTGCCTCTCGAACCTTGCACGGTTCATCCCTCAATCCAACTCAACATGATCCCGTTGGCCAAAAGCCCAACTCACAAATATAGTAGTAATCATGGCCAGGCTGAAACTCAAAGCCCAGGGAGAAGGGGGTGAACCTCTGGATCTTCTCCGAGAAGCGGACAGGCCCGTAGGGGGCATAGGGGCGGTTGCACTCCCAGCGCTTGAAGGCTCCAGGCGTTTCATAACAGCCCTGATAGCCCTCGCGGTCAACCATGAGCAAAGTGAAAGTTTCCGGTCCGCCCGCAGCCAAGGGTTGTTCGTAGTGCGGGCAGTAAATGTCCAGGTAATCATTGATGGAGACCTGAACGGCGAAGTCCTCGTCAAGGAACCTGCAAATCCGAGAGGCAGATCGGTTAGTTTCCAAAGCGAGTGCCGCCAGACCGCATTCATCTAGATCAGGGAGTGAGGACCTGTTTTCAGCCCAAGGGCCACATTCCCTTCTGGGGGCCACATGCTAGTGGTGGGCAGGACCAGAGGCAAAAGCAAGCAGAGGAATAAATGCAAGTGTTACCTTTGTACAGTAGGCTAGATTCTACACACATTCTCACACCTGCCATCCAGAGGCACGATCAGAGTTCAAGGACACATTCTGGCCAGGCAAAAACATTCAAGGAGGGTGCAAAGGCGGAGCCAGTGAGGGGGTGTGGCCTGGGGAGTAGAGGTATGGTCTAGGGAGAGCTCTGAGGGCCAGGAAGAGAGCGCTGGAGAGCTGCATTTGGGCCCTGAGTCTCAGGTTCCCTATCTCCTGATCGAGATCACACTCCTCAAAAGCAGAGATTCTCAGGATTCCCCCCCCCCACGGTGCCTCATTCCAGGTGGTGCTCTTCCTGGAGGCATAACAGACTGGTTTAAAATTAATCTGGAATATCCAAACCTTGAAAAGAATGATGACGACAATGAATAGCAATTAACGATAAGGGTTTTTAAAGGGTGCTATGTTATAAAATTAGTTATATGTGTGTTTGGTTAAATTACCCAGCTGCAGCATCGGGTGCAAAAGAAAGTTCCCGAAGAATCGGTTGTCTCTGAGAAACAACCACCACCACCAAGTTTCTAGTTCTCATGGATGTGAAAACAGGCTGAAAGGACAGGGTGAAAAGATTTATTTATTTATTTATTTTGTTGCATTTATATACCGCCCATAGCAAGTAGCTCTCAGATGCCAAAGGAGCTGCTGCAGACTGCCAGCAGCGAGAAGGCAAAGATCTAAGGCAGTGGTTCTCAAACGTTTTTGGTTCGCTGCGCACTGTAAAACATATAAAAATTTTCTGGCGCACTTCGTGTACAAAATTAAAAATATATTAATATATTTTAAACTATGAATAAAAATAAACTATAGAAAACTATTACTCACCCTATACAAATGGGTTTCTTCTCATTTTTAAAATATACTTTCATAATATTTGAGGCACACCTAGCCACCTCTTAGGGCGCACCAGTGTGCCTGGGCGCACCGTTTGAGAATCACTGATCTAAGGCCTCAAAGGGTTCCTTGGGGACATCTCAGAAATTCCAGCTAATTGCGCAACAGTACAGCTTAGCTTTCGGCTAAGAGCATTAACAAAAGCTTGCTGGATCAGGCCAGTGGCCCATCTAGTCCAGCATCTTGTTCTCACAGTGAACCACCCTTGAATATTAGGCAGGCGCCATCTCTGCTATCTTTTCGGCGCCTTTTGAAGACTTTCCTCTTTCAACAAGCCTTTTAAGTTGAGGCCTATCCCAGGCTGCATCTGTGTCAGAATTGCTTGTTAATATGTTTTCTTTAATAATGTTTTTAACCCTTTTAAAAAGATGTCTTTAAAGCTTTTTTTAAAAATGTTTTTAACGTTGTTTTGTTTTGATGTATTTTAAGGTCTGTTTTTACGATGTTTTAAAGTGTTTTGAGCGCTTCTGTTTGCTGCCCTGGGCTCCTGCTGGGAGGAAGGACAGGATATAAATCAAGTAATAAATCAATAAAAAAAATAGTAAACCAGACGCCCCTGGGATGACTGCAAGCAGGACCTGGACACGCGAGCACCCTCCCCACTTTTGAATCCCAGCAACTGGCATTCAGAGGTGCACAACCTCCGACGGTGAAAGGAGAGCATGGCCATCCATAGCCTCTTCCTCCATGCATTGGTCTAACCCTCTTTTAAAGCCATCCAGGTCGGTAGCCATCACGGCCTCCATTTGCTATGCAGCAAATTCCATTGTTTGGCATGCAGAGTGTTCACACAAAGCCTCACTAACCCAGTTTGCCTCCAGGCCCTATTGAAGGAGTGGTGGATTACTCTTCAAATCGCAACATCAAGGGTCGGCTCCAGAGGTTGCTGGTCTAGAACTGCCATCATCTCTCACCATTGGCCATGCTGGCTGCTGGGAGCTGGAGTCCAGCAACATCTGGAGAGCCCCAGGCTCCTCCACTCCTGCTGCAGATGGTCTTTATCCGCCACGTTCCAAGTGAGTAAAACCTTGTCGCAAAAAGCACATCACTCATTCCAAGAAAGAATTTCACAGGAGGCTTTTTGTTTTGGAAGTCTTCAAAACATCGGGCGGGGGGCACACGCAGGGTTTCATCTCTCTGCCTGTCACCCAAGAGACCCAATACAGAAATGTGGCAGAATTACACGCCCTCACCCAAAAGGCAGCACTGTGGACATTCATGCAGGGGGGCGACTGGCACTCTCCACCAAGGGCAGGTAATTTCGCAACATTGGGCACGACCAGACAAGCCAGTCGCATGTGATTTCAGTCATGCGAAAGAACTGCTTGCCCCAGTGGCAGCTGACTGGAAGGACTAAAGGACAGAGCAGTGAGCCGCACAGGGAGGCAGCGGACACCCTCTTCCTGAGAAGGAATGCTTTCACGGGAGCTTTGAATCATATTTCATTAATTTAATTCTGTGCCCGGCCCACTGTTTTTATCCAGTGGAATGTTCTTCATACTGCTCCTTCTTTTACTTCCTTGTCTATCCTGTAAATTATGGCCGAGCCCTTACTGCATTTGAGCATACCTTCTATAAACTCCAATTTCGTCTGGATACATATTTGGGCATTTGGATGGCAGATATTGATCCATGCAATGCTTTTTTTGGTAAAAAATGAGGTGCCGGTGCTCATATTGATAAAACTGCCATGGGTGCCAGCACAAAATGACTGCAATGGGCAGCAGAAAAGCGGTCCCGGTACTCCGTTCCCAGAGCGTTCTGTCACAAAAGCAGCCCCCGCTCTATAGGTGTAAACTAAACGAATGTACAGATGTTTAAATGTTCTGTAAATGTGAAGTGACAGGGGATTTGTTTTCTTTTCTCTTTCTCCCCCACCTTAATGATATTGCAATGAAAAAAAATTATGGCTGAGCCATCCTGTTTTTTCTGGGTTCTTTTAAAAAGCTATTTGCCTGTAAAAAGGCAACGGAGAAACTAAGAATGAAAAGAGTCATGCAGAGATCCTGAACATGCTTCTCCACCCCTCTCTCTCTCACACACACACTCACTCTCACACTCACTAATCTCTTTCTCACACACTCACACCCACCACACACTCACAACACTCTCACGCACACACACTCCACTGTCTCACACTTTCTCACACACAAACATTCTCTCTCACACATAAACATACTCCCTCACACACACCCCAATCATATTCTCTCTCTCACACACACACACTCTCTCACACACGCAGCCCCCCCCCCACAAGGGCTTCTGTTCATCCTAGTATAAAGCCTGGGCCTGATGAGGTAAAGAAAAGGCCTCTCTCCAGAAGGTCCCCGAAAAGCAGAGGGGCCACAGGCCCTGCAGGGCCCCCCGCACTTCCCGCCCAGCCGCTCCGATCCAGCCACCCAGCTTTCCTACACAAGCAGATGTCAACTCCGATTAATTCACGTGGCTGGAAGCAAAAAGGGTCAGAGGGAACTCCCGGGGCATGGGGCCAGCAGCCCAGCCCCACAGCAAAAGCTCCCCGCCCCCTGACTGGGTGTGATGCATCGGCGGGGAATGTTGCCGCCATTGCCTGGGCATCCAAAAAGCCACGCAGTGCGCAAGGGCGCATGATCCCTCGCAACGCGCCACCAGGAAGGACTAGGCACAGAGGGACTTTGTTCACAGATGGCCTCAGGAACACAGGCAGCATAGGGACCAGGCCTCTGGTCCAGCCATCTCAGCATTGTCTACACTGACAGGCAGCATCTCTCCAGGATTTTCAGACAGCCCTACCTGAAGATGCCAGGGACTGAATCAGGGACCTTCTGCATGCAAAGCAAATACTCTACTACTGACTGCAGCCCTT
This sequence comes from Rhineura floridana, assembly GCF_030035675.1. Taxonomy (NCBI): domain Eukaryota; kingdom Metazoa; phylum Chordata; class Lepidosauria; order Squamata; family Rhineuridae; genus Rhineura; species Rhineura floridana. The sequence continues at coordinate 17,936,728 of NC_084501.1, read as the reverse complement.
CCCCTAGAAATAAAGATCCCGGTCCTCATGGTTCTGATCAAGCAGCTGATTTTAACTAGGAACATAGGCGGCTGCCTTAAATCTGAGTCAGAGCACTGGTGTATCTAGCTCAGTGTTGTTTACACTGGCTGGCAGCAGCCGTCCAGAGTTTCTGACAGGATATTCACAGATGCTGGGGGCTGACCCTTCTGCATGCAAAGCAGATGCAATGCCACTGAGCTGTGACCCTTCCCCTAAAAATGAACGACGTTTCTAGTCCTCAAGGTTCTAAATGAAGGGCTGGTTTTAAATAGGAACAGAGGAATCTGCCTTATACAGTCAGACCACTGGTCCATCTAGCTCACTACTGTTGGCCCTGACCGGCAGCAGCCCTCCAGGGTGTCAGGCAGGGGTCTCTCGAAGCCCCACCTGAAAATGACAGGGATCGAACTTGAGTGCTCTGTCGCTGAGCTATGATCCCTTTCTAAAGGGCACTTCCCCAAAAGAGGACTTGCTACATCCCAAGCTCAACCCTGGAATGCCCTGCTGCTGGGAGACTCCATTTTAAATTTCCCAGAATGCCCCAGAAGGAAGTTGCCATGACCCCCAGGTAACTCCATGATGGCTCACCAGCAACAAAAGAGGTCACTGATGTAAGGGAACAGACGGACAGGAGGCCACTTTGCCAAGAGTCCCCTCAAACTGGGAGCAGTTCTTGACCCACTCCTTTGCCCTCTCTCCTCAGCCCCAACCCTGTGAGGTAGGCTAGGCTGAGAGGCTGTGACTGAGCCAAGATCACCCAGTGAGCTATGTGACTGAGACCAGAGTTCAGATCCCAACTGGGCCACAAATCTCATAGGGGGTGTGACCTTGGAGGCCAGTCACAATCTTTCAGCCTAACCTACTTCACAGGACCGCTGTGAGAATAAAATGGGGGGGGAGGAGAATCAGGTACACCACCTTGAGCTCCTTGGAGGAAAGGTGGACAGGAATGTAATAAATAACTAATCCCCAATTAAAATGGAAGACGGCCCTTTCAAACCACATTCTTGAGAAATCCGAGCTCCTCGGTAGCACATTGGGGGATTACACGCTTTGTTGTTGTTGTTATGTGCCTTCATGTCAACTATGACTTATGGCGACCCTATGAATCAGCAACCTCCGGTAGCATCTTTCATGAATCACCCTGTTCAGATCTTGTAAGTTCAGGTTTGTGGCTTCCTTTATGGAATCAATCCATCTCTTGTTTAGCCTTCCTCTTTTTCTACTCGCTTCTCTTTTTCCCAGCATTATGGTCTTTTCCAGAGAATCATGTGTGTCCAGAGTATGATAACCTCGGTTTCATCATTTTAGCTTCCAGTGATAGTTCTGGTTTAGTTTGTACTAACACCCAATTACTGGTCTTTTTTGCAGTCCATGGTATCCGCAAAGCTGTCCTCCAGCACCACATTTTAAATGAGTTAATTTTTCTCTTATTGGCTTTTTTCACTGTCCAACTTTCACATCCATACATAGAGATCGGGAATACCATGGTCTGAATGATCCTGATTTTGGTGTTCAGTGATACATCTTTGCATTTGAGGACCTTTTCTAGTTCTCTCATAGCTGTCCTCCCCAGTCTTAGCCTTCTTCTGATTTCTTGACTATTGTTTCCATTTTGGTTAATGACTGTGCCGAGGTATTGATAATAATCCTTGACAAGTTCCATGTCCTCGTTGTCAACTTTAAAGTTACATGACTCAGCAAAGAAAAAAAAATCAACTAAAGGCTGGAAACTTTCATGATTTAGAACAGTGGGTTAAGAAACAAAAATTTCCCCTCTTTAAAAGGTTGCCATGATCATTGCCTTAAAACAGGGCAGGGCCTCTCCCAGTGTGGCCGGACTAGAACGCCAATCACCCCCCTGGCCACTTGGCCATGGTGGCTTGGGCAGCTGGGCATTGGGAGTCCAACAGCATTGAAGGGCCACAGGTCCCCTAGCCAGGCCCTGAAAACAACAGTGGACACAGAACTCCTCTTAGGAAATCCCAGCAAACAGGGGTGACTCTGATGCTGGGAGCCTTTATTCTCGTTTGAAACAGATCCCGCTATAACGTAAAAAAGGCCCAGTTTATCATTTGGATTGACCTGTTTTGTCAAGCTGTTATTACATTAGAGCTTGGAGTTCTGTCCTTCTTTTTTTTTGACAGAAGTTGATTTTATTTCCACAGGTTTGATTCCCTGTTTTAATATCCTGCCATCAACGTGCCTTCAGTTATTATGGTCCCCCTGGCTGAAGCCAGTCAGATTAATCTGAAACTAATATACAAATCTGAAACAGAGAAACCGGAAAATACAACCGGCTCGTATATATTTAAATGCGACAGTGTCTGTTTATTCTTCTTTAACAGGTGCTTGCCAATCTTCCCCGGGGCCATCGCAGTCACTGGCCAGGATCCTCAAAGGCAGGTGGACTTCGTACTGAGCAGTTGGACAGCACATGCCTTACAAGAGGGGTTGGGAAACCTGGGCCCCTCCAGATATTGGCGGACCCAAACTCCCATCACCCCAGCCGGCCCGGCTAATGGTCAGGGATGATGGGAGTTGTAGTCCACCGTTGCATCTGGAAGGCCACAGGGTTCCCATTCCTGGGCTAGAAGTTTTAAAGATGTTTTGTTTTAATATACTTTAAAGTCTGTTTTTAAGATGTTTTAGCGTGTTTTTGTTTGCCGCCCTGGGCTCCTTCTGGGAGGAAGGGTGGGATATAAATTAAAATATATATTTATAATTATATATAACTATATATGTATATACAAAACAAACAGTATATATATGTAAACAGTATTTATTATATTATTTATTTATTTGATTGGTTGATTGATTGATTCCCCACCCTTCCTCCCAATAAGAACCCAGGGTGGAAACACAAGCACTAAAAACACTCTAAAACATCACAAAAACAGACTTTACAATATTTATTATTATTACTACTACTACTGGTCACATCCCGCTTAGACTGTTGTAACGCGCTCTACGTGGGGCTGCCTTTGAAGACTGTTCGGAAACTTAAATTGGTACAAAGAGCTGCAGCCAGAGTACTAACTGGGGCTGGTTACAGGGACCATATAACTCCCCTGTTACAACAGCTCCACTGGCTGCCAATTTGTTTCCGGTCACAATTCAAAGTGCTGGTTTTGACCTACAAAGCCCTATACGGCTCAGGTCCAGACTATTTGACAGATTGCATCACCCTACATGAACCTGCCTGGGACTTGAGATCTTTAGGTGAGGCCCTTCTTGTGTTCCCTACACCTTCGCAAGCACATTTGACGCGGACACGAGATAGGGCCTTTTCGGTGGTCGCCCCTAGGTTGTGGAACTCCCTCCCGAGTGAGGTACGATCAGCTCCCTCCTTGCCGTCTTTTCGGTGACAAGTAAAGACTGTTTTATTTCAGCGGGCATTTGGGACAGAGAACAACCAGGATTAATGTCTTATAGGCTTGGTGATCACATTATATGATTATTATTTTAAATTGTTCGCTGTTTTAACTTTTATCTTGTAGTTTTTAATTTTCCCTTATAGTTTAATTCTTTTTTTAATAATATACTCTGTATGTTTTAATGATGTTGTTTTTAGTTGTAAGCCGCTCTGAGTCCTATTGGAAAAGGGCAGGGTAAAAATAAAGTTTTATTATTATTATTATTATTACTATTACAATTATTGATAATGATAAAGACAAACAATTCTAGTTTGTCTTCATCACCTCCATATTATCTTGAGTCAGACCACTGGTCCATCTAGCTCAGTACTGTCTTACACTGACTGGCAGCAGCTCTCCAGGATTTCAAGCAGGCGTCTCTCCCAGGCCCATCTGGAGATGCCAGGGATTGAACCCGGGACCATCTGTATGCAAGGCAGATCCTCTACCACTAGAGATGTGAAGGCCCAGGGGGAAAAAGGGGATTTGGGGGAAGGGACTGGGGTTTTTTTCTTGGAAAAACAAAAGGGCTTCAAAAATCCCCCCCCCAAAAAAAGTTTTCCAGGTTTTTTTCCCCCAGATCTTCACATCTCTGTGTACCAGTGAGCTACAGCCTTTTCCCAATTTCTGTGGTGTAGTAGTTAGAATGCTGGACTAGGACCCGGGAGACCAGGGTTCGAATCCCCACAGCCACGAAGCCCACTGGGTGGCCTTGGGCCAGTCACTGCCTCTCCGCCTCAGAGGAAGGCAATGGTAAACCCCCTCTGAATACCGCTTACCACGAAAACCATGTTCATGGGGTCGCCATAAGTCAGAATCAACTTGAAGGCAGTCAATTTTAATTTTTTTCATTAATTCCTCTGCTTCAGGATGGGGAAGCAATGCCTAATCTCATCGATCTTCACAACTTTTTAAAAAAAAAATAAGCAAAAGGGTGCAGCTTCCCGCACCTGGCCCCACTGTAACTATTGACCAGCCTACTCAGGAAATCACAACAGTAACGGAAGTGAGATCTGGATGTGCTGGAATTGTGTTTTTCCATCCACCCCCACTACAAAAGCCTGCACATCTGACTGCTTGGAGAATGCAGCTTACTCAGAAGGAAACCACAAGTTGGAAGATGTGCAGGTAATATGCAGCCACTGTGCGCCAGGTGCACCAAACAACCGGACTAAGCGGAAATGGCCTGCTGTGAGGGCGGAGTCTGGAGAATGTAAGGATTGCCGCTCCTTAATTAGGAGCACCGGTGACCTATTTTATTGTTGTGAAGATCGATGAGATGAGATATCACTTCCCATCTTGAGAAATTAAGAGCCAGTGTAGATGTGACGCAGGAAACACGTGGATTGTACCCCAATTGCTTGTTTTTGTGTTAACGCAGCCGTGCTGAAGGTTCAGAGTTGGGCTGGAATGGCAGTGGGGGAAAGAAGCATAATGCACCCCTCCCCACCGATAATGTGCCTGCTTTTTTTAAAAGAAGTCACCCACAGATGGTTTTCTCCCAATGGAGAAAAGATACATGGGACCAGAATTCAATTTCTTCATTGGATGGAAAAGCAACTGGGGGGGGGGGTTCCAAAGAGTTAAGGACTGCTTTTTCATCACTGCAACCCTGATGAAATTTGGATCCTCTGGCAGCATTAGAGTTTTTTTAAAAAACACCAGAACAGTCCACATCTCATTTGACTCAACTGTGAATCACTCCGTTAACTAAGTAGGGTTTGGAAAGGCCAAACTTCACTTGGTAAAATATTTATATATGGAGATTTTTTTTACGTCAACACAACCTTGATGTTATTAAACGATCAGACAAGCTAAAATAAGAGCATCCTCAGACATTCAAAACCAGCTGTGCCTCTGTGTTACTTATTTCAATGGTTGGCAATTCAGACACCCCCTGCGTCCCCATGAAGAGATCCTCGGTTCAGGGTGGATGACATCTATGACCTTTTTTTAGAAAGCTGTTTGTTCTCTATGCATTTCAAAATCTCTTAAGGTGTCATAAGGTGCCATGTTGTATAGATGGTGGAGTAACAAGCACAACCCTAATCTATTTTTTGGAAAGTTTTTTTTGTTGTTGTTCACTAGGCATTTGGACACTTCTTCAGATATCACCACCAGATTTTTCATGACGGTTCCTGAGTTCAAGGAGCTGGTTTTGGTCTACGTTTGGGTAGGAATCGACGCCATTTGGAATCAAGATGGCGGGCTGACCCTTTCAAAAGTGCACTGATTTTAACCAAATTTTGCATGGTAGAGCCCGAGACCGAGGTTTTCATTTGTGTTTGAATACAGTCAGAAGCCATTTTGAATCGAGATGGTGGAATGAACCTTTCAAAATGGTTTGTTTGGTTTCTTACCATTCCTGAGCAACACCACCAACAAGGTTACTACTGTATCTTATTTTGGAGACGAGTCATACTAAGTACAATGGGAATTACTCCCATGTAAGTTAGGGATAGAATTGCAGACTTAGTAATTAACTTATCTGCACATAGCTCAGCTGTAGGGCACCTGATCGGCATATAGAAGGTCCCAGATTCAATCTCCGGCATCCCAAGGTAGGGCTGGGAACGTTCCCTGATTCAAACCCTGAAGAGGTGATGCCAGCACTGAACTTGATGGACCAATGTCACAATGTGACCTAAAACAAAAAAAGGTTGCCTCTCTGCCCTAAAGCTCTGGCCAGGCTAGACTGGACATTCAAGGCTGCTTAGACATCAGATTCTCAGATACGTGACCCTTTCCCAGAACTCCTAGCTATTTGAGGCTTGCTTGCGGCCGCTCAATGGCCACGGAAATGCACTCTGCACACGGTCAGAGAGCCCTGTCTCTAGCATTACTTTAGGAGTTCTGCAGCTCACGATCCAAAGCTGGGTTTTGGAGGAGACCACCACCTTTACTGCCACCTGGTTAGCAGTACCTCTGGTTCAAACTCTGTACGAAAATGTTTCAAACCACTCAAGAACTTAAAATAAATACAAAAAAAGCAACCAACAACCCCACAATGACCGAACAGAGAAACACTCAAAGCACAGATTAAGAGCGGAGCCAAGGCTGCGGATTTTGCAAGAGGGGGTACAAAGTCCAAAAAGAGACAAATAATAGGCCCTATTTAAAGGGACGTGAGAACGGAGTTTGCAAAATAGCCTGGCTGTTTGCATCCTATCCAGAATCCTCAACTTAGCTCCTGGGATTGTGGGGGGTGGAGGAGGGAGAGCTGTCACATCAGAGTAGCCACCAAAAATACAGAACTGTGTGCATGAGAGAGAGAGAAAGAGAATCTGGTAAGTGTATGTGACAATCTGCCACAGCGTATTTGCAGATACGGTCACATCGGCACCAGACATTTGAAAGCGTATCACTGTAAACAGACATGGACAGGGTGCTGAGAATTGTTAAGAGGCCAGCTATTCCCCTCCCAGAGCCACAATTCCCAGAGTTACCTGGGAAGAGGGACTGATTGTTAAACCAATCCGGGAATTGTAGCTCCATGAGAGGGGAATAGGGGTCTCCTTACAACTCTCAGCACCCTTCACAAAAGACAGTCCCCAGGATCCTTTGGGGGAAGCCATGACTGTTTCAAGTGGCATCATCATGATTTCAGTGTATAGTGCAGATGTAGCCTGTGTGTGTGTGTGCAGATGTAGCCTGTGTGTGTGTGTGTGAGAGAGAGAGAGACAGAGAGGGAGTGCGCATGCAAGCACATGTATGCCATGATTGCTTCAAACCACCAGGGTCTGTACATGTGCGAAAATGTGCTTGGTGGAACTGCGTTCTGAGCAACTATGTTTTAGAGCTGTGGTGTCAGATAAGGGATGGAAAAACTGTGCCCCCCCCCCAAAAAATGTTACTGGACGGCAACTCCAATCACCCCTGCGCACTGACCCATGCTGGCTGGAGCTCTGATGGGAGTGAAATAAGTAATCGATCGCAAGCCGAGAGTCCCCGATTTGAAGGTTTTTGCTCAGAGTTCAGCCCCACTGAGCTCAACAGGATGCACTCCCAAGTAAGCATGGCTTCCCAAGGAAGGATATGCAGGATTGCAGCAAGACAAGAATGAAAAAGTACAGGATCTCCAGGAATCCCAGCTGACCGACAAAACCTGGTTGCTGCTTTCTGAGAAAGGCGATCAAAATGTCAACATCCAAATCTTTGAATGCGTAAGACTAGAAAAGCCCTTGTAGATCAGAGCAATGATCCATCCAAGTCTAGCAACTGGAATCCCAAAAGCAACCAGCCAGAGGCTTCTGGAAAGGTACTGTGAGTAGACTGCCCCTAAACATGTGGGGCAAACAGCCATTCAAATTACCTTCGCCCAGACTTCAAACCTTGGACAGATTCACATTTGAGATTTCTAAGTTGTTCCTGTTAAGATTAAACAGTAAAATCTGAAACGTGTCTACTCAGAAAGGCTCAGTGAGTTTTATGGCACTTACTCCCAGTAGGTGAAGGATTGCAGGCTAATTCTTACAGTACCTGTACACCTTCATTGAAAAAATAAAATAAAAATCCTGAATTTTATACGACTGAATCCAGTATACCATTTCACACTGGAGAAGGTGAAGAGTTCACCTGATGGACATTCTTTAGTACAAAAATATTGCGGTACTTAGAAAGCTAGCATCCCAAGGACAAGGCTAGACCAGAAACCTTTTACTTGGCATACTAGATTTCTAAGTGCACAGAGTTGTTTCTAAGACATATCCAAAGAATCCTGGGAACTGTAGTTTGTGACGGGCGCCGAGAGCTGTGAGGAAACCCCTATTTCCTTCCCAGAGCTACAATTCCCAGTGTGGTTTAACAATCAAGTCCCTCTTCCCAAGGAACTCTGGGATCTGTAGCTCCATGAAGGGAATAGGGGGTCTCTTAAATCTCAGCATGCTTGACAAATGACAGTTCTTTGGGGGAAAGCCATGATTGTTTAAAATGGTATGATACTGCTTTAAATGGACAGTGTAGATGGGGCCTAAGTTAGGTCCTATTCTGAGAGAGAGAGAGGGAGGGAGAGAGAGAGAGAGAGAGAATATATAATGTACAGTACTATGTATCACTGAACACCAAAGTCAGGATCATTCAGACCATGGTATTCCCGATCTCTATGTATGGATGTGAAAGTTGGACAGCGAAAACAGCAGATAAGAGAAAAATCTACTCATTTGACATGTGGTGTTGGAGGAGAGCATTGCGCATACCATGGACGGCAAAAAAGACCAATAACTGGGTGTTAGAACAAATTAAAGCAGAACTATCACTAGAAGCTAAAATGATGAAACTGAGGTTATCATACTTTGGACACATCATGGGAAGACGTGATTCACTAGAAAAGACAATCATGCTGGGAAAAACAGAAGGGAGTAGAAAAAGAGGAAGGCCAAACAAGAGATGGACTGATTCCATAAAGGAAGCCACAGACCTGACCTTACAAGATCTGAACAGGGTGGCTCAGCACAGATGCTGTTGGAGGTCACTGGTTCACAGGGCCGCCATCAGTCGTAAATGACTTGAAGGCACATAACAATAACAAATATAGATAGATAGATAGATAGATAGATAGATAGATAGATAGATAGATAGATAGATAGATAGATAGATAGATAGATAGATAGATAGATAGATAGATAGAGTGCACCCATTCATTCAAGAAGCTGAACGGTGGGAGATTCAGGACAACCAAAAGGAAATTCTTCTTCACACAGGGCAGCACAGTTAAGCTACTGAATTTGCTCTCCGAAGATGTCGCGACAACCACCAATTTAGAGAGCTTTAAAAAGGAATTAGATAAAAGCACGGAGAATCAGGCCATGGATCATACGAGTCATGGAGATGTTTTACCTCCAGGATCAGAAGCAGCGTACCTCTGAATCCCAGCTGCTTGGGATCACAAATGGGGAGAATTGTTGATTCGCTCCGGTCCTGCTTGCGGGCTTCCCATTTGGGCATCTGGTTGGCCACTGGGAGAAGAGGATGCTGGACGAGACAGGAACGTAGGAAGCTGCCTGATCCAGAGTCAGACCATGCAGTCCATCTAGCTCCATACTGTTCACACTGACTGGTAGCAGCTCTCCAGGGTTCCAGGGCAGGGGACATTCCCCGCCCCACCTGGAGATGCCGGGGACTGAACCGGCATGCTCAGCAAGACAGGTGCTCTACCCACTGAGCTATGCCTCTTCCCTCCACCTTGGAGGTTCACGCACGGGGCAAGGAACATGCCACGTGTAAGTGTGCCAGCGTGTGCAGGTGGATGGATGGAAAAGAGCAGAGTGAGGAACCTTTTTCATGCTGAGGGCCACATTCCCCTCTAGGCAACCTTCCAAGGGCCACACGCTACTGGAGAGCAGGGCTGGAGGCAACATCAGGCAGAGCAATGGCAGTAGGCCGGCTTCGACAGGCACACAAATGCACACACCACCCTATTCAACATCCAAGGAGAAAGAGGCATGTTCTGAGGTCCAGGACGCATTTCAGCTAGGCAAAAAACCTTGGGGTGAAGGGCGTGACCCGTGGAGAGTTCCAAGGGCCAGACAGAGAGGTCTCGAGGGCTGTGCTCGGTCCCTAGGCCTGAGGTCCCCCACCCGTGGGTAAGAGCTATAAGAATCCTATTGCATCACACCTAGCCTAGCACCCTTTCCCCAGAAAACGCCTCTGAATGCCAGCTGTTGGGGACCTCAAGCGAGGGGAAGCGCAGTCGTGCTCAGGTCCTGCTTGCCAGCTTCCCACTGACGCATCTGGTCTGCCCCTGCGAGAACAGGCTGCTGGACGACACAGGCCTTTGGGTCCGATTCAACTCCCGGGCACTTCTGACGTTCTCCTGCAAGTCTCCACTGGCAGCCTGTGTTCCTACAAGCCAGGCCCAGGTTGATTCTCACCCCTCTTCCGTGAGAAGGAGGCCTCACAGCAATGTGGGGCGGGGCGGGTGCCTGAAGACAAGGGCGCAGGCTCGGATTCCCCACGCCAAACTGCCTGGCACAGGGAGACCCTCGCCGACCCTCCCAAGTCCGGCGTTCTCTGCCATCCTTTCTCGGGATTTATAATTCTGATTGGGCCAGCGGCCAAGTCGCTCCATGGCACTCCCAAGGCCGGCTTGGCTAGGCTCAAAGCCCAAGCGCCAACAAACCTGAATCTCCCACGTCAAGGAGAGAGGGGAAAAAGAGGAAAACAAACTGGAATGTTCCTGTGAAGCGCAGCGCTCCCCCCTTTCGCCCGCAGACTCGCCCAGACTCGCCCCCTGCCTCCCCGGGTGGGCCCCAGTAAGGAATGAAAAAAAAGGATAAGGCTCAGGACAATACGAGGGGGAGGAATCCAGATTACATCCTGGCACCAGGGCCCAGGCATCCTCGCTCGGCACACAGGGCTTCAACTATGCGCCGGGCCTCACCACGGCTGAGCCAAGGTTGCTCGTTTACAAGGCCCAAACTCCACGCCGGTTTGACAGATGGGGCCTCTAGGCACATGCAGAGTACACACCAGAAAGCACAGGGAAGGGGGCCCAGGAAGATCGGCGTTGCTTTGGAGCCCAGGCTTGAAAGAGCCAAGCGGATCGCATCGCCTGCTTTCAAATCTGTCACTTTAGAATGATAGTATCATAGAGTTGGAAGGGGCCTATAAGGTCACCAAGTCCAACCCCCTGCTCAAGGCAGGAATCCAAATCAAAGCATTCCCGACAGGTGGCTGCCCAGCTGCCTCTTGAATGCCTCCAGGGTCGGACAGCCCACTACGTCTCCAGGTCATTGGTTCCATCGTTGTGTGGCATTACAGTTTTTCCTGATGTTCAGTTGAAAACACTTTAAACCCCCCCATCAGTGTTCCTACCCCTCCCACAAGGAAAAAACACAACATTTGCACCCTTAGCGAGAAACGTCAAGGGTTGCTTTCTGCACTTTCCTCTCACTCATAGGGAGCTGCCTTCTCCTGAGTCGAGCCATTTGGTCTATGAAGCTTAGCAGTGTCTATACTGACTGGCAGCAGCTCTTTCAGGCGGCAGAGGAAGGGGGAAGATTGGATTAACCTGGAACCTGCTGCTTGCCAAGCAGAAACTCTACCACTGAGCTACTGCCTGAAGACTCTCATGCCAGGGGTGGAAAGGCCAACCGCTCCAGCTTGGCTCAGTAAGACACCTGAACGGGGAACGCCGCCATCGAGATTGCAGCCAAGCCCCCTTCCTGGGGGGTGGCAGGGTGAGCGAAATCTGCATCTGTGGGCCCAAGGAGGAGAGGACAAAGCAAAGAGGCCTGCAAGTACCAGAAAGCGGCCAGGAAGACCAAAGCAACTGGGCCTGTGGGCACAAAGAGGCTCCGGCAAACCCCAGGCCAAACTCAGCCACCTTTTGAGGACCATCAACCTCAAAAAAATGTATAGAAAATGGTGGGCAGCGCTGAAAAAAGGGCTGATGGCCCCTCCTGGCAGGTAGTCCAAATTAAATGGATTTGGGGCGCACTGTGGGAAGGGGGTGGGAGGGGCTACTCGGGCGACCTCCCCCCCAACCGGCAGCCAAAGGGGGGTTGGGGCTAGGATGGCAGGGGGGGCGGCACCTGGGAGGCTTCCAGACAAAGGAGATGCTGAGCGCGCAAGACGAAGAAGAGGGAGGAGGAGGAGAGGCAAACCCCTCATCCCCTTTCCTTTCTCCTCTCCCCCCCGCAAACCCGGCCGCTTTAACCAGATCCTGCCCGGGAAGAACCGAGCTGAGCAATAATCTCAGGCCTGGGGCGCACGGCGTGAAGCGAAGCAGGATCCGAACCCCCAATTTTTTTTGGGGGGACAAGGAATAAATAACCCGGGGTGTGGGGGGGGAATTCTTTTTTGCACTCCTTTCGCTCTCGACCCAAACAACCCAAAGGAAAAGAATAAAGGAAAAGAGATCGATCCCCGCGACGGCCAGGACGTCCAACAAACGGGGGAGATTTGGAGATCTAGTCTGGGGCGGAGGCGGAATTAAAGGCCTGGAGTGGATGGAAGGTTCGTTTGGGAAGGCACCGGGACGCGGACCGGGGCGCAGCGAAGGCCTAAGCGGCAGCGAGTCGTCTCCGAATCTCGAGGGGAAGGAGCGACCCCCTCCCCATCTCGCGCGCCCGCGCGCTTACCTGGGGTTGCTGGCGTTCCAGTAGACGCTGTGGCGGAGGCCGCGCACCTGCTGGACCAGGAGGGCCCCCCAAAACATCAGCAGCCCCCAAGGCAGCGCCCCAGCCGGGCGCATCGCTCCGCCGCTCTGCCCCACCCCGGAGCGAGCCAGCCCCCGTCGGGGCAAGTGGCCGGCCAAGCGCGCGCTGGATCGGCCCCGGCCGGAGAGGGAGCCGCGCCGGGGGAGAAAGAGGTGCCGCGCCAGCCCCGCCCCCGGCCGCTGCCAGCTCCAAACTTTCCACCAATCAGAGGCCGGAGCTCTGCAAAGAAAAGAAGGGGGGGCTAAAAAGTAGCAACGAAGAGGAAAGGAAGAAAGGGGGGGAAGAATAGTTTGGGATTAACCCCTCGAGACCCGCGGCACTCTGAGAAAGCCTGGCTCGCTCCCTCTCCTCTCTGGGTTCTTTCATTCATGCCTTTATGCAGCGCAAATCTGAATGGCTCGGGTGGGAGGGGTGGGTTGCCAACGTTCTCGGCCCGCCCTGCTCCTGTGCTTTTAGTACAGGCACTCGAGCGCCGCCGTTCATTCAAGCATTATGCAAGTCAAGTCGGAATGGCTGGGGAGGGGTGGGTTGCCAACGTTCTTGGCTCGCCGCTGCTCCTGTGCTTTTAGGAGCACAGCCACTGGATCCACAGACATTCACATGAGGGGGCAGGGGGGAGTTTAATCAGAGGGTTCCAGCACATCAAGCCCCAGAAGGAGATACAGGGTTTGAATCCAATGCTGTCACTACTCAGAGTAGACCCTTTAAAATGAATGGAGCTAAGTTAGTCGTGTCCATTCATTTATGTGGGTCTACGCTGAGTAGGAACAGCATGGGATGCAAGCGCATAGAACAAAGCCCTAGCGTTTTGCTGTCCCTGTGCGTTTACCACATCCCCCACCCTTTGGCAACCGTAAAGCCCAAGACCCCCAACCCCCCAAGTGTGGGGTTACCACTTATACCTCGCCCAAAAAGAGAGGTCACAGATTTGCGTAAAAGGTGTGCATGCGATGTATAGATGCAAACTTATAGAAATGTGGGGTGGGGGCGGTGGCTTTCCAGCTGTTGCTGGACTCCAGCTCCCATCAGCCCCTGGAGCCAGCATGGCCAATGGTCAAGGATGAAGGGAGTTGGAATTCAACATCTGGAGGGACACACCCCTGCCCTAGACACATGTCCCAATCTATCAGGAATCACATTTTAAATGAACTTACCGAGGTGTACAGCATGGCTAGGGACATCCATGGCTTTCCAGCTATTGCTGGACTCCAACCCCCAACAGCCCCTGCAGCCAGCATGGCCAATGGGCCAGGGATGACCGGCACTGGAGTCCAACAACATCTGGAGGGCCACAGGCTCCCCCATCCCTGAATGACATAGTAAGACCTGTCACCACAGCTAGGGAACAAGACTACAGCTCCATACATTTAAAGCACATTTCCTGCCCCCTCCGCCAAGAATCCTGGGAAGTGTAGTTTCTTAAGGGTGCTGGGAATTGTAGCTCTGTGAGGGGTAAGCTACCATTCCCAGGATTCTTTGCATGGTGTGGATGTTTTATATGTATGGCACATACACACCTTAAGACCAGGTGATCTATGTTCATGTTCAGCCGGCCATCCAGGTGATCACCATGGACGAGCATCTTCAAGGACCCTCAAACTCTCCCCTCGTTCGGATTCTTTATCTTGAAACTAGACTTGGATCTGACCACCTTTCAAAAGAGAGCAAGGGTTCCCAACCTGTGGCCCACGGACCTCCAGCGGTCTGCAAGTTCATTCAGGTGGTCCACGCGGCCTATCTGGGGACTTGTGGCTGAAGACGGGAGGCAGCCTCAACTATTGCGCTGAATTTTCACACTGAATTTTCATTGCATTTTGCAAAATTAAGAAACCAAAGAAGCTATTAGGGTTGCTATAAAGTGGCAGAAAAAAAATCATCCTGAAGTGGCCTGCCAGGACCCTCAGCAATTTTCAAGTGGTCCGTGGAAGGAGGGGGAAAAAAGCATTTTGGGAACCACTGAACTGGAGAACTCTTCTCCATAAAGTGTCATTTATTTCTTTATATGTATTCCATTTCCTCCCGGAAGGAAGCCAGGACATCAAACAAAAACATGAAAAACACTCTAGAACATATTTAAAGAATTTTTTTAAAAAACATTAAAGCAAAACATCTTTAAAGATGTCTTTTTAAAAAAACCAAAACAGGTTTAAAAAACATCGTACAAAGCAATTCCCTGATGGACGCAGCGTCTCAGAGAGGGCCAATGAAAAGAGTAACGCCAGGCTGCTGGGATATCCCCTCCGCCCGAGGCCCATTATCCCCGTCATAAAATCGACATTTTATTATCATCATCTTGCATATACAATTACTCCTCTAGGCCAAGCAGAAAATTGGGAAGGTTTTTTTTAGACTTATCCTGAACATATTGAAGCGTTTAGCGTGATTAATGTTTTGTTTTTTACAGGCCCAAATTCTTAGCAATAATAAAGCCTCCCCTCTGCTCAATTTTTTTTTTAAAAAAGAATGTATTATTTTTCCTTCTCCCTTGGTTCCCTGACAGTAAGCATGCACTACCTTCATCAGCAAGGATGGAGGACCTGTGCCCCCCCGATTTTTAAGCTGGACTCCAAAGGAAGAATACTTTGCACGGGCTCAGAGATCCTCTTGTCGTTAACATCACTTTGCAAGTTCCAGTTGTGAGCCCTAGCATTAGAAACAGATTAAAGTTTTAATGGTCCCTTACCCTAAAGCAAGAACAAGGAAACGCCGGCCCTCCAGATTTTTTTTTTAGACTCCAATTTCCATCACTCCTGATCATTGGCTGGGGTGACTTGGAGTCCAGCAATAGCTAGAGGGCCACAGGTTCTCCTGCCATCTCTGTAAGTGAATTTAATATGTGATCCCTGATAGGTTGGGACATGTGTCTGGGACAGGGAACCTGTGGCCCTCCAGCTGTTGCTGGACTACAGCTCCCATCGTCCCTGATCATTGACCGTGCTGGCTGGGGCTGGCGGGAGCTGGAGTCTAGCAACATTTGGAGATCCACAGGTTGTCCATCTCCTAATTAGCTCCTAAACTGACAAAATAGCTTCCAGTTGCAGGAAGGGCCACACTGCAGTGGTAGAGCACTGCCAATCAGGGTACACAATAAGGAGCTAGTTTGACCAATGGGGTGACTCAACAGAATGAAGCTTCCTATGTTCCTAGGAAGTTTCAATTAATTAAAACAGAACTAACAAAGAACAAAATAATGGAGGAATCCAATCAAAACGGAGGAATCCATGCAGAGAAACAACTCCTTAGCAATCCTCCACAGCAATAGTGAAATGCACAATACTAAGTCAGACTCTCACTATATCAGGCTTCAGGGGCTGCTTCCCCCATTAACAGGTTTCCCTGATCAGGGCCGGCGCCAGAGGGTGGGTAGTGCTCCCGTTCCATGGCAGTGTCGGCTCCCAGCCCTGCCACGGATCACAAAGAGGGCGCTCCCAGGGTCCCCCCCCCATGACCACGCAGGCCCACAATGCTTGCCTGCACGCCCCACCTGCCTCTCCCATTGTGGTGAATGGTGCATGTGCATGCCTACCATCAACCAAGATGGTAGCTGAGGCTTCCCTAAGTGGCTGATGGCAGGCATGCGCGGACACATAACGTGCATGTGTGCCATCAACCAAGATGGTGGCGGAGGCATCAGCTCCTTAGGGAAGCCTAGACTGCCATCTTGGTTGATGGCAGGCATGCGCGTACATTACAGCCAGCATTCACCGCAGTGAGAGAGGTAGATGCCACATGCGGGCAGGCGCCATGGGCCCGGGGCAGGCTGGTGCCCGAGGGACCAGTCATGCCTGGCGCCAGCCCTATCCCTGATTCATTTAGTTATTCTTATGCCATTAAAATATTACCAGTACAAAAAGAGAGAAAACACAAGATATGGGGGGTTGTATGCCATGTGAGTCCTACTCAGAGTAGACCCATTGAAACAAATGGACCAAAGTTAGGCATGTCCATTCATTTCAATGGGTCTTCTCTGAGTAAGGCTCACATTATAGACAACCCATAGTTGTTGTTTTTTTTACAAATTTAAGCCAGTGGCAGCTGGTGGCCCCGTGTCAGTGGGGCAGTGGAATCCACTCTGGGTTTTCGTCTGAACTTGAAGGAGCTGTCTAAGGTGCTGGTGCTTGAAAGTGTGGACTAAAACCCAGAGCGGATTCACTGCCCTGCTGACATGGAATCAGCCACCGCCACTGCTTCAGCGGTGCTATTTCAGCAGCAGGATGGATACTGCTACCTGTACCCACACGCTCATGGGTTTGGTGGGTGGGGTTGTTTGTTTTTCTGCTATATTCATGTTTTGATCTGCTAGTAGTGACTGTGATTTATCACGTTAGTTATTTTAGGTTACATTGAAGTTTAAGGTGATCTTTAAAATGCTTCGTATTGTTTTAAATGTGTAGTTTTTGTTTTTATAATGTTTAATGTTAACGTTATGATGTTAACCTTTAATGCGATCTTTTCAAATGTTTTGCGTTGTTTTAAATGTGTAATTTTGTTTCAATTTGTGATAACCCCGTAAACCACTTAGAGGCTTCTTTTGAACTATGAAACGATATACAAATAAAAGAAATATACAATTTTCTCTAACCTTATGCAGAACTGCGCTCTTTCCAACAAAGACACACCCCTTCTTTGGGAATCTAATCAGTTGCGTTATCTGCTGGCTTTACGTAATTTGTAATTTGCAACAGGTGGCATTCAGTGCTAGTCTGCCTCAGGGCAGATCCATCAAAGTAAATAAACAGGACCAACTTTGTTTTTGATGTGGGTTTTTTTAGATGTTTATCGATTATGTTTGATTGTTTCTGGTTTTTTAAAGTGTTTATGTGATTTACCGACTAGTTTTTATCTGCTTTTAATATAGGTCACTTATGTGAGAAAAGCAACTAACAACTATTATCATTATTTATTCAGTCCATTATTTTCAATGAGTCTACTCTGAATAGAACTTACCTGTCTACAGCCCCATGCCTCCATCATCTGTAAACTCATTTTAAAGAGCTGGGACTGTCACCTCTTCCAGATATATATATATATATATATATATTTTATGTGCCTTCAAGTCAATTACAACTTATGGCGACCCTATGAACCTGCGACCTCCAATAGCATCTGTTGTAAACCACCCTGTTCAGATCTTGTAAGGTCAGGTCTGTGGCTTCCTTTAAGTTCAGGTCTGTGGCTTCCTTGTTTGGCCTTCCTCTTTTTCTACTCCCTTCTGTTTTTCCCAGCATTATTGTCTTTTCTAGTGAATCACGTCTTCTCATTATGTGTCCAAAGTATGATAACCTCAGTTCCAGCATTTTAGCTTCTAATGATAGTTCTGGTTTAATTTGTTCTAACACCCAATTATTTGTCTTTTTTGCAGTTCATGGTATGCGCAAAGCTCTCCTCCATCACCACATTTCAAATTAGTTGATTTTTCCCTTATCTGCTTTTTTCACTGTCCAACTTTCACATCTATACATAGAGATTGGGAATACCATGGTCTGAATGATCCTGACTTTAGTGTTCAGTGATACATCTTTGCATTTGAGGACCTTTTCTAGTTCTCTCATAGTTGCCCTCCCCAGTCCTGGCCTTCTTCTGACTTCTTAACTATTGTTTCCAGTTTGGTTAATGACTCTGCCAAGGTATTAATAATCCTTGACAAGTTCAGTGTCCTCGTTGTCAACTTTAACGTTACATAAATCTTCTGTTGTCATTACTTCAGTCATTTTTGCAACATTACTAATGTTAAATTGGGACCAGTTTTTAAAAAAACCACTCCCAAAGCACAATTGCAATTAAAAACATTCTAAAACACAGCAAAGAATGCCCTATGATTACAAGCTCTTCTGGATGATAACTTTTCCCATGTAAGGAAGTGTTCAGGGGCAGCCCTGAGTAAAAAACACAGGGTGCTCCTTCCCCAACAAAACCAGGTCATTGCTAATCCCACTCTTTTACCGCCTCCATCCCCGAGAACCCCCCAGATCCAACAGAGTAGGCAGCGCCTTCCCAAACCAGCTGCACCAATGGCCTCGTTCAATCTCAGCTAGCCGGCCCTTGATGCAGGCTGTGCCCGCGTAGCCAGGGCTCCTGATGAGAGTCACGTACCCAGTGAAATTACAGGGTTGCAAAGGCCCATAAAGATGGAACTTCGTGGCTGCACAAGGGAACCTTTGTTCTCACAGCGAGGGGAGGGGAGAAGGTGGTGTTTGAACTGTGGAAGTCGCACACGGCTCATGCCGAAGTGCAAGGCCAGGAAGCAGTCGACGTGCTGACGGAAAGCCCTGAGCCCTGGCACCCTGCGGCCAGCGGTTTATTTTTAGCCGGAGCTCACCTAGGGATGTGGGGTGGAGCAAGCACACACACACACGTGTGTATATACATATGCATTCCTGAGTGTGTAATAACCAGTGGGACAGCCAGTGCAGTGTAGTGGTTAGAGCAGCCTTTCCCAACCAGTGTGCCTCCAAATGTTGCTGGACCACAACTCCCATCAGCCTCAGCCAGCATTGCCAATGGTCAGGAAATATGGGAATTGTGGTCCAACAACATCTGGAGGCACACTGGTTGGGAAAGGCTGGGTTAGAGTGTTGGACTAGGACCTAGGAGACCAAGGTTCAAATCCCCACTCAGCCACGAAGCTCACTGCATGGCCTTGGGCCAGCCACTGTCCCTCAGCCTCATCTACCTCACAGGGTCGTTGTGAGGATAATATCAAGAGGGGGAGCATCATGTCTGTACGCCACCTTGGGCTCCTCAGAGGACAGGTGGGATATAAATGTTATAATACACCCACACACATGGACTCTTTGCAAAACTGTACTCCCTGTGAAATTCTACCAATGCTTCAACCATATTACAAGGGTTAGGGCCCTCTGGCCCTCCAGGCCTTTACACCTGGCCCTTGGGTCTCTCCCCAGCCCACACCCCTCCCCAAGCCATGCCCCTTCTTCCCAGGCCACGCCCCTCACTGGCCCTGATTCACACCCTCTTTGGGTGATTTTGCCTGGCTAGGATGTGTCCACGAACTCTCCGACGAGCCTTCTCACTTGTCTGGATGGAGGCCAGGGAGGGGTGTGTGTGAGAGCGTCGGGAAAATCTAGCCTACCGTTACAAAGGTCAAGTCTACATCTCTTGTGCCACCTACTTCTGCCTCTAGCCCCGCCCACCAGTGGCACGTGGCCCTCGGAAGGTTACCTAGAAGGCAATGCGGCCCTGAAAAAGGTTCTCCACCCCTGCCCTAAGGAAACGTTGCTCAGAAAAGATGCTTCCCACACTCTGGCCCTAGAACAGGAAGCTCCAAATTCTCCACCGCAGTTGGCCCGAGGGAAAAGGGGAGGTGTGTGGCAACTCCAGATAGTACAAACACAAGGGAGGCAAGGCTGGTGCCAGAAGTCAGCATTGCTGGGCATCTGCCAGGGCCCACATCCAAGCAGGGGGCCCACCATTAGGGAAGGGGAGAATTTCAATTCAGTTCGCATTTCATTCTGAATCTATCAAATTTGCCCTTTCCAGAGCAATATGAGAACTGAAACACAGCCACCCTTCGAAATTTGCACCTATTCTAAGTGTCCGATGCAGTTCTCCAACCAATGTTTACAACAATGCATACAGAAGGGGAAAGTGTGCATCAAAATGAATATATGAGTGAAGATAACATACCAAAATGCTTTATATTAGGGGAAATAGCTTTGCAAAAATGTGTACATTAGTCAAAACTGCCTACAAATTTGTGCTGATTAGGAGAAATTGCACTGAAAGGCTGGAGAATTTATGAGGATTCAAAAAAAAAAAAGATCACCAACTGCTGAATGTGGGGAACTGAATTTAAGACTGAAAAATGCAAAACTGAGAACCAACGTTGACAGATCTTCCCATCTCTACCCACTACGGACCCCAAAGTGCCCTAGTTGAGAAATCCCTCCCCCTTGCTCTATTACTGCCTTTTCGCTTGTGTTCTCCGAGTGTGTAAGCAGCAAAAGGAGCAAGGAAAAGGAGTGACAGGCTTTCCAGACTTCTCTACCTCTGGGCAGGGTTGTGGATCGGGGCCCAGGAGGGAGAGGGCCAGTGAATGGGCAGGGGTGACTGCAGGGTTGGGAGAGACACTCTTACCTTTGCATTTTTTAATGCAAATTTCCCATAGTGGTCCTTCCTGAAACAACACGCGAACCGTACGTTCGCACCAAATCTCCTTCGAAATCTGCACTTGCTCCCAAATGTTGTGATGCAGCTATTCAACCAAACAATGCGGACAAACGTCTGTCTGTGAAATAAAATCGACATGAAAATGTGCATTCTGTTACAGGGAGGATGCTTGCAAAAAATGCTCCGACTAGGCACAGTTGTGTATGAGAACACGTATATCAGGAGAATGAAAATGCATACAAATGTTCACGTGGACTAAGATCACCATGGGTCAAGCAAACTTACAACTGGAAAAACGAGGGAAGCTGAAGTTGACATGCTTGCCCGTCCCTAGGTGGCAGAGGCAAGAAGGGAGGGCCTCTCAGTGGAGGTTCTCTTGCTCAGGCTGACCCCTGAGACAGACACAACTCATTGCTTTTGCTTATTGTGTTGTCTCAAAAATCTTTTTGGACCAAACCAGGCAACTCTACGGATATATAGAAGTAGAGAGGGTGCACAATGGAAGGCTGTGCTGGACTGCTACCTACTGGAATAACAACGTAACAACAATTTGCTTTTAAAAAAGGGAAAAGCACAAAAGCTGCCAAAGAAGCTGCCGCAAGTGGCTCTCTGGCAAGGGGATCCGGAAGCCCTCCCAGCTTTCCCCAACCTTGCGCCCTCCGGTTGTTGCTGGACTCCATCTCCCACTGGCCCCCAGCCAGCACAGACAGCGGTCAGAGATGATGGAAACTGTGCGAGGCTGAGCGAGGCTGCGCACACACCCTGTCCATTTTGATCTCTTCTTTTTCAGTCTTAAGTTCAGCCCTGCCCATTTCTGCAGCCAGTTGAAGTCCACACAAAAACTCATCGGTCTTTTGCCGATCCTAGAGCGTCTGTTTTGCATACAGGTGGTCCCAGGTGCCTCCTATAAGCCTGATGGAAAAGCAAGATCTATTGGACCGCTGATGCCTTGAACTCCTCCATCTTAAGCTCCAGTTGGAATGTGTGTAAATAAACCATATTTCATCAGAACACCATAGACTCCGCTGACCTTCTTTCCAAGGAAACCAAACCCTGGGAAAGCGCAGGGACCCCCGGGGATCTCTCACCACTCGGAGATCGGGGTGGCGTGCAACAATACATTTCTGCGTGCAGTTTTGCCAGATACACACATTTCTACAAACAGGTTTCCCTAAAAGAATTAATTTCCTATGTCATTTCCCCCAATATCACACTTCCCCCTCATGCACACCATTATTTGGTTGGAGAACTGCATCACAAAATGCCAAAGGATCGCTGTGTATCGGTGTCATGTATCGTTCCAGAAATTCGGGAGGGTTCACATTCAAATCCTAACTGAACCAAATGTCTCCCCCTAGCGACAAGCTATCAAAAATGTTGACACTGCAGGTCATCCGGCCACCAACTTTTGCCACTATATCTGTACCTCAAGGGTGCAATCAGGACAGGACTTGGGGGCAGAGGTTCACGGACCCCCTCATCAGGAGGAGGAAGAGGGTCCCCAAAACAAGGCAGTACAGCTTCTTCTAAGCTTTTTCCCCCTACTGCACAAGCATCCAGCAGACCGCCCACTTCCCAGCTAGTTAAGTCATTTGTCTCATAGTATCTAAAAGGTTCATTTCTTTTTTTCTTTTCTCATCTATTTTTTTTTAGAAGCTACCTGGCTCCTTATTAAATCCCATACACCCAACTGCATAAAAACTTATTTCACACTGCACACACTTTTTGACACTGCACAAAATGTGTCTAGCCGCACATTAGAATTAACCATGCAGCAGAGCTAGTTTACCACATGTTGAAGTAAGTGAAGGAATGCACAATGCCTTCTAAAAGCAGAGATTGGGAACCTGCAGTCCTCCAAGATATATTGCTGGACTACAACTCCCACCATCCCTGACCACAGTCCATGCTGGCTGGGCCTGATGGGAGCTGGAGTCCAATAATATCTGGAGGGCCACAGGTTCCCCATCCCGGCTTTATACTTCCACAAGTGCATTTAATGTGTGATCCCTGATTGGTTGGAAGATGTGGCTGGGACAGGGATGGGGAAACTGTGGCCCTCCATGTGCTGCTAGACTGCAAATCTGACCATTGGCTATGCTGGCTGCTGGGAGCTGTAAAACAGTCACTTTCACAAGTGCTACACAATGTTTATTCTGCACTTGCAAGGGGAAAAAAACCAACCCTTCACCATGTCAGCACCTACTCTTTGGAACTCACTGCCCACTGATATTTGGTAAGTGCCTTCGCTGTAGTTTTCAGCATTTCCTAAAAAATGTTTTTATTTAGGACAGCCTGCCCAGAACTACAATTTCAACATGTAATTTGATTATGCACATCTGCTGATTTTATTTATATTTGGTAAAGCACTGACTCTTTAGCAATCATGGCTTCCCCCAAAGCATCCTGGGAGATGAAGCTTGTTAAGGATGCCGAGGGGACTCCTAGTTCCCTCATGGACTTTACAATTCCCAGAGTGTTTTAACTATCTATCCCTCTTCCCAGAAAACTCTGGCAATTGTAGCTCCATGAGGGGAACGGGGGGGTCTCCTAACAACTTACAGCACCCTTCACAAACTATAATTCCCAGGATTCTTTGGGGGAAGCCATGTTTATCGGGGGGTGGACACAGGGGCTCTGACTCCTTTGCAGAGACCCAGATCTTCTGCCATTCCCCTGCTGCCGTTTAAAACTTCAACTAACAATGCACCTGCTCTGAAGGAATGGAGGCGGGCGGCAATGGGTGGCAACTCCTCCGTCTCTTGGTGCATTCGTAGTGTTAGAAGGCAGAGGCAGAATCATCCAGAAGCAAGCCTTCCCTATGCTCCACCTCGATCACCAAGACCCTCTGATTGGGGTCTTCTGGCGCTTCGCCCACATCCCTGAAATTCGACTGGTCTTTAATAGGGACTTTAGTGTGGCAGGCCCTGCCCTGTGGAACTCCCTGCCAATAGAAATCGGAAGGAATCATTCCAGCCTTCTTCTCGATGTCTCCTAAAAAAACAGTGTTGTTCAGACCATGGGTTTTGCAATGTGAACTTCTGGTATTTATGGATTTCTAAAACTTCAATCTCGTTGTAATTTTGTATGCGGCATACCGCCTTGCTGAATTTTTATGAAAGTGCAGCCGAGAAATATTTCAAACAATCAGTAATTTTAGACAAGCCTTCCTGGTGGTCAGCCCCAACCCGGGGTGGAAAAAAACACTGAAATAAAGAGGCTGGTGGGGGGGAACATGATGGAGCCAGTCCATTTTTATTGAGAAGAAAAGTTATGGGCAATTTCCAGCCAGCATTGGTGAGGGGCAGATTCCCTTAGGGAATATATTCAGAATGTCTCTCTCTCTCTCTCACACACACTCACACACAGTGTTCTCTCTCTCTCACACACACACACACACACACTCACACAAACCCCTTCACCGAGGGAGTTTACTCCTTCAACCCACCAGTGCAAAGACTCCCCCCCCCCTTTCTCCAGAATTCCTTGCATCCAGATTCCAAAACCAAAAGCAGGGCAGCGGCTTTGAGCCAAAATGGCGGCGTCTCAGCCAAGCTGGGAGTCCAACTTCCGGGAAAACAAAACAGCAAACAGCCCTGTCTGGGCAAGGATGTCAGGCAGTCCTCTCCTAAAATCTACAGCCGAAGCAGCCGGCAAAGCAAGCAGCAAGGACGGACTTGGGGGGGTTGTCCTCATTTGGGCTGTTTCGGCTGGAGAAGGCGGCACGCCGTTAAGAGTCCGTGGGCCTGGGCCGGCCAGATTAGATTTCATGGATGTGCAACGATGGTCCGGTCGCCGTAGAAGGGGGAGGAGGAGCAGGCCTGAGTCAACAGAGGAAGAAGGGAGGGATTGGCATTGAGAGGGTAGATGCATCAGAACAACATCTTTAAAAAATTCACTACAGCAGGGTTAGGGAACCTGAGGCCTTCCAGATGTTGCTGGGCTACAAGCATTTCGGACCCTACGACCGGCAGGCTGTCACACAGAGGAGGGCCAGGATGTCTTCCTGATCATCCCAGAGTGCAGGTCACGGAATAAGGGGCTCAAGTTACAGGAAGCTTACAGGTTTCGACTAAACATTAGGGAAGGGGGTGGACTCTGGAGGCATCCAAGAGGCAGCTGGATAGCCATATGTCAAGTGTTCTTCAAGTTGGATTTTTTGCATTAAGCAGGGGGGTTATAGGCCCCTTCCAACTCTACCACTCTATGATTCTATGAGGCCTTGTTGGTGGCGCTGCCACCACTGAGCGCTGCCTGGTTGGCGCTGACCCATGACAGGGTCTTTTCAGTGATGGCTCAGTGTTTGTGGAATGCCCTCCAGAGCGAGCTGCATCTCTCCATCACGATTAACTTTCAGGACGACTTTGAAAACATTCCTGTTTCCCCAGGCGTTTGATGGCTAAAGGGGACTCTTCCTGGCAACCTAGAGATCACTGACGAAAGAATGTTTCCGACTATGGTTTAGAATATTTCCGACTGTAGCGTTTTGGAATGCTTTTAGCTGTCTCAAATATGCTTTCCTTTTTCTTGTTGTATGGTTTTACATTTGCTGCCCTGGGCAACTCCTTAAATTTATTTGAATATGAATTCTAATCATCATCATCCCTGAGCATTGGGCTGAAGCGGATAGGAAGCTGGAATCCAAAAACATCTGGAGGCTCTCCGACCCCTAGATCTAGAGAAACCCTGAAAGAGAGAGAGCTTGATTTCAAATTCAGGGAGGTCCAACTAGCACAGCTGGTTTGGGAAATCAAGAAGAATTAGGGGAGGGGAGGGGCTCCGTGTGGGTTAGCTGTGCGGAAGATATACCGCAGAAGGACTATCTGGCCATTTTAACCTGCTACTGCTGGGGTTGTGTTTTGTCTTTGTTTCACAAATTATTTGCACCAATGTGATATTATTCTATCGCATGTTGCAAGTCACCTCGAGGTTGCGGCAAAAGTGTAGAAAGGCGTGCCAGAAACGGGAAATAAGTTCCATAAAAAGAAATACACGTCAGAGGATATATGTGTGTGTGAGAAAGAGAGAAATATACCAGATAAAATGCTGTCTCTTCCTCTTTGGTACCTCAAAACTCAAGGAGAGAGACTGCCAGTCAGTGTTGTCAACACTGAGCCAGACACACCAAGTTAAACCATTAGGCAAAGGCAGGTTCCTATCTAACCTGAAGACATACATGGTTTTCCGTATTCCCATCGGGCCAGCAGGGTCCTTCCCCCCTGCCCCCCAAAGCATTCCCCTCCCATCCTCCCACTCACCTAGAAGGCAGCATCTGGGCCCGAAGGTCATAGCTGGGAACGGCGCACAGCTCAGCTCGGGGAGGATCCGAAGGGAGCGGTTTCCGGGGAGGCGGAGGTTTGGCCAGACCGGGGGGCTGCATGGAGGAGAGCGAGACAGCAAACCCAAGTTAGGGGGGGTGCAATCCAGGCTCAAATGCTTCTGCACCCCCTTGCACTCTAGCAAGGCCACCGAGCCAAGAGCAGTGCCGAACATTTATTTTTGGGGCTGTTTGTTAGGTGGGTGGGATATCAACCCCCTGCTGGAAAAATAACCCGAGAGTGCGGAGGTGTCCCAGAAATTTCTCTGACATCTTTGGGAGGGGACTGCCGCTCACTTGAATTAACTGTGCAAAGGGGCCAAAGGTCTTAGAATTGGTTGTCATGCTTTAGCTTAAAAAAATGTAAGAAAGCAACAGCAGCTGGCTGGATCAGGCCAGTGGAACCGCCTAGTCCAACACCCCATTCTCCCAGTGGCCAACCAGATGT
Organism: Rhineura floridana; assembly: GCF_030035675.1. Lineage (NCBI taxonomy): Eukaryota > Metazoa > Chordata > Lepidosauria > Squamata > Rhineuridae > Rhineura > Rhineura floridana. The sequence continues at coordinate 17,910,238 of NC_084501.1, read as the reverse complement.
CCCAAATGGGAAGCCCGCAAGCAGGACCGCAGTGCAAGAGTGACTCTCCCTGCCTGCGACTCCCAGCAACTGGGATTCAGAGGGTTACTGCTTCTGACAGTGGAGGCTACTAGCCACTGATAGGCTGATCCTCTTTTAAAGCCTTCCAGGTTGGTAGCCATCACTGCCTCCTGTGGAAGTGAGTTCCACAGTTGTGCTGTGTGAAAAAGTCCTTATTGTCTGTCCTGATTCTTTCGACATCCGTTGGTTGGTCCCGCTGGGTTCCAGGATGATGAAAGGAGGACAGAAACGCCGCACCCCCCTCAGGACCGCAAGGCCCTCTCCCGAGCTTCCCACCAGCCGCACTGCCAGAAATGCCTTGCTCCACTCAAGGAAGTGCAGCTGGCAGGCAGCCATGCCAGGGCTCTCTCCCACAGCTTCTGGCCGGGCAGACGTCATGGCGAGAGCTGGTAAGGGAAGTGGCGAATCCATCCTGAAAGTTACAGGATAGACCTCTGTCCCATCAGACGGGAAAAACACAAGATGGCCCCCGGCTTTTGTCGGAGAATTGGGACCTTAACTGAGACCCTCCTGTGCCTCTCGCCGCTGCTCCACCTGTCTCAGGCTTCCCTCCTTCCCAAACGGAGCACGCGCCCCTCCCTCTCCAAAAGGGCCATCGCCACCTGGAATGGCACAACAGCACCAGGTTACCTGAGCATCTTTAGGAATGGGATCAGCAGGCAACGGGCGCATGGGGGGCGCGGGCCTGTCCTGGGTAGAAAGAGGAGGTACAGACATAGGCAATACATGCTCAGGTAAGGAAGAAGAAGTTGAGGGTTGTATGTTGGGGGAGTAGTGCTAGCAAAAAGGCGAGGCCTTGCTTACCAAGGGCACCCACTAATCAGGTCTGGGAATGGACTGTAGCTTAATAGAAAGGAGAGAGGTTCATTGGCTGATGAACCTACAGAAGGTTAGTTCAGGGCTAGCCAATGCAGTGCCTTCCAGATGTTGCTAGATGTCAACTGCTGTCGTCATCTCTGACCACTGGCCAAGCTGGCTGAGGCTGAGGGGAGCTGGAGTCCCAACAAGGACCACCCATGCTGGCATTACACCTCTGTAAGGGAATTTAATATATGATCCCTGATTGGTTGGGACATGTGTCCAGGACAGGAATGGGGAGCATGTATGGACCTCCAGATGTTGCTGGGTTACAACTCCCATCATCATCCCTGACCATTGGCCATGCTGGCTGGGGGGCTGATGGGAGTCATAGTCCCAACAAGATCTGGAGGGTGCCACGTTGGCTAGCCATCGGGTTTGTTCAACTCTCCCCTATTGCTCCTCTGTGTCACTGGAAAGGGGTGTGGCTCAGTGACAGAGCACATGCTTGGCATGCAGAAGGTCCTGGGTTCAATCCCTGGCATCCCCAATTTGAAGGATCTTAGGCACTGGCCATGCTTGCTGGGGCCACAAACTCCCCACAACTGATCCTAGGAAACAGCACTAGGAAAGGCACTGCAGAGCCACTGCCTTCCAGAGTAGTTAATATTGGGAGAGGCAGACCAAGGATCTAACTAGGTATAAGGCAGGGATGGGGGAACTGGTGGCCCTCCAGATCTTGTTGGACTCCAACTCCCACCAGCTCTAGCCAGCATGGCCAACATCCGGAGGGCCACAGGTTCTCCACTCTGTCTTACACATATGTCCCAACCAATCAGGGATCATATATTAAATGCAATTATAGAGGTGTCAAGCAGAAATGAGGGGCCCATGGTCCTTCAGATCTTGTCGGACTCCAGCTCCCATCAGCCCCATCCAACATGGCCAATGGTCTGGGACGATGGGACTTGGGAGTCCAGCAACACCTGGCAGAGGGCCACAGGTCCCCGATCCCTAGTATAAGACAACTTCAGGGGTCTGCTCTGTTTTCTGATACTGGAGAAGGGCCGTGGCTCTGTGACAGAGCATCTGCTTTGCATGCAGAAGGCCACAGGTTCAATCCCCAGCTGTGACCCTCCCCTCCTTCCTCCCCCTACTGCACCATTACCTGTTGACCCCTTGGGACCGGGTCAGGCGGAAGAGGCTTGGACGGCGGGTCAGGCCGCGTAGTGCCAAGGGGATCAGGCTGCAGCGAGACAGAAAGGAGAGCCGCGAGAAAACACGAGAGGGGGGAGAGAGAGAGATGCATAGAGGGTGTTATTGTTCAGGCTAGTAGCATGCACAGCTAGGGATATGTGGGCCACACATTCATGCAAATGCAACCATGCAGCATGCAAGGGGGGGGAAGAGAGGGAGAGAAAGGAACCCAGAGAGACGCCCCCAAATCTCACGTCGGCCCAGGAATTCATTCTGAGCCCCGGTCCGGTCCTGGAACCTGCTCCACGTTTCCGTGGCAGGGCCTCAGCTATGGAACACCCTGGGCAATAAGTAGGAAAGGGGTGCCCCAGTGCAAGCACAGAGTGCCTCGAGCTCCACTGAGTATCTAAAGCAAACATAAGAGCCAACCCTTACCAAACTGAGGTTGGTTTGGAAAGGGAATGAAAGGGGCTTCCAGAATTCAGGAAGGGAGTTTTGGGGTCACATTTTTGGGTTGGATCCAACTAAGTTCTACACTCAGAGTAGACCTACTGAAAACAGTGGTCATAAAAGTCAAGTGAATGGGTTTACTCTACGTAGGACTAACCTTTGCATCTGTATTGGAACTGTTTTTTTTAAATGTTTTAAAAGGCTTTTTCTTTTTAAGACATTTTTAAAGGCTTTTTTTTTTTTAATATATTTTTAAAGATGTTTCCAGGGTTTTATCATCTGTTGTGTACCTTCCTGGGCTCCTTCTGGGAGGGAGGTGGGATATTAATTTAACAATAAAACAATAAGCAAACAAACATAGGATAGAACCCATTATATTTTGGGGAGGGGGAAGAAAACAGGAAACACGTTCGGCACTGCCACAGACATTTCACACACTTGTATCATTTATTATTATTAAATATTATTATGAATTATTAGATTTCTTATCTCTCCTTCACGAGGTGCCAGGGTGGGTTACAACAATTTAAACATGAAATATTAAAATCAGTTAAAGTCTGAGGGCAGTAATCAGCAAAGCAATTCTGTCCAGGCAGGGATTTCTGTTTGCACAATGGAAGTCCCCCCCTCCCTTATTTCTTACATTTATATCCCAACTTTCCTCCAAGGAGCTCAAGGTGATGTAAGTAGTTCTCCCTTTCCCACTGTACCCTCACAACAACCCTGCGAGGTAGGTTAGGCTGAGAGAGGCAGTGACTGGTCTAAGGTCATACCCAGTATGCTTCATGGCTGAGCGGGGATTCAAACCCTAAGCCAGCCTTTCCCAATCTTTGTGTCCCTCGATGTTGCTGGACTCCAGTTCCCATTATTCCTGTCCATTGGCCATGCTGGCTGAGACGGATGGGAGTTGTAGGCCAGCAACATCTGGGGACCCAAACCATTATGCCGCACTGGCTCTCTTCCCGCACGCGACTCGGGGAGGATGCACGTGGAAAGAGGGGAGGGAGAAGTTCCCCTGTGCAGCCAGAAGGCCTGATGGAACGACTCCATCGGATACCACCCACAATATTTGCAACTTGGTTTCTGTAACTCTGCTTAGGTTGACTAAAAAAAAAGGTTCCGCCACTTATAGATGTATGCAAAACCTTGAATCTGGGGCAATTTGTGGAGAGGGAAAACAGCTCAGAAGCCAGGAAGGCTGGTGGTCAGGGCTTCAGGGAGTTGGGACATGGAACCGGGGTTCCCTTTCCTACATGCCAAACTTTTCAGCCTGCTGTACCCCAGAAACAGCCCCTATAAAAATGTAAACATACTGCCTTCAAGTCAATTCTGACTTATGGTGACCCTATGAATAGGGTTTTCATGAGGCAGAGAAGCAGTGACTAGCCCAAGGTCACCCAGTGAGTTTCATGGGTGTGTGGGGTTTCGAACCCTGGTCTCCCAGGCTGCAGATTGAAAGGGAATGGGCTGTTGGGAGTAAAGCATCAATGCAGGTTACAAGTAACCTGAACCAGAGGAACAGGTTGGAAAGGCAATCTGTTCTTCCCTCTGCTGATTTCCTTCTCTAAAGCGTTTGTTGCTTTTGCAGGCTTTGCTCCTCCCCTTCCTCCCTTCTCTTCCTGTCTTTGTCCTCAGTCAGTCACGGCTCCCTGAGTGGAAGCCTCACAGCTGCTTCAACATGTAGGCCTTTACCTCTTTGCAGTAATAAACCTTAAGTTTCTTGATTCTTTCCATGACCCAGTCTTAACAGACCAGTTATTTCTACACTCCGCTGCAATACACACATGCACACACACACGCACCAAAAACTCTAACAGGGGCAACCTGTGACCCTCCAGATGCTGTTGGACTCCTAACTCCCATCAACCTTGACCATTGGCCATGCTGCAGGGGCTGATGGGAGTCAAAGTCCAACAGTATCTAGAGGAACACAATGTGCCCCATTTCTGCAATAAACTTTCACTCATTAAGGATTCTGCACGAACTCTCTGGCCACTTGAGGGCGCTTCAGGACTTTCTCCTTAGTCAGCCCTACGCACCCTTCAACCTGCTGTTTACAATGGTGGCGAGTCACCGGGGGCGTGTTCCAGCCACACAACCCCGAAATCCTTTTGTTTTGAAGGTTTGCCTCTTATTCTGAGCCATTTCCACAGGGAGAAGGATTTGGGGAGATTTTCCTCATAGATGCATTAGATCCCCTTTCTGACTTAAACAAATACAGAAGTGGGGCGCTGCAACACCTCCCAGCAAGAGTGCTCCTGTTCATGCTCCTTCCAGCCAGTCATACCTGCTTCCAGGATACTCCATTTCATCCCCTTCTTTTCTTGTTTTTCAGCCAATACCCCACATTTGGAGGCCAGGTTGTGAAGTGCCCTTCCCAGGAATAATGCTTAAAATTGAGCTTCAGTGTATGTCACCGAGATTATATTAAAATATTGTGTTTATTCATATTAGGGTGAAATATAGACTTAAATGTATCTGAGGTTTAGTTGTATATGAAATATACGTGGTTTGGTAGAACTGTGATTATTTTGCAAATTAAAAGGAACGATAGTGTAGCATAGTGGCCAGGGTGTTGGACTAGAATCTGGGAGACATGGGTTCAAATCCCCACTCAGCCATGAAGCTCACTGGCTAACCTTGGGCCAGTCACGGCCTCTCAGCCTAACCTACCTCAAAGGTTGTTGTGATGACAAAACGCGTGGGGGGTGAAATATGTATGCCACCTTGAGCTCCTTGGAGGAAAGGTGGAATATAGAAGCAATAAATAAATGAATATTGCATCGAATGATGTTGAATGTCTTTGTACAGTATGTATTTAATATTTAGAACACATTTATTGATCTCTAGACAGAATGAATTTAGGCTCTAGATGTTTGAATTTCAAAACTATCAACAAAGTTGAATGCATTTAATGTTTACATGATATCAGCATATAGAATTTAGTTTTTAGAGTTTTGTGTTTAATAATTATAGTAATTAAAATGTACATATATTCTATTTAGCATAAAATGCTGCAAGGGGCGGGAGCAGCTTCAGCAGCTTGTCTCCTTTGGTGCAAAAAAAGTAATTGCTGTTCATTTTCAAATAATTCCCCCCTCCCCAAAAAACAGGCATTCCCATAGCAACAGCTCCAGGATGCACACCAGAGAGGATCTAATGAGACACTCAGGGTAACTGCTGTAAGCCCCGCCTCCCAGCAATCACAAACCACTCCCACAATCACCCACCACAACAGCCCACAGCCCTGCCAACCATCACCAACAGCAACAGCCCAGGCTGCAGGCAACAGGCTACCATGGCAACCAATACACACACACACACAGCTCGACACACACAAATTTTACTAAATTTTACTGCAATCTCAGAATTAAAATTTACAAAAATCTTAAAATTTGATACCAAGTTATCACCAGAAACAACATTTGAAAACCAGGTGTTTGGAAGTTATGTATACCGAGTAAGGTCAATTATTATGTTCTGGTTCCATTTCTGCTTTGTAAACTCCCCACCCCTCCTGGGATCCATCGTATTCAGAGAAAGGTAACTTGGTAACACTGGGGCAAAAGAGCTTCATAATTTAAAATCCACCTCCTGTATATTTGGGGGGAAATTGTTGCGTAAGAAACAAAAACAAAACTGTTTTTCCTGTTCTTTCCAAATGTCTGTTTCAGCATAATAATAATAATAATAATAGCCCCCCCATTACCAATAGGTCTCAGGGTGGGTTATAAAATCTAAAACACAATATTAAAACACAAGAATTAAAACAAATTTCAATCGCAAGAATGGGGGGGGTCTTCTCGTCCATCGCAAATGCACAGAAGGTCCTGCCTGGTTGTGCCAGGGTCAATATCAGACTCCTGGCAATAATCAGGGGTGGTTGAAGCCCCTTCCACCAGGGAAAGTGGGGCACCCTTGCTTACCTTACAAGTGGGCATGAGCTGGAGCTCAGTGTTCTGCCTCCACTGTGGAGGACGGGGGCGCTCCGGAGGGGCCTGGCTGTAACTCCGAGGCTCTGGCTGTGTGATCCTGATTGGGAGAAAAATATATATTACAGGCCAACATACAGAGACCAGCACACTTTTGCCTTTGGCTTAGTACTGGCGTGTGGCCCCCAGAAGGTTATCCAGAAGAGAATGTGGCCCTTGGGCTGAAAAAAGTTCCCTGCCCACGGTCTAGAACATATGCAGTCCTGCCCCCCTAGACAGCTGCACTCCACGCAAAAGGGAGGAGTGAAAAGACACACGTGGAAAAGCAACAGACAGCCCCAAGGAGATCATTACAAAAAATCACCAATCAGAGGCAAGATTCAACCAGCACCGAAGGGAAGGAGCCTCCACCATTTCATTCAGGGGAAAAATGGGTAGCAAAGTGCAGCTTCAAAGAGTAGACATTTTAAAACAAAAACACTCTGCTGTTTCAGGATCAGCCACATTACCCTCTTTGCTCAGCTGGGCGGAGGAATCGCACCCGGGACTCTGTCTCAGCACTGCAGGGTGAGGGGAGCACAGTTAGTGTTGCACAGCAGGGTGTGAACTGGGGGTGGGGATGGCTTTAGGTTTACCGGAGAGGTCCCTTTGTGGAGAGCGAGATGGGCGAGTGGCACTGGGTGGGTGGGGGAGTAAATCAATGTTAACATAGACGGGCAGAGTGAGAATAAGGTGCAGGTCAGGGCAAGAATTATCACTGGGTGGGATCCAGTTCAGTTCTACTTAAGAGTAGACCCACTGAAAGTAATACATTCCAATGAAGCCATTGCACATAACCCATAAAATGAAATTCACTAAACACCTCCCAATGTTGCTGAACTACAGCTCCCAGCAGGCCCAGCAAGCATGGCCGGTGCCTGGGCATGATGGGAGCTGTAGTTCAGCGACATCTAGAAGGACAGAGATCGCACACCCCTGAAATGGGCCATTGGCCAACTCTTTATACTGCATCAAACGCTTGGGAGAAGAAATGAATTTAAACCCGGTGCACAAAAAATGTTAATTACAAAGCCTGGTGGACATCACTGGGGGGAGCATCCCACAGACTGGGAGCCACAACGGAAAAGGTCCTGTTCCTTGTCATCAACCTCCAAACCACCCTCAGCGAGGGAGACCCAAGGAAGGCCTCAGATGAAGACCAGAGGATCTGGGTAGGTTCGTAGCAGGAGAGGTGCTCTGAAAGATATCAAGGTCCGGAGCCATAAAGCAGGGCCACATCCACACCAGACATTTAAAGCACTCTTATACCACTTTAAACAGCTATGGCTTCTCCCAAACAATCCTGGAAACTGTAGTCTGTTCAGGGTGCTGAGAGTTGTTCCAAGACCCCTATTCCTCTTACAGAGGTGCAATTCCCAGCGTGGTTTAACAATCTATCCCTCTTCCCAGTGACCTCTGGGAATTGTAGCTCTGCGAGGGGAACAGGGGCCTCCGAAGAACTCTCAGCACCTTTAACAGACTACAGTTCCCAGGATCCTTTGGGGGAAGCCATGACTTTTGCAAGGGGTATCACAGTGCTTCCGATGTAAGGCGCAGATGTGGCCCTGCCCCACTGAAAGAGGTTGGGCTGTTAGACAAAGGGGGAAGCACGGAGGAAAGTATCTGTGCTTGTGGACACATTTCGAAGGGACACCAGCGGAAAGCTAGGGGAGTCATTTGGAGGGGACACTGGGGAAGAGAATAAGGGGGGGAGAAGCGGGCACGATGTTACCTGTACTGGCAGCTGGTGCCCTTGCCGAACTTGCAGAGGCGCTTGTGGAGGCCAATCCGCTTGGCGAAGCACAGCCCGAAGGCCAGGACCAGGGCGACAAGCAGGACACTCAGCACTAAGACGGTCGAGGTGGTGCTGCCCGCTGGGAAGGAGGGGGGGGAAGAGAGAAGACAGTGTGTTCTTCAGTGCCCGGCAGACTCACAGCCCCTAAGGCTGCATACCAGGCGGTATGCTCTCCGAGGAAGGGGCCTGTCCCACGCCTTCCAGTCGACAAAGGAGGCCTTGTCCCCAGCTATGAACATCCACCAAACAACAATGAGCTTCCCCAAAGCAAGAGAGCCCAGGGGATTAACCCTTCCTACGACAATGGAACCAATGACCTAGAGAGGTAGCGGGCTCTCTGACACTGGAGGCATTCAAGAGGCAGCTGGACAGCCATCTGTCGGGAATGCTTTGATTTGGATCCCCGCATTGAGCAGGGGGTTGGACTAGATGGCCTTATAGACCCCTTCCAACTCTACTATGATACTATAATAGGCTTTTTTCCTGATTATCCGGCCCTGATCCTGAGCTTCTCCTGCAATTGGTATCTTAGGGTCCCTCCAGACTGATATAGCTTCCCCCCACTTTTTTTTTGCAGTTGTCTTTCGCAAAATGCCATGGACGCAGTAACAGCGCATTAGCACCAGAACAGTGCTGGACCGTCCGCACATCATCCCGCTTTATGAGTCGTTCTGCCGTGATTCCGCAGGGTTACCACAGGATTGCCACCCGGAGGGGCACCCTTGTGCAACCAAAGCAGTAGAAAAAAATAATAAAACGGAACATTTTGCAGCCTGGAAAGTTACGGGGATTCAGCCGGAAGCAACGGGGCATGTGCCAATTGGAAATAAAGCAGGATCTCCCCCCTGGAACTTTTGCAGGTGCAAACAGTATTGAGAGCGGAGCAACGCATAGCTGCCTTGATACCATCAGCAGCACCAATAATTATGAATGCACAATAAAAAGGACAGCTGGAGGGGGCCTTTGGCAGAAACGCCGACCCTGCAGGGGGTGGTTGGGGTGTACAGGGAAAGGACATAGCTCAGTAGCTGAGCACCTGCTTTGCATGCAGAAGGTACCAGGTTTGATCCACGGGCTCTCCAGATAGGGCTGGGAATATCCCCTGCTTGAAACCCGGGAGATCTCGCTGCCAGCCAGTGTAGGCAATACTGAGCTAGATGGACCAATGGTCTGAGTCATTAGAAGGCAGCTTCCTGGGTGTGTGTTTATGTGTTCTTCGAGGGTGGGGAACCTTTTACTGTTACACACTTTCTGGATCTAAGCATTATGAGTGCCTCCAAGTTTTTTAATTTAGAAAGAGCAAAGCGAAAGCCAGACTACAGCACATTTGGGAAATCATTGTTCTGGAAGGCAGTGGAAGAGAAGAACATAACAATTAGCTGCCTGCTTTTTATGGTTATTTTCTATGCTGTTACTGATGTTTTGGTTTTTTAGAATTATCTGTATCAAGAGTTCCCATTCAGGTGCTCTGCAGCGTGTCTGTGAAGAACACGTATAATCTGAATTCTATGGAATGCAAACTGTAACACAACTAAAACGCAATATATGTGAGAAACAAAAGTAGCAATAAAATGCCATTTTAAAAAATCACACGGCACCGAGCACAGTGTGTTACAACTGCCGCATCAGGCACAAAAATTATGAAGAGGTCCGCCCAGACCCTCAGCAATCTTGAAGTGGTCCGTGGGGGAAATGCTTTGGGAACCAACAATCTGTGTCACAACTTTTTATGACTTTCGCTTTGAAACCACGTGATTAAAAAACAAACGTCTGAATATGGCTTAAATCAGTGGTCCCTATTTTAAAGTATTTCTACCTGTGAATTGTTTTTACAGTGTTTTTAAATTGTAGTTGTTTTCAGATTGTTTTTTGTCGTCGTTAAAATGTTATGTTGATGTGTGAATGTATGAAGAAGTCCTTCCTTTTGTCTGTCCTAAATTGATTAACTGATTAATTAATTAATCAATCAATTAAATCTATATCCACCCTTCCTCCCCGAAGGAGCCCAGGGCAGCTGGGCTTCCAACATTCAGCTTTTTGGGATGTCCCCGAACTCTAGTGTTATGAACGAAGGAGAAACACATTCCCCACACCGTGCATAATGTTATACACTTCTATCATGTTGCCTCCTACTTGGCTCTGCTCACTTGCCAAAGGGTTTTACTTTGCCCTTCTGGCCTGCAAAAAAAAATCCCTGCGGACACCTAGGCCACTGGCCCAAAAAGGCTGGTGATCCCTGGTCCAAAGTGTCACTCACACTCACACACTCACACACACACACACACACGTGATTAAACAACACATTTGTGATCCTACACCTTCCCCCAGCCACTTACTTGGCTCTGCAGCAGGTGATCCACTGTCTATACTGCCCCCAAGTCCGCTGCTCAGGCAGTCTGGAGGAGCCCATCCTGACTGACAATGGCAGTGCCCTTTACTGTTACATACCTGCAAGCAGGGAGGACAGAGAAGAAGAAGAAGAACAAAGGAATGCACAAAGTTGGTTACTTGGCCAAATTAGAGAAGGCCAGAGTACCTCCATCATTACTATTATCGTTATTAATTACATTTATATATCACCTTTCCTCCAAGGAACTCAAGGTGGTGTACATGGTTGTCCACCTCCTAATTTTATCCTCAAAGCAACCCTGCAAGGTAGATTAGGCTAAGAAACAGCGACAGGCCCAAGGTCACCCAGTGAACCTCATGGCCAAACGAGGATTCAAACCCTGGTTTCTCGGGTCCTAGTCCAACACTCTAACCGCTATACCACACTGGCTCGCAATACTTTATTTCACCTTTCCCACTGCTGCACATCCCCTTACAAAGGGGAGCCTGCCGGCATCTGAGAAGGGGTGGCCTCAGGCAGCATGGCTTTATCACAATTGTCTCTTCAAGAAGGCCCCAATCCGCTTCTAGAGGAGGTGGGGCTGCTGTAACTCTCCAGGCCAGTCCCGTACCATACATTTAAAGTACATTCAAACCCCATTCCTGCCACCCGGCCAAAAAAGAATCCTGGGAACTATAGTTCCCCCCTCACAGAGCTATGATTCCCAGCATCCTTAGCAAATGACAGTTCCCAGGATTCTTTGGGGGAAAGCCATGTGCTTTAAATGTGCGGTGTGGATCTGCTGTCATCAGCCCAAGGCAGGGCTCTTGGGAGCACATGAGCTTAAACAGCAGCTGCAGGAAGAGGTCTCATATGCCCCGGAGGTCTGGCTGCCCTTTTCCAGGCACCAGGCCCTTTAGCGTGGCAAGCTGTGCCCTGTGGAACTCCTTGCCAATAGAGGTTTCGGAGGAATTCTCTCTCCTTGCTTTCAGATGTCTAACAAAAACCCTGGCTTATTCAGGCAAGCCCTTTCGAACCAGAGATTCTTTTACCACCCAGTTCTTACCAATAGGCATTTGCGATACTCTTACTGTTTTTATCAGGCCTACAAATATTTAAACAAATAAAGACACAGGGATGGAAGCATCTGTCCATTTCACTTCTGTCCATTTCACATTTTGCCAATCTGAAATTCAGTTTCCACATTTCTGCAGCAATTTGCGGTTTTTCTTTTTTAAATCCTCATGAAAATTCTTCAGAGTTTTAGTGCGAATTTCTCCGAAGGCGTGCATTTTTGTATGCATTCAAAATTGCAAGCAAATTCTCCTAACGTAACACATTTCTGTACAATGTTTTCACTCATATATTCATTTTTATGCACAATTTCCCCTGACATATGCATTTTTTGTAAACATTGGTTGGTCGGAGAATGGCATTGCAAAATTCAGGGGGTTGGAATTCACTAGGGATGGAATGATCTGCCAATTTCATCTCTCTCGTTTCTAATCTTAAATTCGATTCTCCACATTTCTGCAGCAATTTGCAATTTTTAAAGAAAAAAGTCCTTGTCAAAATTCTTCAGCATTTAAATGCACATATCTCCCAATAAATATATTTTTGTATGTCGTTTTGACTAATGTACACATTTTTTGTAAGCCGTTTCTCCTAATATAATGCATTTTTAGTGTTATTTTCACCAATCTCTTCATTTTGGGCACAGTTTCCCCTAATACCTGCATTTTTTTCAAACGTTCTTTGGTTGGAGAGCTGCATTGCAAAACTCCAGTGTGCGGATTTCGAAGGATGACTGTGATTCAGTTCTCATATCGTTTCAGAAAGCACAAATTTGGTAAATTTGGTTTCAAATGTGAACCGAATTGAATTTCTCCCCCATCCCTATAAATAAATCTATTCCCCCAATGGGGCAATCAATGTGCCACTCCCCACTGCCACCCCCATGACACCACTAACTCCCTCCCCCTCCCCATGGCCCTCTACTTACCCCATGCCCGTTGCACTGGCACACCGGCAGTTTCAAGGAGGAAAGATCTCGACACCGTTTGTTGACACACACCTGTAACTGGAGAGCAAGGGGCAACGCATTTTTTAAAGTAATACTTGTGATGTCCAAATGGTCACCCAATGGACACAAGCAGACACACATAAAAAGTAACCAATGAACCAAGAATTCAGACTGGAAGCCGCTGAAACACTGGCTAGAAGTATGCATTTTTCGTGAAATTGAATAGAAACAGAACAACAGTGGCACATTATGCAATAATTCTTAGGGTTATTACAAACCACCAATCAGAAGGTCTCCTCTCTAGCTACCCTTTTTAACCCCATGCAGCCTCAACCCACAAGTTGGAGATGAACCACATATTCAAACACATGATTCACTAAAAAAGACACTAATGCTGGGAAAAACAGAAGGGAGTCGTAAAAGAGGAAGGCCAAACAAGAGATGGATTGATTCCATAGAGGAAGCAGCCACAGACCTGACCTTACAAGATCTGGACAGGGTGGTTCATGACAGATGCTGTTGGGGGTCACTGATTCATTGCCATAAGTCATAATCGACTTGAAGGCACATAACAACAAAAATACAAGTACAAAGCAAGAACAAAAACAGGCATCCAGCCCAGATTACATAACATTATATACCCACTATCCTCTGCAAACAATATAATCCAACACTATTATGAATCTGACACTTAAATCTTTTTTTATCTAAACTATTACAGATGTGCAAGCCATCTGAATGAAAAAAAAAGGACATTCTGGAACAATTCCTTTAAAAATGCCCTGATGAGGGGTTGGGAAGAAGGACCATCTCACTAGGGATCCACACCTGCTTTACAAGCAGCAGCAAAAATCAACACCACCCAACAAGATGCCCCCTGCACCCCAATGATGCCCACTTACCTTGCCAGCCCCACAGGCTGTGCCAGGCAATGCCATGGCCAGATCAAGAATGTCGTCCACAGGAATCGGGGTGTTATGTGAGCAATCGGGCACTCTGGCTGTTCGGTTTTGCTTTCCAGTGCTGGCAAGGCTGCTTTGGCACTGTAGCCGCCCGCACCGCGCATCCCTGCCAGAAAGGGATGAAAAGCCATTTACGTTGGTTGCCCCTTTACTCTCTCTGCACGTCAAGCTTCTAGTCCTCAGTGTCTCTTAATTTTTTAATTTATAAATATATCTGTATACCACTGTTTCATTTTAAAAATGTCACAAGTGGTTTTACAGCAAATAAAAAAAGTAAAAACCATTTAAAAATACAGTAAATATTGAGTATTATACTCATTTATCATTCGATAATGCTCTCTGTAATTCATAGAATCATAGACTAGTAGAGTTGAAAGGGGCCTTTAAGGCCATCCAATCCCCTGCAAAATGCAGGAATCCAATTTTAAGCATATCCAACAGGTGGCTCTTACAGAATCACAGAATAGTAGAGTTAAAGAGTAATTATTATTTCACCTGCATTCCTCTCGCTGCTAGTCCATGTTCCTTTTACTAGCTCATATTATTATTAATCATAATGATCATGCTTAACCATATTTCTAAAACCTTTTTCAATTAGTTCATGTTAGCATTCCTATAGCACCATTAAGTTTATGCAGATTTTCTTAAATTTCATTCCATAAATGAAATATACAAAAACAAAACTGTTCCATTTCTCTGGGCCACATAGTATCTCATTGTTTGCATCCCCTGAAATGCCTTATAGTTAATTCTCTCTTCTAGGGGTTCCGAGACTTTGGTCCGTGGACCACCAGCGGTCCATAAGCATCATTGCGGTGGTCTGTGGCGTGTCCACATTAAACATTCATAGCGATTTTGAATGGTTTTTGCTTCTTTGGGTTTTTATATGGCTTTTTACTGTGTTACCGTTTGAATTCCGTGGAACACAAATCATAATACAATAAAATTACAGTATTAAAAAAATTAAAGCAGCGACACAAATAAAATTAAAAATCAGACAGCACAAGACTCTTTTATGCAGAAATGGGGCTTATTTGCAATGCGCTGGAACAATATGGTTCGATAATATTAATCCTTATAAGATCATGGGAACTCTGAGAAGATGTTACAAACCTTGTCCTCTGTTTTTTTTCTTATTTTAACCCGTAAAGGATTTGTTAACCAAATCCTGATGTACTTACTAGAAATTTGAAATATACTTTATGTTATACAACTGAACATATATTTAGATTCGATTACTATGCCTTTCCCCCCCTTTCTTTTCTGTAAAAACTGTTGTTACTTTTGCATTTGACTTTGTTTAAATTAAAAAAAAATCATGCAGCACATTACAACTGCTACAACAGGCACAAAAATCATTGTGGTCCACTAAGACCCTCAGCAATTTATAAATGATCCACGAGGAAAAAAAGTTTGGGAACCACCAGCCTATTCCACAGAAGCCTGCTTGCCATCATGCAGCTTCAAACACACAGGCGAGACCACACAGCGCAGATGAGCAACTGTTGGACAGCCTCCAACAAGGTTTGTTCTATTTGAAAGCGGGAAAAGGCCAGAGAGATCAGTGGTTAGAGCACCTGTTTTGCATGTAGAAGGTCCCAAGTTCAGCCCCCAATGACATCTCCAGGTAAAGCTTGGACAGACTCCCTGCTGGAAATCCTGCAGAGCTGCTGCCGGTCAGTGTCGACACTACTGAGCTCGATTCAGCACAGGGACTGAATGTGACCCTCCAGGCATCTTGATCTGGCCCTTGGAATGCTTCCTAGGACACACCTTTGAAGTTGCCCACCCCCGGGCTGGCAGAGACACACCTGAAGCTCACAGGGAGAGGGAGACCACTCACCTCTTTGCACACGAAACATAGGAGCCATTGGGGTGCTGACCGCAGTGCCCCTCCAGGTCGCCTCTGCCGTTCAAAGAGGCCACGCAGGTGTCCGACACCGGGACTGATCCTGCCAGGAGACACAGAGCAAGTCAGGATGGAACAACAAGCCATGGAAGCAGGAACCCAGAAAACGGCCCCATCCG
Source organism: Rhineura floridana (assembly GCF_030035675.1). NCBI lineage: Eukaryota > Metazoa > Chordata > Lepidosauria > Squamata > Rhineuridae > Rhineura > Rhineura floridana. The sequence goes on along the minus strand of NC_084501.1, from coordinate 17,894,625 downwards.
CGCTGTACATTTAAAACAAGATCATGCCACTTTAAAGAGTCACAGCTTTCCCCAAAGAATCCTGGGAACTGTAGTTTCTGAAGGGTACTGAGAGCTGTTAGGAGACCCCCTATTGCCATTCCCAGAGCTATAATTCCCAGAGTAGTTTAGGAATCAATCCTTCTTCCCAGGGAACTCTGGGAATTGTAGCTCTGTGAGGGGAATAGGGGGTCTCCTAACAACACATAACTAAGGAATTTCCGAAGGAAATCACCCTGTGCTTTATAGATTACAGCAAAGCCTTTGATTGTGTAGATCATGAAAAACTACGGAATGCTTTAAAAGAAATGGGGGTGCCACAGCATCTGATTGTCCTGATGCGCAACCTATACTCTGCACAAGAGGCTACTGTAAGGACAGAATATGGAGAAACTGACTGGTTCCCCATCGGAAAGGGTGTGAGACAGGGGTGTATTTTATCACTCTATTTATTTAATCTATACGCAGAACATATTTATTTATTTATTTATTAAATTTATATACCGCCCGACTAGCAATAGCTCTCTGGGCGGTGAACATATAATAGCATAAAAATACAATGAATAACAAAATAATACTAAAATACAATCAACAATCCAATACAATAAACATTTTTAAAATTAAATCAGTGTAACTTAAAATGCTTCAGAGAATAGGAAGGTTTTGACCTGGCGCCGGAAGGAGAGCAGAGTCGGTGCCAGGCGTACTTCCTCGGGGAGCCTGTTCCATAGTTCGGGGGCCACCACTGAGAAGGCCCTAGATCTTGTCATCACCCTCCGGGCCTCCCTGTGAGTTGGAACCCGGAGGAGGAAAGCAGGATTGGACCAAGTTGAGGACATTGAACTTGTCAAGGAATATCAATACCTTGGCACAGTCATTAACCAAAATGGAGACAATGGTCAAGAAATCAGAAGAAGGCTAGGACTAGAAAAGGTCCTCAAATGCAAAGATGTATCACTGAACACTAAAGTCAGGCCTTCTTGGGACCACGACTCAGCCCACCATACGCAAAATCTCCCCCCTGCATACCTCAAATATCAGCTTACCTGGGCCCCAAAGTTCTTGGCACTGGCTCAGGTAGGTGGGGCAGACCCCCCCATAACAGACTGCCTTGCTGCCCCCACACGACATCCCGTCCTGCTTGTGGACGTTGGCGGGGCAGCGCGGTGAGGCGCCGTCGCAGTACTCGGGGAGGTCGCATTCGTTCTGGGGTCCCCGGCAGACAAATCCCGCAGCGCGCAGCTGCAAGAAAGATGAGAGACAGAAGGGATAGACAGACGTTGAAAGAGCATGCAAGTGAAGGCCTCTCCCTCTCCCATGAGCCCACTCCCTCTCAAAAGTGCCCCTCTCTGGGTGCTTAGATTTCAGTGTTTTAATGGGGTTGTTTTGTCGTGTGTATTCTAAAGTTATGGAAGGTTTCTGGTCTTAATCTTTCTGTATCCAGTGCTAGCCCAATTCAGAGCAGACCGATCAAAATCAGAGGACATTCAACGGGTCTACTCCAAGTGGAACGTAGCAACCTTCTGTAACTGGTTTTTGTACTTGTGGGCCGCTGAGAAGCCTATTTTGGCATTAAGCGGTGTATTTAATTAATTAACTGATGGATTATAAAACAAAACTGAACAAATAAATAAATAAACCTGCTGTGCTTTATTTATTTAAAAGCCTTTTTAAACACACCGCTTAATTTTTTTTAAAAAAACAAACCTCTGAGCAGTGTACTGTCTTAAAAAAAACCCAACCCAGACAATATATCATTAAAACAAAAGCACAACTAAAAGCATATATATATACTGCTTAATAATAATGATGATGGATGCTTTGCCCCCCACCCTCCTATGCCATGGCAGGTTTACCTTGCACTCGTGGCAACAAGCTCCCCCCGTGGCACACTGAGCTCCGGCCACGAGCTGGCACGTGCTTGCATTGCAACACGGATCTGCGCACTCCTGGAAAAAGAAGACAAATTAATAGAGAAAAATCCAGTGACCCACGTGACTCCTCCAGATCCTCGCCTAGGCCTAGCGCACGCAGCTATTCTGGGCCGCAGTGAGATGAGCAAGGCCAGAGCAGGCTCTTGCTAAGACGTTGCATTGTTCGCACCCGCTCCTGCATCACCGCCAGCGGCAACTGGCTTCTTTCTTGTCCCATCCATGCCAGTAACGTAGAAAAACTTTTTACCGTCCAAAATATATAGCCGACAGAACAAATATACTGCATCTATCCAGCAAGGACATCAAAAGATCGCAGGGTCGGAGAAGAGCGATTCTCTTCCTACCTCTCGGAGGCCGCAATCGCATTCCTCCCAGGCCTCCACAAAATGGTTCCCACAGCGAGAGTCCACCAGGCGCCCCGGATCAGGGACGTCGAGGAGGCACCAGACTCGATTGCTCTGCAGGATCTGTTGGAGTTGCCGGTGGCTGCAGCTGCTGAAACTCAGCCCGGGCATGATACTAGGAGGAGAGGAAGAAAGCGTTCAGAGCCCAGGCCTTTTCAGTGGTGACTCCCCGTTTGTGGAATGCCCTTCGCCAGCGAGATGTCAACCTCATTACTGACTTCCAGGAAGAATTTTTAAAGATTCCCGTTTGCCAAGGCTTTTGGATCATTGAAGGAGACTGCTCCCGGCAACCCGGAGATCACTGGATGAAGAGTGTTTCTACCTATTTTCAGAGCATTTCTGCCTGTAACTGTTTTCAGAGCGTTTAATGACTGTTTTTACCTATAACTATTGTTAAGAGTGTTTTCATCTGTAGCTATTTTTAAGAGTGTTGTTGAAAATGGAAATGGACTGCCTTCAAGTTGATCCAGACTTACGGCAACCCTCTGAATAGGGTTTTCATGGTAAGCGGTATTCAGAGGGGGTTTACCATTGCCTCCCTTTGAGGCTGAGAGGCAGTGAGTGGCCCAAGGTCACCCAGTGCGCTTCATGGCTGGGTGGGGATTTGAACCCTGGTCTCCCAGGTCATAGTCCAACACTCTAACTGCTACACCACACTGGCTCTCACAAGAGTGTTTTTACCTGTAACTAAGATTGTTTTCACCTGTAACTGTTTTTAGCCAGCTTTTTTTGTTCTTAAGATGTTAAAATGTTGTGTTGATGTCTTGGCTGCCTTGGGCTCCTTTGGGAGGATATAAATCCAATAAATAAATAAATAAATAAATTCGCAAGGCCCTGTGTCTTAGCACTCTAACCCCCCAATCCAACCCCCCCCAGACTCACCCTGTTGGTGGCTCCATGATGCAGCTGCGGCCAGGGGGGAGGTTGGGGCTGGAACCGTCGCAACCACAGCCGGCACCGTCGTGGTCAAGGCCGAGGTTGTGGCCTAGTTGGTGGGAGAGGGTGGAGGCCATTACTAAAGGGCTGACGGAGTGATCCTGAAAGAGGAGGAAAGGACAGCGGTGCGCTAGGGATGCTCAACGATGGTGCTCGATTCCTATTTGTGAGAAAACTGGCCCGATTTGCACTTTCCCCCTAGACCCCTATGCAGATCAGGACAGTGACTCTGCAGGTTTGGAACGTCCCCAAATATTACAACACAAACCTCATCTCAAAAAAACCCAACAGCCTCATACCTGAATGCATATAAAAATGCATATTCTAAGTGAGGGGCTGGAGAACCTCAGACCTCAGGGCCCAAATGCAGCTCTCCAAGCCTCTCTGCTTGGCCCTAGGGACTTTTCCCGGGCCACACCCCTCATCAGGCCTGCTTTATACCTGCCTTGAGTGTTGGCTGGAATACGCCCCTGAATTCTGACAATGCCTCTTGCATGAGAAGCACTTGGGGAGGACAGAGCCAAACCCACACAGCCCCCGCTACCCAGCTGATGGTCGATCAGTGCGAAGAAGTGCGAGGGGGACTCCCTAGGGCCTAGGTCATACCTAGAGTGGCTGAAGGGCACATGCGGTCCTGGAAGCGCAGGTTGCTCGTCCCTGACAAGTTCAGGGCAAAGAAGAGATTTGAACTCAGCCCCTCCCAATCCAAGGCTCAGCTGCTTAGGGGCTATGCTGCACCAGGTCTCTGGGAAAGCAGGGGACGGGTACAAGCACTCACCATGCTGATCCCTCCAGAGCGCTTGGAACAAATTGAACCCTGCGTGGCTGCTCCTATTGTGCCGCCGGTGAACGGAGAGCCCCTGCCAGATAGAAAGGAGTGGTGAGCGAAAAGAAGATGGACCAAAAAGAGGCAAACAGAAAAAACACACAAGAGAATCTTGCTACAGCTGACAGGGCAGGTAAAGGGGAGGGCTTGAGATAGCCCCGCCCATCAACATTCCAGGCTACACCCACAGCACCGGTATTATTAAGCCCCAACCATCAAGACCCCAGGCCACACCTTCTGCCGGGCCACGTCCACAGCACTGGTACTTGTCAAGCTTCGCCTGTCAAGATTCCAGGCCACGCCCTCTGCCTGGCCACGCCCACAACACTGGTACTATCAAGCTCCACCTAGCAAGAGTCCAGGCCACGCCCTCTGCCTGGCCACGCCCACAGCACTGGCACCCCACGTCAAGCCCCTGGTACTCCTTCCCAGAATGCACCAAGCTTCCTCTAAGGCCACCTCACCCCCTCCTCCTCCATCCCTGCACCCCAGCCACGATCCCCTTGAGCCTTTCCAACTTTTCCGGCTCCTTACATGATGAGCTGGACGCTGTCGTGCGGAATCTGGGGAAGCAGCTCCTCCTGTCTCCAACGCAGGAAGCGCTCCAGCACTGCCCGAGGCGGACCGTCCATCAACAGTCGGTCCCCCTTGTTCCAAACTTCGATGCCGACAAGAGCCACCCGCAGACCCAGCATCCGGTAAAACTGTTGAGGGCAGAGAAGAAAGTGAAGAAAGCAGGTTGGGGGAAAACGGAAACAGAAAAGCATCAGACTTTTTTTTTTTTTTTTTTAAAGAGCGCTTATTTTTATTTATTTATATATATTTGCAAGCCACACTTTCATCACAAGGCGGCATACAGATGGAAAACACAATTAAAAAGTCAAACACCTCCATAAGAGCAGGTTGGCAAAGAATCTCAGAATGGTATCCAAGTAACTTCTTCTCAGAGTAGACCCACTGCAAATAATGAACATGAGCTGGCCATGCCCATTCATTTCAATGGGCTTAACCCTCTGGTTGGAAACACTCGTCTAAATAATCCAGTTTCCAGAAGACGTCGGAAAGTGAGAAAGGATGATGGCTGCTGAACTTCTATTGGCAAGGAGTTCCACAGGGCAAGGCCTGCTACGATAAACGCCTCAGTCCCCGGTAAATCAAATCAGACCACTGGGACATGTGGCTCAGTAATCTCTACACTGACTGGCAGCGGCTCTCCAGGTTTTCAGGCAGGGGACATTCCCAGACCTAACGTGTAGTTGCCAGGGATTGAACCTGGGTCCTTCTACATGCCAAGCAGGAGCTCTATGACGGAGCTCCTGCTCCTAAAAATCAAGGAAGATTCCAGTCCCCATGGTGGTGAATTGAAAAGAACATAGCAACTCTCCTGCATTGAGCCAGACCATTGGTCCATTGAGCTCAGTATTGTCTACAATGACTGGCAGCAGCTCTTTAGGGTATTATTATGATGAATGATATTTATTAGTCGCTTTCCCCCCAAAATGGAACTCAAAGCAACTTACCAATAAAAAATTGTGCTCAAAATGGGTTACAACAAATGCAAAGAACAATTACAAAAACAATTTCATGATAAAACAAGACAGCAGCAGTAATAAAGCAACAACAAATGTCAAAGTCTCAGCTAAGAGACATTCCAGCCCTACTTGGAGATGCCTGGGATTGAACCCGGAACCTTCTGGATGCAGAGCAAGTGCTCTGCCGCTGATCTACAGCCCTTCCCCTACTTTACAGTATAAACAGGAATTATTCTTTAATGCTGTAAATCAGGGCTAGGGAACCGGTGGCCTTCCAAACGTGGCTGGACTCCAACTTCCCCCGTCCCTGGCCGCTGGCCATGCTGGCTGGGGCTGATGGGACTTGGGAGTCCAACCACATCCGGAAGACACAAGCTTGGGAAAAGCTCAGCCAACACTGACCGGCAGCCGCTCTGCAGGATCTCTGGCCGAGAAGGGCCTCTCCCCGCACCTGGTACCTGATCTGTACTCCCTGAAGATTAGCCAATCATTCCCCTAATATGTATACCACTTTTAGGTACATGCAGCGGGTACGAGCCACATCTAAAATGTCAGGAAGGCTGCATTGGATTCCTGCATTGAGCAGGGGGTTGGACTTGATGGCCTTATAGGCGCCTTCCAACTCCTACTATTCTATGATTCTATGAAAACGACAGTCACTCACCCCATCCATGTGGCTGGCAATCTCTAACATCCGTGTCCGGGTTCGGTCAAGGTCTGGGTCCAGCTCGAACTGAGAGGAAACAGAACAGGGGTGAGGAATTTCAGAGCTGGGGGGGGCAAAGGCACTCCTCCAGGCCTCTCTATTTGGCCCTCGGAATTCTCCCCAAGGCCACGCTTGCCTCCCTACCAGCCACATCCTCCCCAAATGCTGCCTGGCTGGAATATGTCCACAAACACAGACAATGCCTGTTGCATGTCTGAATGGAGAATAGAGAGGGGTGCATGCATACATCTAGAAACCTCTGACTCTGGCACGCTTGGAATGTAACCTTGGCCACATTCACACCATATGTTTATTCCACTATTATTCCACATTAAACAGCCACGGCTTCTTTCCCCAAAGAATCCCAGGAATGATAGTTTGCGAAGGGTGCAGAGAGTTGTTAGGAGACCCCCTCATCCCTGCCACAGTCGTAGCTAAGAGAAACATTTTACTGTCTGTAAATTCCCAAGCGATCTGGTTCCCGATGGCGACAGCGAGGTAACCAGGAGAAGGTGGAAAAAAAAGAGAGAAATCCCTCCTCATTGAGATCTAGCCACTTGAGATTCCAACCCATTTGAAAGTTTCCCTCACTGGGCAAAACTGGGTGCTCGCAATCTGTTCTAGCAGACGGGTTGTTCAGATTTCTTCCTGGGAAGCAACAAGAAGGGGGGGAAGGTTTTGCCATGTGTTGGGAGAAGAAGTGACTCACCTCTGCGCGGTCAGCCACCATCACCAGCTCCACGAATCCACGCTCAGGCTCCGCCTCTCGTTTAACCTGGGAGGCAGGAGAAAACATTGTTTGTTAAGCAGCGGAGACAGAACAATTGCGACACGTTGAAGCCACGGCTGGAACAGGAACATAGGATGCTACCTTATATGGAGTCAAACCATTGGTCCGTCTAGCTCCGCACTGTCTACTCTGACAGGCAGTAGCTTTCCAGGGCTTCAGTCAGGGAATGTCCCCAGCCCTTACCCAGAGATGCCATCGGTGATTGAACCTGGGACCTTCTGCATGCAAGGCAGATGCTCTACCACTGAGCTACGGCCCTTTGTGTAAAAATAAAGTAAGGTTCTAGTCCTCATCGTTCTGAATAAAGGGCTGGTCTTAAAATAGGAACAAAGGAAGCTGCCTTATAACCAGGCAGGCCCTTGGTCCACCTAGCTCAGTACTGTTTGCTCTGACAGGCAGCGTCCCTCCAGAGTTTCAGGCAGGGGTCTTTTCCCAACCCTACCTGGAGACCCTGGGCAGAGACCAAACCTGGGACCCTCTGCATGCAAGCTGATCTACGGCCTTTCCTCTGGAATCATGATGCCTTGCATACCGCAGGCCCAAACCCCAGCATATCTGGTCATAAAGACCTCTCACCCTGGACTGCTGCTGCCTGTCAGACAGCACAGGGCTGGATGGGAAAATGGCCCAACCCAGATGTTCAAAACATACCCTTTGTAGCTGACTGCGCTCCAGCTGCGGCTGTCGGCAGAGCTGTCCGGGGGACAGAGAGACAAGCCTGCATTCCCCCGACTCTTGCCTGACTGACTCAAGTCTGTAGGCTCTCGTCCCCTCCTCTGCACCGGACTCGAGGCTGTAGCTTCGGTCGCTGGACAGGACCAGGAGACCGCTGGAAGGCGGCAAGAAACAGAAAGCAACATTAGCGCTCCAGCAACCTTTGCGCTGAAATAGCATGGACAGAGAGCAGGTAGGCAGCCATGTCGTTTCTGGTTGGCCACCTTGTGCTAGCTGGCTCTTGCAAAGAATTGTGGGTAAGAACATCAGAAGAGCCTGGATGGTGGATCAGGCCAGTGGTCCATCACAGTCCAGGCTCCTCTTCTCACAGTGGCCAACCAGGTGCCCATCAGGGGAAGCCCGCAAGCAGGACCTGAGTGCAAGAGCAACTCTCCCCTCTGGCTGTTTCCCACAACTGGTATTCAGAAGCATCCTATCTTGACCAGGAAGGCAAAGCATAGCCATCATGGCTAGTAGCCATTGATGGGTAGGTGGGTCCTAGGGTCTGATCCGGCAAGGAAACTTCCTGAGCAAGAGGGCAGATCTTGGAAGTGTGGCACACAGAGTTGGCTAAAGAGCTACAGTTCATTATTCTGAGTGTTATTAGCAGGATCTGCAACAAAATGTTGCAGGGCAGAGAGATCATCTACAGGGAGCCAGCCAGCCAGCCATGCCCTCTTTCAAGATACTCCATTCCATTCCATTCCCCCTTCCCTGGTTTCCCATTTATTCCTCCCAACAGTAAATATTTTCTGTCTTAACTATTAGACAGGCGCCATCTCTGTTATCATTTCGGCACCTGCTAAAGACCTTCCTCTTTCAACAAGCCTTTTAAGGTGAGACTTTATGTCGGTCTGCATCTGTGTTGGAATTCCTTTTTAAGATGTTTTTTAACCTTTTTAAAAACAACAACGTTTTTAAACTTTTTTTAAAAGATGTCTTGAAAGCTTTTAAAAAAATGTTTTTAAAGATGTTTTGTTTTAATGTATTTTAAAGACGGTTGTTATATTTTAAAGTGTTTTTAATGCTTTTGTTAGCCGCCCTGGGCTCCTGCTGGGAGGAAGGGCGGGATATAAATCAAATAATAAATAAATTAAACAAAATAAACAGGTTCTTCTCGTACCTTAGCCCAGAGCAAACACAGACATTGGCCCAGGAGTCGAGGTACCCCTGCATGTCGCCCCGATAACAGCAATTGCCCTGGAAGACAAAAAAGAGATGATGATGATGATGATGATGATATAGGCACAACCTCCCAATTTAGCAAAAGTCTCCTTCTTCCGTCCCAGAATAATTCTATAAGTAAAACAAAACAGGGGACCCTGGAAGCTGCCTTAAATTGAGTCGGCTCAACCTTGGTCCATCTAGATCAGTAGTACCTACACTGACCGGCAGCAGCTCTGCAAGGTTTGAGGCAGGATTCCCTCCCAGCCCTACCTGGATATGCCATTGGGGATTGAGGCAGGTGTTCTGTCAGTGAGCGACAGAAGATCTGAGGTGTGGGCGGGGAAGGGAAATAAAAACCAAGGAACTCAAACACTTTCAAGGGCATGGAGCGCCGCTCCCTGCAAGGATCACCTAAAAGTTGGGAAGGGGCATTGTGGCTGAGGACAGGGGGCGTGCCCCTTGAAGCCCGTAGCCCGATTTGAAAAGAACTCTACAAGCTATCAGTTTCAGACCACTGGCATGAGCAATCTGTCATTTCCTGCCACGCCCTCTTCCCCCCATCCATCCGGTACAGCCTGCTTGGCGAAGAGGAAGAGGGAGCGGGGGGGGGGGGGAAAGAAGTGGTCCCTCCCGATTTACTCTCCGGCCCCGCCCATCACTGCTTGCAGCCCCACAACAAAACGCAGCCCTTCGCAGGGGAAAGGTTGCTCGCCTGGTTTAGAGAAGAAGAAAGACAGCCAAGGGCAGAGATGGAATGTGTTCATCCCAAGGGCCACACTCGCTTCTGGGCCACCTCCTGGGGGCCACATGCCAGCGGTGGGCAGGGCCAGAGGCAAAAGTGGGCAGAGCAACTGAATGAAAACTTGACCTTTGCGCAGGAGGCTAGTTTGCACATGCACCCCCCCTCGCTATCCCCCATCCCTGCAAACAAGAGGCACGATCAGACACACCCCAGCCAGGTGAAAGCACCTAGGGGTTGAAGTAGGGCCATTTAGGGGTGTGGACTGGGGAGAGATCCAAGGGCCAGATGGAGAGACTCGGAGGGCCGCCTTTGGCCCGTGAGCCAGAGGTTCATAAAATGATGTGCGGCACAGAGAAACAGCTGACTGTTTCCCTTTCATTTCATCATGGGTTCAGCCCTATGACAGGCAACAGATTCAGCAAAGACCAAAGAAAGGCACTTCCTTCCCGCAACACACAATTAAGCCTTCGGGCTTAGGGCGGTATATAAATTAAATTAAATAAATAAATAATAATAACTCACTGCCACAAGATCCGGGGACCGTTATTGGGTTTAGATGGCTTTAAAAGGAAAAGAGACCAATAAAAATTGGATCGGGGCGGGGAGAGCGGTGATCAACATAGCCTTTGCCTTTTTCAGTGCTGCCGTACAACCAGGTGGATGTTTCCATCTGCTGAACCGTTCGCCATGACCTCAGGATGTCTTTGCAGGCCGGCCACTACCAGCTCAGACCTTATTTATTTATTGCATTTGTATGCCGCCCCATAGCTGAAGCTCGCTGGGCGATTTATAACAATTAAAAACATTAAAAACAAATATACAAATTTAAAAACACATTTTTTAAAAAGCAATTCAGGGCTCGGATCTCTCCGTTTGCTTTGCAGCCCTGAAAGTTGGCACTTCCGCCACGGCGTCTGCGTCACGGCAGAGTCCCAGATGGCAGAGGCAAAGGTTCTAGGAATAAACATCTCCAGCCTCCAGATCTTGGCTGGGGTGGGAGGAAGGAGAGAGGCCAGCTGGGAGGCACTACGCAAAGCCAGAAAACAAGATGCCCACCTCTGTGGTCGTCCGATGCGTCACCCTCGTCCCGTTGGGAAGGTAATAGGCAAGCCCTTGGCTGCCCGCCAGCAGTTCCCTGCAATTGAGGACAGGCAAATCAGCACGGGCAGACATTAGATCCGGAGGACATAGGAAGGTTCTAGCGCAGGGGTGTCCAGACTCTTTTGCCCACGGACCACTTGCAAGCCACGGATGGGTCTCGGTGGGCCACCTCAAGATTTTTCTGCCTGTTGCGGCAATCGCAAGGCGCTGTGCTGCACAAATTTCCATTGCGTTTGTATTGCTCCTTTTATTTCTGATGTCGCGTTTTGTTGCGCAACCGTTTGCACGCTGCAGAATTCAAACTGCAACGCAATCAAACACAATACAAGCAACACAAATGCAACTAAAAATCGGGATGACTATTCCATGTGGACATGCCACGGAGCACCTGAATGAAACTCGTGGACCGTTGGCAGTCTACGGACCATAGTTTGGGACCCCCTGCTCTAGGCGAAAGACCCTAGCTCAGTGGTAGAGCATCTGCATCGCATGCAGAAGGTCCCTGGTTCAATCTTCATTGGCATCTCCAAGTAGGGCTAGGACAGACTCTGTCTGAAACCCTGCGGAGCCGCTGCCAGTCAGTGTAGACAGTACTGAGCTAGACAGACCACTGGCCTGACTCAGTATAGTTAGTTAAGTTATTTTTTTGAACTACAACTCCCATCAGCCCAATCCAGTGGCCATGCTGGCTGGGACTGATGGGAGTTGTAGTTTAAAAAAGTAACTTTTCCAAGCTCTGAGTATAAGGCAGCCTTCCTATGTGCTTTCCCTGGGGTCTTCCAGATGTTCTTGGACGACAACTCCCATCAGCCCCAGGGCAGCGTGGCCAATGGTCAGGGGTGATGGAAGCTGCGGGTCTGGAGGGCCACCGGTGTACCACGCCCAAGGTACGCTAACAGCAAACACAAGCATTGTGTTATGGTGCCTTGTGCAGCCAAACGGGAGCTACTGAGAAATAAGAAGGGGGAAATCAACGTGCTCAGAGGAAGCCCCCCCATTTCCAAAATAGGGGAAAAAATATTTAGGTGGGAAGCAATACACGCCATCAACAGCCCCAGTCTGCATTTAGCCAGTGCAGTGTGGCGGACAGGGAGCTAGATGAGGAATTGGGAGATCAGGGTTCAAATCCCTCCACTCAGTCTTAAAGCTCAATGGTTGACCTTGGGCCAGCCCATTTCTGAGTGTAACCTACCTCACAGGGTTGTTGTGAGGATAAAAACAGAGAGGGGGAGAGTCACGTTAAGCTCCTTGGAGGAAATGTGGGATAGTAATAACAGTAGTGGTAATTATAATTATATGCTCAACGGACGCAGAATACTAAGTGTCTATTGGGGGAGGTAAGAAAGGAATGGAGTATCCTGGAAAGGGGGATGGCTGCCTGGCTGGCACCCTGAAGAGAAGCCCCTCATACTGCAATGTTTCCTTGCAGGCCCCACTTGTTAATGACTATTAGTCGTGGTGGCTATATGGAGCCTCTGTGTTCAGGGACAGTCTACCCCTGAATACCAGCTGCTAGGAGGAGGCGCGATAGGGTGAGCAAGGAGAAAGATCCCTGCCTTCATTCCCTGCTTGCGAGCTTTCCAAAGGCATCCAGCGTTGGAAAAACAGGCTGCTGGAGGAGACAGATTTTCGGTCTGACCCAGAAGCGACTTTGTATTATGCAACAATTAGGGGTAGAAAGGGTGGATGTTACCCCCCTTCCATTTTTTGTGTCTCAACGCAAAGTGAGTGGTTTCACTGCAGCAACAGGGGCAGATTATTAAACCAGGAGACAAATTAATTCTGAGGTCAAAGCTGAAATTTCTTGTTAGAATGGGAAAGTTCCTTTTAGACAACCACCTATTGCTGCCCATGAATGGGGTGGGGGGGCTATTCTTTCCTACTTACGGACTTTCTGGAAGTGTCTGGCTGGCCACTCTTGGAGACAGGATACCAGGCAAGGGTAGCCTTTGGGACAACCTAGCAGGGATCTTCTTAAGATTCTTTTTTAACGCTTGTGCCCCAGGAGCTTCCCGTACCTCGCCCCTTCCGCTTTCCCCATACTTCCACCCTACAATCAGCAGGCGAGGCCTCACTGGTGTTGGCGCTGATCCGTGACAGGCCCTTTCCAGTGGTGGCTCCCCATTTGTGGCACGCTCTCCCCAGGGAGTTGCACCTGTCGCCATCACTATTAACTCTCAGGAGGCATTTGAAAAGCATTCCTGTCTGCACAGGCATTTGACGGCTGAAGGGGACTCTTCTTGGCAAACCCAGAGATATTTTTCACTAATATTTCTAGAACATTGTTGATGATAATCGCGTCAACATTTTAAACTGTTTTTAGCATGCTTTTCTTTTTCTTGTTAAATTGTTTCATTTATGTTTGCTGGGGCCCTTTGGGAGGAAGGGCAGGATACAAAGTCAATAAATGACCATTATACTTCCACCCGTGCAGCCCCAAACTCACCAATTCTGTACTAAGTCCAAGAGGAGGTTGTCTCCCTCGACCTCCAGTGCAACCCTCAGGAGAGCAGGGAAACCCCTCCACCCCTGCAAACAAGAGATGCGAGACATGACGGCGAAAACGGCACAATTTCCGTGCAGACGTGTCCCCCGCTTACCAAAAGGGGGGATTGCGAGCCAGTGACTGTGGAACGGGACTTTCCAAGGAGATTGGAGAGATACCGGCGTAGACCTTCCACTTGTTGGGCCAGCTGTGCCCCTCCACCCACATAAGACTAAGCACCCTCCAAAAGCGTGCCCAGTGCCAGGGTTAAGCCAAGGGCAGGGCAAGTTTCCTTCACCCCCTTGATGGCAGGAAGCACCACTCCCTGGTTAGCTCATTGTCCTGCAGGCGTGAAAGGGGGGTGCCGCAGAGAGGTGTCCGCTTCTCTCCCCCCCCACCCTCCATCCCCACCTGACCCCACCCAGCACTTCCTGCCCAGCGGCAATTCACGGAAATGCTTGGAGGCTCCCAACATCCGTGGGTCAGGCATATGATTGGGAGGAGAGGCTGAAGGCTGGTGTTTGGGGGGGGGAGAGAGATGAGCTCATTTTGCCAGCTCAGCTCGAGGTCATGGCATCACAGCTGCTTCACCTCCCCCTTCCAAAGGGTCTCAGGCTTTGCCGGCTAGCAGCTCGGGTCAAAAAGCCGGCAGGGGATCTTACCAGCGCGGCTTCCTTCAAGCTGACAGGCCGACCGCCTTGCAGGATCTTTGGGGTGACGGGCCAGGAGCAGGTCCGCTCGTCCCATCGCCGCCGGACACTGTCACCTGCAACGAGGGAGGGGGAAATCTGTCCATTTGGGGTTCGCTCAGTTCCTCGTTTTCCATTCTTAAGTTTTCCGTTGCGCACATTCCTGCATCAGTTTGTGTGTGCGCGCTTTTTTAAAAAAAAGAAGTTTAAAACCGAAAAGTCCTCGTGACAGTTCCTCAGGATTTTAGGGCAAAATTCCCGTCGTGCATACATGTTGGCATGCAACGTTGCCTAATCAACAAATTCTTGCTCAACAACTTTCCCAAATAGAATTTATTTTGGTATGTTACTGTGCGAGATGTGTAGGCTGGGAGGGGGACGGAAAAGTCGGATCTCCCCCAGTTTTGGAGGGGCCTTCAAATCTCTAGTTACTGTCAATAATGACATGCATTTTCAGGCAGGGTCCAACAGCATCTGGAGGGCCACAGGCTCCCCATCTCTGCTTCACACCCCTGTAAGTGCATTTAACAGATGATCCCTGATAGGTTGGGACATGTGCCTAGGACAGGTGCGGCTCAACTCCAACGCAAGTCATACTTGCCCACTGGCCATGCTGGCAGGGAGGCTGATGGGAGGCCGAGTCCTACAACATCTGAGGGCTTGCCAGTCCAACGTTTGGAGGTGCACAGGTCCCCTATCCCTGCCCTACCTTCTTAGTCGTTCTCCACCTAACTCGGGTTCTGAGATCTCAACAGGATGTTAAGGGCTAGAAACTTGGGGTGCGGTGTTGCTTTGGTTTTGTTTTGCACATGTGTAGAATTCAGCCCTGAGATTGAAGCACAAGACACTTCTCTTTTTCTTTCTTTCCCTGAGCGGTAAAGAAAAAACTTCCCTTATTTGTGGTTTTCTGATGAATCACATTTAGGGCATTTGGAGCTAAGATGTGCAGTGACAGCACCTTTGCTCAAACAGGCTTCAAGGCTTAAACGGTACTGGAGAGGGAAGGGCGATCAGCTTAACGGGGGATGGGGAGGTGACTAACAGCACAAGCCCATGCACATTTATTCAGAAGGACATCCCATCTCACTGCATTCAGCTTAACTCCCAGGTAAGGGAGCTGCCAGTCATAGCCTTAGGGCTGTTTCACACACGGCATCTGCCCGACGCGAGCGTGCACAGGTGCAGGGAAACTCCCACCTACACAGGCCATCGGTCCATCTCCCTCTGTATTATCCACACTGACCCTCCCAATGGTAAGGGATGACGGGAGTTGGAGTTCAGCCATGGCGAAAGGGAACCACTTTCTCTAGCTCAGATGTACGAGAAAGAGGTTTTGCAGCACACGAACTCAGGACTGGAAGCAGATTCAGGACTGACGCTACTTCATCCAACACTCAGGTACAGAATTCACCGCCGCCCCAAGAGGACCGTTAGCTTGGGTGCTTTTCAAGAAGGGAGGGGAGATGAAATTGATCAACGGCTATTGGCCATAGCCTAGTGGAGCCTCCATACACAGGGGCAGTCTACCTGTGAATGCCAGTCAATAGCTGCTGCCTTCATCCCTAGCTTGGGGGGCTTCCCAGAGGCATCTGGTTGGCCATTGTGGGGGAAACTGGGGCCTTTGCTATGAACCTGCAAAGCTCCCCTTACGTTCTTCAGCATAGGACAGATGCAGGGAATCTTCGGCCCTCCAGAAGTTACTGAACATGCCCTGGCAAGCATGGCCAACAACCAGGCATGATGGGAGTTGTAGTCCAGCAACATCTGGAGGGTCAAAGGTTCCTCACGAGTGGTGTAACGTCTGAAAAGCATCACTTATGAAGCGGCCTTCAATCTCCCTTCCTCCTATGCTGCTAGATCCCACACTGCTTTGGAAGCAGAGGACTGGGGTTGCCAACTCTCGAATTGGCTCCTGTGGCGATGACAGCAAAGAAGAATAGAGCCTCCAGGTTCAGAGGCAGTCTACCTCCACATAGCTTTTAGAGCAGCCTTCCTCATCCTCGGGTCTCCAGATGTTATTGGGACTATGACCCCCCCATCACCCCACCTCAGCCATCGTGGCCATTGGTCAGGGATGCTGGGCGTTGCAGTTCAGCAGCATCTAGGGTCCTGAGGATGGGTGCTAGAAGGATGCAATGGTGGGGAGGAAGACTCTTGCCTTCATAAACCTGTTGGGAGACAAACCCACGGATGTATGGCCTTGGGTTGCCAACTTCTGGAGCAGCCTCTGCAGCTGTGCCTTTAACAGCAACGCGACCGCAGCAGCCAACAGGCGATCATGTTTCCCCAGTTCTGTGAACTCATGTTCCTTTCCCATGTCCTGAAAAGAAATGTGATCACCTGCCCAGTATTGCACCTGCGGTGGTGAACTCGAACCGCTGTTAAAAGCAGAGGCACCACTCAGGTCCGCACCTGCCAGCTCCAGCTGTCAACAACCCTCCCACCCGCTCACCCCGACCTCAGGACTGTCTACGCCGCTGTTCTTCAGCCTTGGGCCTCCAGATGTCCTCGAACTACGGCTCTCATCATCCCCAGCCAAGTTATGGGATCATGGGAGTTGTAGTCCAACATCATCTGGGGACTAAAAGTTGAAGAACGCTGGTCTACGCTGACTGGCAGAGCTTCTCTAGGGTCTCAGACTGGGGACTCTCCCGGCCCTACCTAGAGATTGAACTGGACCCTCCTGCAAGGTTAGCAGATGTTCTCTCTACCATTGAGCTAGGCCCCTTTCCCTAAAAAGAAAAAAGTTAAGATTCTAGTCCTCATGCTTCTGAACAAAGGCCTGATGCAAATAGGAACATGGATAGTTGACTAGCAGTGGCTCTCCAGGGTTTCCCGACAGCTAAGGGCTGTCTCTCGCCCGCTGCAAACCCAGATTCACACAACCAAGCATTACACCCAGAAATGACTACGAATCCTTGCTTTCTAGAAGAGCAAAGCATATTCCAAACTACATCTATTGCATTTCCATTTTCCAAGGGAGGGCACTCAAGGGCTGCAATTCTAGCCACACTTTGGGAGTGGACTACAAAGGAACTTACTTTGGAGTAAACATGCCCAAACATCCCTGTGCTTGATTTTGCTGGCAATCAAATCCGTTAGCAAACAAATGCATTTGAAAACTCCTCCTCCAATACTTGAAACAGGCCAACTCCCTCTCATTCAGTGGCTTTTCACCTTTTGCGGGGTCACAAGCCCATTCGAGAATCAGATTAAGAGCTATGGGCCCCCATAACTAAATAAACAAACTTATTTTATTGCACTGGAAATTGGTTTTTTGTTGCAACTGATCCACAACCCCCCTGAAGCCTATCCACAGACCCCGTAAAGGTCCATGCACCACAGGGTAGGAACCCCTGTTCTAATTGGCCTGAGAAATCCCCTCTGAATGTACTCAGGTGCACCTTTTTCTTGTCTGAAATTTATGCTCCAGGGAGGAGCCTTGGCACTAGATCTGGACAGGATGACTCAATGGTGGCATAAATTTATCCCCAGAGAGGCGGCATGCAGGGATGAGGAAGCTGTGGCCCTCCAAATGTTGCTGGTCTCCAGCTCCCATCAGCCCTAGCCAGCATGGCCAATGGTTAGGGATGATGGGAATTAAGAGTCCAGAAAGGTTTAGAGATAGACACAGGTTTCGCAAAGCTTAGAGGCTGAGGCTGCCATCCTAGCTTCACTTACCTGGGTGTAAGCCCCATTGAATTTAATAGGAATTCTGAGTAGAGATGGTGAGAATTGCAGCCAGAATCATTAGGAAATTCTATCCTCACAGTCTTGCCATTTCCATCCAGCTATGGAGAAGATACTATTTTCTCTGCATTGTGGACACAACACTACCCACATTTATGATCACTTGCACCTGCTTGGCATGCAAAAGGCCTGTGTTCGATCCCTGGCATCTCCAGGTAAGGAAAAATACCCGCATGTGAGCTGCCGCCAGTCAGTGTAGGCACACCAAATTGGATGGACCAAAAGTCTGATTAGGTCTAAGGAAGCTTCCTATGTCCACAACAGCTGGCCTACCTTACGGGGTTGTTGCAGAGGGCTTCACACAAGCAAAGCGCCCTGTAATCTTAATTTTGTTGTTTATTTAGGATCCACAATGCGGATGAACGCCGCCACGGGTCTTATTTCCTGGGTCAACCTCAGGAAAGGCCCAGGCTCGGTGGCAGAGCGTCTGCCTTGCACGCATCAGGCCCCAAGTGCAATGCCCGGCATCTCCAGGCAGGCCTGGGAGAGACTCCTGCCTGAAACGCTGCCAGTCAAGGTCGACAACACTGAGCCAGACGGACCAGTGGTCTGACTCCGGGTGAAGCGGCTTCCTACGCAGGAGTTGGCTGTAAACAGACGCACGCTCCCGAAACACGTAACGTGTGAAGGCAGCCTAAAGAACGTTTGAACGGGGTGGCATTGGAAGGACCGGGAAAAGGGGCAACGGCAGGCTGACTTACCTCCACCCTGCGCTCTCGGGACGGCTCCGCGGGGCTCCGGCGCCGCTCCGGGGAAGAGGAGTCCCCCAGATCCGAAAGGACCGCAGGCAGCCAACAGGACCCCGAGACCCCAAAGCAGCGCCATGCGCCTCTCCCTGCAGCTGGAGGGACGCCGGAGGAGGCGCGGCGACTGGACGCCAGGGGACGCCGTGCGCCCTAGCGCGCCCCCGGCTTTGGAGAGGCGTCAGCGTCCTTGAGGGCGCTTCGGCGGCGCTGCCTTGGCCAGAAGCCACTGGCGCTCGGAGCTGGAACTCGGAGTAGCTTGGCTCCAACGCAGCGCCAGCAGCCACGGCTCCGGTTAAATCCCTCCCCCGGGCCGGGGCGAAGAGGAGGAGGAGAAGGAGGCGGCTCTTGCTCCTTCCTAGCCCGGCCCATCCGCCGCTGCCGCCGCCCTCCCTCCCGCCCGCCTCGCATCGCAGCACAGCTGCTGGGCCCGCCCGAGAACGGGAACTTCCTGCCCGACCGACCTTCAGCCTCCGCCCGGCTGGTGCTTGCCAAGGCCCGGCCCGAGGAGCCACCCCCGAGGATCGCGCGCGCCTCCCCTCCTCTCCCGCGGCTTGCCAGGCCGCACCCAAGGAGGGCGCACGGAGCCGGGAAGCCGCCTCCCTGTCCACGCAGCGAAAGAATGGGCGGCCCGAGCCAAGTCTCCGAGGCGAGGGGCGAAGGCGCTTCCGAAAAGCGGCGGGGGTTGAGGGGGTTGACTGACGTCGGGAAAAGGCAGGCGGGCGGGGCGGTTGGGGAGGGGGCGCAGCTCGGGATTTCCCTCCACCCCAGGGAGAAGGGCGAGGCTTTGGCGTTTCGCCTCCAAAAGGGGATGCCAAAGGCAAATCAGTAAATAAACGGGAATTCGAGAGGTCGTTGCCAACTGGTCAGGACAACCAAGCATGGCTTTAGCCTCATCTGGTCTCGCTTAGAGCTAGCCTTGACCTCTGGATCAGCAGCAGGGAACAAGCCTTTTGACAAGGCTTTGTGCTGAAGCGCCTGCCTTGCATGCGGCAGGTCAGAGAATCATAGAATAGTAGAGTTGGAAAGGGCCTATAAGGCCATCAGGCCCACCCCCTGCTCAATGCAGGAATCCAACCAGCCCGGCGGAGGGTGAAGGTCCCGGTTCAGTTCCCAATGGCATCTCCAGGTAGGGTCAGGATCAGTAGTATAGTGGCAAATTCAGTAGTGCAGAGTCTCTTCATGTTAGTCACAGCCACCCCTCCCCCTTTTTTGCTGGGTTGAGCATGAGCTCCTTGTTAATGGCTTCTCCCACAAGACATCCCTAGGAGCCAATAAGAAAGGGGAAAGTGTTAGCTACTGAGAAGAGTCTTCTCAGTAGCTGGCTCTCACTTCCTTTCACTCTGATTGGCTACATTCCACAGGAAAGGACAAGGAAGGCTGTTAGAAGACTCTTCTCAGTGGCTAACAGACTCCCCTTTTATGCTCATTGGCTCACAGGATGCTGGAGACATTGGGACCCTGCTCCCAAAAAAGGAAAGGGTCTAAGGCTCCCCCAGACCCTGGATGACTACTTTCCCTTGTCAGGAAAGGCTCCTTGCCTAAAACCCTGGAGACGCTGCCAGCCAGGTAGGCGGTACTGAGCTAGAAGGGCCAAAGGTCTGGCTCCATGTAAGGTAGCTTTCCTGTGCTCCTCTTCTGTGTGCCCCCTCCGAAGGAAGTGCGGAGGGTGGCGACACGAGAAAGGGCCTTCTCAGTGGTGGCCCCCGTTTGTGGAACACTCTCCCCAGGGAGATACACCTGGCGCCATCATTATCCATCTTTAGGCGCCAACCAAAAAGCATTTCTCTTCTCCCAGGCGTTTGGTTCTGAACTTTGGAAGGCTTTTGGACAGCTTCTGTTGTGGAGCCTTCCTAACATGGATTGCTCCATCGCCTGACGTACTAATTTTGTTTCCAACTTTTTATGTTTTCAAAAAATCTCTTGCTTTTTTTTGTTAACTGTAAGTTGCTTTGAGTGCGCATATTTGTGTCGAAAAGCAACAGATGTAAATAAATAAATTATCTAGGCTAAACATGCCCAGCCCCTTTGAGCTTTCCTCGTAGGACTTCTTTACCTAACCAAAGGCTATCATTGTTAATCAGAGGATCTTATCAGGGTTCCTCACACCCAATTCTGGCCTGCCTTAACCCTTGCTGGAGCCTTTCAGTCCTGGTCAGTTGGCTCAGAAGCAACCCAATGGAACAAGGAGGAAAACAGAACTCAGGACTCCCTGGGTCAACTGGATTCTCCCTCCACTGACTAACAGTCTTCACTGCACGCCTCCAAACCCATTCCAATTGGGATCGCCAACATGACAACCATGGGCATCAATGTGCCCGCCTGTACCTCCTATGGCGCCCACGAAGGTCTTGCTAAATATCCCTTCCAGAATCTACAATGCACAAGAGACAGTTTGCTCTTCCCACGTGCTTGGCTCAGCCTCTCTTACACCCCAAAATGCTCACATTTCATTGGATGCCAGGACTGGACACCCACCCATCTTTCTGTTCTCAACAGAAGAAAGGCGCAAAGGGTTTCTCCCTGTGGGGGCCAGTGGCTGATATAGGTATCTTTCTTCTGTTGATGGAGAGCAGGGCATGCCTGCACCAGTTTGAGGTCCCGTCTCTTTTTGACGTGGTGTCCATTTTGTGCTAGGCCATGCAACCCACGGCAGACAGGCTTCTACCTACACTCCCCGCATCGCTGCATCCTCCATCCCGGCAAGCGAGAGGCACCATCGCCTTTCGAAGATGCATCCTGGCCAGGTAAAAGCACTGCAGGGCGTGGCCTGCAAAAGGGGGCATGGCTTGGAAGAGGGGGCCTGGGGGAAGGCTGCATTCTGCCCACGGGGTGGAGATTCTCCCATCGCTGTAGGAAGAAAATCCAAATGGATTGGGGGCAGGGGAACCACTGAACATAAAAACAGCCTGCTGGATCAGGCCAGTGGCCCAACTCATCCGGCATCTGGTTCTCACAGCGGCCAACCAGATAGGAAGCCTGCAAGGAGGACCTGAGCGCAACAGCAACTCTCCCCTCCTGTAATTTCCAGCAAAAGGTATTCAGAAGCATAGTTCCTCTGACTGTGGAGGGAGAGCGTAGCCATTGTGGCTAGTAGCCTTCGATCGCCTTCTCCTCCATGACTTTCTCTAATCCTCTTTTAAAGTCTTCCAAGTTGGTGACTGCCTCTGCCTCTGGGAGTGAGGTCCACAGCTTTGCTGTGTGCTGCATGATGAAATCCTTTCTTTTCTCTTCTGACGTTCAGCCTTCACTGATTTACTACCAGGATGAAAGAGCATGTCCTCTCTCTACACCACCGGGTGGAAGCAGAATATACACTATACTGTACGCATAAAGCAATATTATACCACTTTCAACAGTCGTGGCTTCCCCCAAAGCAGCCTGGGAACTGTAGTTTGCTACAGGTGCTGAGAGGAGACCCTCGTTTCTCTCACATAGCAACAATTCCCAGAGTTCCCTGGGTAGAGAGATTGTTAAACCACTCTGGGGATTGTAGCTCTGTGAGAAGAACAAGGGTCTCCTAACAATTCACCCTTAACAAACTACAGTTCCCAGGATTCTTTGGGGGAAGCCGTGACTGTTTAAAGGGGTGTCACACTGCTTTAAATGTGCAGTGCAGATGGGAACTTAGCTTTGCACAGTACGTTGCATTCCAGCCATGCAAAAGCCAGAGGTTTCTTCATACACACATGCCTCTATCCTTCTTCATCCAGGGATGCAAGGGGCCTTTTAACAGTTGAAAGACATGTTCCAGGAGGGCAAATCATTTAAAGAGGACGTGGCCTGCATAGCCTGGAGAGAGTGTTGAGGGCCAGGCAGAGAGGCCTGGAGGGCCACTTTCGGCCTGCAGGCTGGAAGTTCTCTCATCCCTGCAGTAAGAAAACCAAAGGAGATTAGGGGGGGAAACCACCCCAATAATTTAATAACGGGAAGGGGGGAATGCCATCATCACACTCCTCTGCATTGCTTCAATCTGCATAGCCTTCCAGGCCCTCGCTGCTCTCGTCGTCAGAAAGCAGTTTGTCAGGACTGCACGCAAAACAGATCCGCCCCATATCCTTCCAACAGACTCTGCAGTAGAGGGTTCCACAATCCGGGTCCGGGCATAACCGAGAGTTGCTGGACTCGGGCAAGTTGCAGAGGATGCAGCGTTTGCGGAGAAAACGCTGAAGAAATGGGAACCAGCGGCCCACTCTGTCCAGGAAGGGCTTCTCCTGCGATGGGGGGGCAGGGGGGAGAGAAGGCACAAGCCAGAAGCAGGGGAGAGATGTACCGTATGGTTTGGAAAGTGGTTTGCTCGCTGTCCACTTGGACACCCCTTTAAGATATCATAACCAAATACTGCATGCTGGTTCCTGAGATGAAAGAGCAAGTTTTTGTCTCTGCTTGGATACAACTGGATGCCATTTTTGAATCAAGATGGCGGACGGAACCTTTCAAAGCTGCGCTGATTTTAACCAGAGGCTGCATAATGGTTCCTGAGATCATTTTTTTTTTTGGATGAAATGGGATGCCATTTTGAACCTTTCAAAGCTGCACTGATTTTAACCAAATTTTGCATGATGGTTCCAGAATTATTATTATTGTTGTTAATAATAATAATAATAATAATAGTCACTTGTTACCTGAAGATCTCCAGGTGACTTACAACACTGCTAAAAACAAAAACAAACTTACCGTAATAAAAAAACAACACAATGAAACAACAACACCACTTGCGTAACGGAGCAGGTTTTCATCCTTCTTTGGCTACAACTGGATGCCATTTTGAATCAAGATGGCAGGCTAGACCTTTCAAAACAGTCCTGATTTTAACCAAAGGTTGCATGACATTTCCTGAGATCCATTTCCTCCCCCCCCCCATGTTTGGATACGATTGTCATTTTGAATCGAGATGGTGGGCAGCACTTTTCAAAGCTGCACTGATTCTAACCAGTTTTTGCATGAGATTAAGGAGCAGGTTTCCCTCTGTCTGAATACATCTGGATGCCATTTTGAATCAAGATGGTGGACTGAACCTTTAAAACAGCACTGATTTTAACACGGGGTGGGTGTGTTTGTTTCTTTGAACTCCCGAGCAATACCGGGTACCCGGCCGCTAGTTAAAAATAAGTCAAGAGAGGTTAAAATGAAATCGCCAGTCAGCAATCTCCAAAATAAAAATAGAACAATCCTATTTTGTCCCTCTCTATATAATTACTTAAGTGGTTGCCAATCACTTTCTCAGATCCAGGGCCATTAAAAATGTCGCATTTCCCCACCCCTGCAGGTAATGTGGTCTGGTCCACCGTGCACTTTGCATGTCTGGGGCCCTAGAATGAAACGAGTTGACCCCTGCCGCTGGTGATCGTCAGATGCTTAAAAGCACCAAGCTGGGCTGTTGGTTTACTCAGTAGTCCCCATAGGAGGGAAAGGGCGGAGGCTGCTCCGCTGAGCCAACAGGAAGCCTTGCCCCTGAGTGAGGGAAGGTGGGAAGGTAGTAGGCCAAAGTGAGCAGGAAACTGGGTGGCTTGGCTTCTTGCAGAGATACAATGGGCTGTAACCCTGCAGAGGCGCTGCCGTCTGGGCTCGGCAACACTGATGGCCCCATGGTCTGACTCATAAGGCAGCTTCCTATGTTCCTGTTTAAATCAGCCCTTTATTCATAGTGATGAGGACTAGAACCTTGCTTTATTTTTAGGGGAAGGCTCATAGCTCAGTGAGAGAGCACACACTTTGCATGCAGGAGGTCCCAGGCTCAACCCCGGCCTCCCCAGGTAAGGCTGGTGAAACCCCGGAGAGCCACTGCCAGTCAGTGCAAGACAACACTGAGCTAGATGGACCAATGGTTCGATACTGTACAAGGCAGATTCCGAGCTCACCAGTCTTTTGTGCTGCCGGGCGCGGAGGATGATGCGCTTCCGCTGCACAACGACAAAGGCCACTCGCTGCCGAAGCATCTCGTTGTAGAGGAAGAGGATGCGGTTCTTCTCCCGCTAGCAGAGAGAGTTGCGTTAGGCTGCTGTTAGACAGGTCTAGACTCTGCTTCTAATGGTCTTATGGGGGGATAGGGGTGGGCTCTTTTGATGTCAATGTGTATTCACAGTGGCGGCTGGTGCCCATCAGGACTGGTGGGGCGGAAGGCAGGGAGCCCAGCAGAAAGTGGAGCAAGAGCCAATCACAGGCAGAGCCAACTGACTCATAGTTTTGCCCCCATCCTCCTCCCTGGTGACTTCTGCAAGGGCAACACCAAGACTAAGCAGGAAGAAGCTGACAGCCAGGGCCACCCCTTGCGCTTGATGGAAGTCAGAAGGCAGGCAGGTGAGGGCTGGCTGAGAACAGTGGTGGGGCGGTGCTCCACGCGCCCCAATGGACCAGCCTCCGTTCTTCCTTACCCGCACTCTGAAATGTGGTACGCAGCCCCTGCTGCATTTGAGCTTCCTCCCCATTCTGGGCTCCCTGCTTTCCGCCCCAGCTGTCCCGATGGCCACCAGCCACCACTGTGCCACAGCGAGGGCGCGATGAAGCCGGAGTGGTGGCGGCGGTTAATCTTGCCCCTGGCGTACCAACCTTGGGGAAAAAGAAGGCGGCAATGATGCGGCGGAGCCGGAAGACGTAGACCTGCACAAAGCAGAGCAGGACCAGGGAGCCCAGGGGGGCGGCGCACCTCAGGTACTGTTCCTTGGTCATCACACGCGCTTCCGGCAAGCACTCTGTGGAAGACAGGACGCGGAGGGAGCTGGGTGAGGCAGGGGCAAAGCTCCCTGTGCCCTCAGGGGACAACTCAAGCCATTGCACGGTCTCTGTAAAGTGGCAGAGCGCTGGATCGGGGGTTGCCCAAACTGTGGCCCGAGTTGGTGGCTTTCATTCAGGTGGTCCGCAGCATGCCCCCACTAAACATTCATATTGAGTTTTAATTGCGTTCGTATTGTTTTATCCATTTCTTACATTGCACTTTATTGTGTAACTACTTGAATTCTCTGGGATGTAAACTGTACTGCTATAAAATACAATATGAGAAATAACAGAAGCCATACAAACACAGTCAAAAACATACAGCATCTAGCACAGTGCGTTACTGTTGCTACGATGGTTGTAACAACAAAACTCCTTCGGTGGTCTGGCTAAACCCTTGAGCAGTTTTCAAGTGGTCTGGGGTGCAGGGGGGAGGGGGCCAGGAACCACTGCAGTAAATAGAAGCTCTGCGTTTCAAACCCTAGCACAGGAGTAGGGATCCTTTTCCAGCCCAAGGGCTGCCTTCCCTTGTGGGGAACCTTCGGGGAGCCATAAGCCACTGGTGCGCAGGGCCACAGGCAAAAGTGGGCGGAGCAATACCTGTGACTGTACATTCCAGCCACGCAAGATTTAGTGGATTCTATATACACACACATGCATCCATCCAGACATGCAATAGACAGCATCACAATTCAAGGACACATTCTACTCAAAGAGGGTTTGAAGCAGGGCCAGTGAGAGTTGTGGCCAGTGAGGGTTGTGGTCTGGCCAGTGAGGGTTGTGGCCTGAAGGCCAGACAGAGAGGCCTGGAGGGCTGCCTTTGCCCCCCCCAGGACCGAGGTTCCCTATTCTCACCCTTGCATCTATAGTTAAAACGGGTTAGCCCACAGATCGCCAATGTGGTCCCCTCCAGCTGCGGTCGGATCCCCAGGTAGCGTGGCCAACGGTCAGCGCCACTGCAGTCCAACAGCATCTGGATGGTGCTATCTTTTATTCTCACTTTCTTTTATGCGTATGCACATATATACATGTATGTATGTTTGTATGTGTCTGCATAATGACGAGGACCTATCGGTCTGCGCATATAACACCTGTCCTGGCCCGCTTGCACTGGCTACCCATCTGTTTCCGAGCTAGATTCAAGGTGCTGGTTTTGACCTATAAAGCCTTATACGGTGTGGGACCGCAATACCTTGTGGAACGCCTCTCCCGCTACGAACCTACCCGTTCACTTCGTTCAATATCTAAGGCCCTCCTCCGGGTACCAACTCATCAGGAAGCCCAGAGGAATGTTGTTAGATCTAGGGCCTTTTCTGTAGTGGCCCCCGAACTCTGGAACAGCCTACCTGAGGAGATACGCCTGGCGCCTACGGTACTTTCTTTTAGGCGCCAGGTTAAGACCTGGCTATACTCCCAGGCATTTTAATGTTTTTACGTTTAATTTTTTGTTAATTTGCTGCTATGTGTTATTGATTTTATTATATTATTGTATTTTAATCCAGTTTTGTACACCGCCCAGAGAGCTACTAGCTATGGGCGGTCTAGAAATGAAACGAAATAAATAAATAAATAAATAAATAAATAATGCATTTTATGTATTTCAATAGCATTTTATGCATTTTAATTTACTGGAATGTTTATTGTGTATTTTATTATATATGTGTGCGATTTTATTGTAGCCGCCCTGAGTGCCCTATCGTAGGGTAGAAGGGCAGGATAGAAATATTTTAAATAAATAAATAAATGTGGGCTACGCCTGGACCGTTACCCCCTTCTCCAGCACTTCCCAAAAGACTGGGCAGAAAAGGCTTCCTCAGTCTTATGGCCTCCATCCTCTAAGGCATGCACGCATGGCACCCCTGCCAGCAGCCCCTCTCTTCCCTACTTACGCAGGTTGTTTGTCTCCATCACCATCTCTGAGGAGGTATTCAAGGCTCCGATGGTGCTCCGCAGGAGTCGCGCCATCATTGTGTTCCCGCCAACCTTGACTTCCAAGTGGTGGCTGCCTGCAGAGAGGACAGGAGAAGGGTGGCTGTGCAAAGGGCCCCTCTCTCTGTCAAAACGGCCCCGCCCTTTCTCGCTTTCTTTCCCCTTGCGCCTGGGATGCCCCTTGTCATGCCTAGCCCTGACTCAGATCCAGACCCGGAGTCAGAGGGGGTCGACCCAGGCAACCCGCAAGACGAGGACCTCGAGGAGGAGGCAGGGTCTCCCTGAAACCAGTGCTGAGGATCCCCTTTGAGGGCCCTCTGGGGAAAGGCCTGCTGAAAAGCCCTTGGAGCTGTCAGAAGAGGTGGGGCCACCACCCCTCAGGCCCTGACAGTGCCGACACCAAAAAGGTTAAGTCATTTGAGTAGGAAAGCCCTATTCCCCTCACGGAGCTACCATTCCCAGAGTTTCCTGGGAAAGAGGGATTGACTGTGACACCACTCTGGAATTTGTAGCCCCGTGAGAGGAAGAGCGGCCTCCTAAAAACTCCCAGCACCCTTCACAAACAACACTTCCCAGGATTCTTTGGGGGAAGCCATGACTGTTTAAAGTGGTATAATGTATAGTACAGATGGGGGTCTACGCCACCACGCTCTTGGTAAGAATGTGGTTAGAGACACCCACCCCTCTTCTTCTCATAGAGCTCCAATTCCCTCAGTGGTTTAACAGTAAATCCCTCTTCCCAAAGAACTCTGGGAATGGTTGCTCTGTGAGGGAGAAAGCAAGAGATTTTAATGCACAGCAAAGACACAGATTGATCAGTTTCACCTTAAAGCAAAGGCATAGGCTTGAAAGCTTATCCATAGCAAAGCAAAGACACATGCTAGTCAGTTTCACCTTAAAGCAAAGGCATAGGCTTGTCCATTTATTGATAGCAAACAAATCTGGTCAGTTTCACCTTAAAAAAAGCCTTCCTTAAAAAGAGCTTCATTCCCTTAACTGAGGTATTGCTGTACTGACAAATTAAAGGAACTATTTTCCTTCAAAAAGAGCAGCAAAATATTGCTACCTAAAACTCTGATCTGCAACAACAAAGAATGAATGAATGGAAAAGTCAATACTGAATCCGAATGGGGCAGAATTCTAGCACCTCCCCAGACTCACAACTTACTGCGGAAGGAGTACTCCACAAAGGAGTGGTGTCTGATGGTACTGAATATAGTGTAGAGGAGGAAATCAAGGACACAGGCTATCAGCAGGAACAGCAGAGCTGGCAAGCAGCCCAGTAATTCTGTCATCTGGAACGAAGGAGGGTGTGGGACAGGAGACGAAGAGGGGGGCCCATATGAAAACAGGAGAACCAGCATGGCGTAATGGTTAGGGTGCTAGACTAGGAGCTGGGAGATCAGGGTTCAAATCCCCACTCAGCCATGAAGCTTGCTGGGTGGGACCTTGGGCCAGTCACGCTCTCTGCCTATTGCGTACCTCGCAGAGTTGTTGTGAGGATAAAATGGGGAGGTGGAGAACCATGTACAGTATGTACACGAGCTCCTTGGAGGAAAGGTGGACTATAAATGTGAATAAAATAAAATTAAACAAAACGGGAGCCAGGGCAGGAGGGGCACAGCAAACTCACAGGGCCAGCCCCAGGACGGTCCCATCCATCCCAGGCTACGGTCTGAAGGCATGTGAGGCCAGCTCCCTGCTGAAGCTAAGCAGGGTCAGGTCTGGTCAGTGCCTGGATGGGAGACAGCCTGGGAACCATCTGTAAGCCGCCTTGGGTTTCTATCGTGGAAAGAAAGGCGGGGTATAAATGTAATAAATAAATAAATAAAATGCATACCATATTTGGTAATCACATGGCTTCCCCCAAAGAATCCTGGGAACTGTTGTTTGTTGCAGGTGTCCAGTGAGGGGTAAAACAATAGTTCTCAGGTTTCTTGAAGGGAAACCGTGTGCTTGAAATGTGCTTGAAATGTGTGGCGTGCATGCAATTAGAGTGGCTGCAATGGAATCCTGAGCACAAGCACGCCACGTGGCAAGATTTGCAAGATCCATTTGTGCAAAGGCTGCGTACGCACCAGACATCTAAAGCGCATTTGAAGCACACGGCTTCCCCCACTCCCTAAGAATCCTGAACTGTAGTTTACAACTCATGAGAGCTACAACTCCCAACACCCTCAACAAATGACAGCCCCCAGGATTCTTTGGGGGAAGCCGTGTGTTTTATACGTTATGTTGTGGATGTGGCCTTTACTGCCTGAGGCAAAGATGAAGATGGGCCCTGTGTGGGCTAGGGATGAGCAACAAAGAGGGAGGGCAGCGAGACTGCCTGCCCCGCTTCTGGCCTCTTGGAAGAACTTAATGAGAACTGAATTGACTTTCTGCCGCATCCCTAATCTTGGCCCTCCAAAGCCCTTCCATTTACCATGTTCTTGGTCTCAGCCGGTTGGAAAGCGAGTCGGAGGGGGTCGATGGCACGGCCTTGCTCGGCCCGCCGCAAGGGCAAAAGCGTACGCTTCTTCTGAAAGATTAATTGGGGTGGCGTGCGGGGAGAGGGCAGGGAAGAGATAGAGAAAAGCCTAAAAGAGAAGCAGTGGATGTGATGCTCTAGACTCGGGGTGTGGGGAACCTGTGGCCCTCCAGATGTTCTGAGTGACAACTCCCATCATCCCTGGCCACTGGCCACGCTAGCTGGGGCTGATGGGAGTCGTCGTTCAGCAACAGCTGGAGGGCGAAAGGTTCCCCCGCCCCTCCTGTAGAGCAGGGGTTCCCAAACTTTTACTCCTGCAGGGACCACTCCAAAACTACAGAGGGTCTTGGCCAGAGCTTGGAAAAGTTACTTTTTTGAACTACAACTCCCATCAGTCCCAGCCAGCATGGCCACTGGATTGGGCTGATGGGAGTTGTAGTTCAAAAAAGTAACTTGTCCAAGCTCTGGTCTTGGCATGCCACAACATGAATTTTCGCCTGTCGTAGCCTCGGTAACGTGCCATGCGAGGTGCTGTACGATTTTTAGTTTTATTTCCATTGCATCTTTTGTTTCTTATGCTGCATTGCCCGTTGCGTGCCGTAGAATTCAAACAGGAAG
Source organism: Rhineura floridana (assembly GCF_030035675.1). Lineage (NCBI taxonomy): Eukaryota > Metazoa > Chordata > Lepidosauria > Squamata > Rhineuridae > Rhineura > Rhineura floridana. Next base: position 17,864,357 of record NC_084501.1, on the reverse strand, counting down.
ATGATAAAATGCAGCACGAGAAATAAAAGAGGCAAGCAAAAACACAATTCAAAATCGATAGGGATATGTAATGTGGACGTGCCACGGACTACCTGAACAAAGCTCACAGACCACTGGTGGTGCGCCCACGATACCAGCACCCTCAGATTGACTGTAACACCCCTCCTGATCATCCAGCCCCCCCCCCGAAATCACTGGTTGCTCCTACCTGTTTCCGACGCCGGGCATCTATCTGACGGAAGTAGCGAGAGATATAAAGGTTGTCAAAGCGGATGTCCTGATTGTAGCTGTTGGTATAGGAGTAAGCCCTTGGGAAGAGAAGGGGGTAGGGACAAATCGGTGCAAGGATTGACAACAGCTTGTGGGGGGGAGGGAGTTGCTCCAACCTTGTCTGCCTAAGCTCTGCTACAACCCCATCGACACTCCCCCGCCAAACCCCCCTCAAAGCACCTGCCAATGTCAGTAACGTGAAGCTCAGCTTTTGCCGCAAGCAGCTAGTCCTCAACATCTGTTGAAGGCTGCAAGACTCTCGATCAGGGCTGCTCCACATCGTGAGCTTCGGTGCCTCATTCCCCCCGCATGTCCCCAGGGGTAGAAATTTCTTATCCCCCCCTCCATGTGCACCCCCTTACTGTCCCAACAGATCTGGGGCACCCCAATAATTTTCCTACACAAGCTGGATTTCAGTCAGGGAAGTGGAACCTGTCACCCTCCAGAAGTTGCTAAAACTCCCAGCCGTCATGCAAGGGTTCTCCTGATGAAGAGAGGAAATGGCCTGACTCCCAAATCAAACCACTGATCTCTTTGGTAAGTTTTGAAATGTTTATCCCATCCTTCCTCAAAGAAGCTCAGGGTGGCATACATGCCGCGCCGGCTGGCAGCTCCCTGACAGTGGGGCAGTGGAATCTGCTCTGGGTTTTAATCTGAACTTTCAGGGAACTGTCCAAGGTGCTCCTGTGAATACACAGCTCGTCCCCCTACGCCCCATTTTATTCCCACAACAATCAAGATGCTCCAGCCTTGAGTTGCTACCAGGCACTGCTAGGAGCTTGCCTTCTGCCTCCACATCAGGTGGTGCTAAGCCCCACCCACTATTTCATGAGGCTTCACCCCTTTGCATCTCCGGAGACAGGGCAACCTTAAACTGCGGCAGGGATTTTCAGCACGGCGTCACAGCTGGGACCTTTTGCACACAAGCCACACAAGCTTCCCATTCAAGCTATACATCCTCCCTGTTTAACTCTAGATCTGTCTTACATCGAGTCACACCACTGGTCCATCTGGGCCAGCTCTCCTCAACCTGGTGCCCTCCAAATGTTGTTGGGACTCCAACTCCCCATCAGCCATGGCAAGCACAGCCAGTGGTCAGAGGTGATGGGAGTTGTAGCCCAACACCATCTGGAGGCCCACAAGTTTCCCCACCCTGTCCTAAACATATGTCCTAACCAATCAGGGATCACCTATTAAATGCACTTACAGAGGTATAAAGCAGGGATGGAGAGCCCTTGGCCCTCCAGATGTTGTTGGACTTCAGCTCCCATCAGCCCCAGTCAGCATGGCCAACGGGCAGGGATCATGGGAGATGGAGTCATGCCATATCTGAAGAGTCTCGAGTTCCCCAAGCCTGTCCTAGACACATGTTATTGGACTCCAGCTCCCATCAGCCCCAGCCAGCATGGCCCAATGGTCAAGGATTATGAGAGTTGCAGTCTAACATTATTTATGGAGAAGTCTGAATAAACCGAGGAAGAGTAGTCTACTAGGTTAATGTTACCACGGCCTGCAAGCCACTCTCCAAGATCCCACAGTTGAGCAGAGAGCAGCCCCGATAGCCTTTTCGCTGGAGAAGCTGGGAATTGAACCTAAGACCTTCTGCATGCAAAGCACGCACTATGCCCCCATCCAAGACCGTCCCTGAACTGCCACGCCCCGGGTCCAACTCACGAGGCAAAAACAACGATGAACATGCAGGACAGGAGGACACGAAGCACAGACATGGCGGTGCCCAGGCGCTCGCCGTTCTTGGCCACCTCTTCGTTGACCTCATCCACCAGGTGTTTGTGGGAGAGGTTGGCACCTACCAGCATAGCTTGATGCTCTTCCTGGGTGAGGTGGGGGGGAGAAAGGGAGAGGGGAAGAGGGTCACTTAGACAAGCCCTGTGCCCAGGACATGCCAACGGGAACTGGGCTGTCTCCTGAGTACTCCTGCAAAATTGATGCTTAGTGGCAGTCATTCCATCAAGCTGCAGGGCAAATTGTTGTGCCCCAGACTGAGGGGGAGCTAGACTGGGAAGTGGAGTCAAACGCGGATGAGGTTCCTTTGGAAGCGGGAGGGAGGGAGAGTAGCAGGGAGGGTTCTGGCAGACCCCAAACTCCCATGCCCAGCACTTCCACAGATGCAGTTCCTGTGTCTCCTGCGAGTCCAATGCCCGAGCAGTTGGGAAAAGAGTCCCCGATGGCGTCATCCATGTCAACCATTCCATCAGGCTACCTGAACCATTTCCATCCCAGCTAGTCATTCTAAGAACTGCAGCTTTAAGAACTAGTGCCTGAGTCTTGCTTTTTCCTCTTCCCTATCCATTGTTTTTTCCTTTTGTGTCATGTCTTGTTGTTGTTGTTATTCTATAAGCACTCTGGGAGTTGTTTCCGCTGAAGAGCGGGGTAAGAACATTTCTTTAAACATATAATAATAAATTGAAAGTCACCCCATACGCACTGTGACCACTAAGCTGGCAGTGAAGTCCTGGTTTAAGCTGTCGACGGAATCGTTGACCCGGTCGTAAGTCTGGCCAAAATTTCCTTCCACAGGGATCTTATCACGGCACCAAGCATGCATGACTGCAGCAGAGGAAGAAAAAGGAGGGGGAAATGAAGGATAGAGAGGGACGTTGTGCGTCAGAACAGGCGTCGTTCTTACTGTTGGCCACCCCAAAGCAGGACTATACCACTTCAGGGGGCAAGACTGTACCAGTTCTGGTGGCATGTGGGGACTCACATGAAGGAATGCCCAGCTCCTCAGGTGCAACCTCTTCACAGTTCTACATCAAGTCTGCAATTTATTTATCTTTACATCCTCATGAAAATTCATCGGCAGTTTAGTACAAATTTCCCCCTAATTTTTGCAAATGCAATTTTCTCTCATATCATGCATTTTATCTACTAATGGTGTGCAATGTGGTATGCACACTTTACCCCAGTCTATGCATTTTTGTACACGACTTGGCTAGAGAACCAGATTGCAAAATTCGGAGGTGTGCTAATTTCGAAGAAGGCCTATGTTTTGGTACGCATCTTGTTTTCGGAAAGTGCAAACGAGGCAAGCTTGCTTTTAAAGACGAACCCGGATCAAGCCTCTCCCCATCCCTCGCTGGAACTCACTCTTGGCAAAGTGGCACAGGAAACTGAACTTCATAGGGATGCAAAGCAGGTGGTTGATGAACGGCACGGCAATGGTGCGCATGCAAGACTGGTGCTTCATTGCGAACCAGTTCTGGCAGCGCTTGATGGCTTGGTCTATTATGTCTAGAAGGAAAGAAGTAAAAGGAAATCCTCAGTTTTTAATGTTTTGGTTTTCATGTTTCCTGTTGCACTACAGCACCAGGTTTCTGTAGAATTGTGGGTCATGGATTCCTGCAAAGAATCCTGGGAACTGTAGTTGGCTAAGAGTGCTGAGAGTTATTAGGAGACCCCTCACAGAGCTACCACAGAGTTCCCAGCGCACCTTAACAGATTACAGTTCCCAGGATTCTTTGGAAGGGAGAGGAGCCGTGTGCTTTAAATGTATGGTGTGGATGTGACCGTGATGGCGGGAGGGAGGCTTGGAGGCCATCTAGTCCAACCCACCCCCATCCCTGCTTGATGCAGGAAATATAGAGCTAGTGCATCCCCAAGAGATGGGTGTTCAGCCTCTGCTTGAAGACCTCCAGTGAGGGGCAGCTCATAGGATGGCCGTGTGTCCTGCTTTGCAGGAAGAGAGAGAGAGAGAAAATAAGTGGCAGAAAGGAAGTGACGAAAGGAGGTGACAAAAAGTGTATGCATGTGTGTGTGTGTGTGTGTATGTGAGAGAGAGAGAGAGAGAGAGAATGGGGAAAACTCTCCTAACAATTGTCGCCCTGGGCGCCTGCTGGGAGGAAGGGCGGGATATATATTGAATAATTAATAAATAAATAAAAATTCCCAGCACCCTACAGTTTTCCCAGGATTCTTTGGGGGAAGCCATGACTGTTAAAGTAGCGTCTGAGTATATGGTGTGGATGTGACGTTAAATGCACGTTTAAATGCAGACTTAAATGCAGGTTTACATTCTAATTGAAATTAAATGTGAAGTTAAATGCCTTTTTTATTTTTAAAAAAATCAAAAATCAATGTAGAAAGCTGACTTATGGTCGGCGTCCGTACTTGAAACTCCCTGCCGTGCTCACACTCTAACCCTTCCCTTCTCCGCATGCTCACATGTGCAGCGCATGCGCGTCTTTGCCTCGTAAATCTCCTGCGTGGAAGGGTTGGCCGCCTTCACCGCCTCCCTCACCGAGCGCACACCGAAGCCCTCCTGGCTGGCCACCTGCTCATTCAGCTCCGAGAAGGACTGCGAGACTTGTTGGGTTTCGGATCTCAGGGTCTTGCCAGTCCTCTGCCGCAGAAAACGGGAACAGTGCCAGCGAGGACGGAGGGAGATGGGAGCAAAGGGTACATACCGACGGCAATGCCATGAAAGGCAATTATTGTTTCCCGTATTTTCCCAAGAAGCAGGTGTGGCCGGCTCTAGTGGCGAATGCCATGGCTGAGAGGCCAGGATGGAGAGCAATCCACCATTCTCTTTCCATGTAGGAAAGTAGGAAGAACTCTGCTGGATCCATCTAGTTCAGGGATGGGGGAACCTGTGGCTACATCTCCCATCATCCCTGACCATTGGCTATGCTGGGGGGGGGACTGATGGGAGATGGAGTCCAACAACATCTGGAGGGCCACAGGCTCCCCATCCCTGCTGTACACTTCTGTAAGTGCATTTAATATGTGATCCCTGATTGGTTGAGACCTGTCTACGACAGGGATGGGGACCCTGTGGCCCTTCAGATATTTGCTGGACTACATCTCCCATCATCCCTGACCATTGGCCATGTTGGGTGGGGTTGATGGGAGTTGGAGTCCAGCAACATCTGGAGGGCCATCTGATGTACACTTACATAATATGTGATCCCTCCCTGATTGGTTTGGACATGTGATCCTTGATTGGTTGGGACATATGTCTGGGACAGGGGTGGGGAACCAGTGGCCTTCCAGATGTTGCTGGACTACATATCCCATCATTCCTGACTACTGGCTATCCTGGCTGGTGCTGATGGGAGCTTGTCCAACAATACCTGGAGGTCACCAGGTTCCTCAGCCTTGATTTAATCCAATGGCCACACAGATGCTTCAAGAGGACTAGCAGCACCCCAGCTTGGCGATCGAAACCATCTAAACCAAACTGCAAAACCATCCACTCTGTGTCGAGCATCGCCCTTAAGCCTACTCCAGACTCACTCCCAAACCCGCTACGATTTCTCCCTACTGCTAACCCCCATGCTAAATGCCCAGGAATCTTCAAGAGGATTAACCACATGCCCCCCACAGCTTTTTGATCTAATAAACCACTTCTCACCATCATGTCCTTGAGGATTTTGCGCAGAGGGGCCATCGACACCTTCCAGGCACGCTTGGCGTTTTCAATCTGCAGCTCTACAGTACAGCTGATGGAACGTACCACTTCACCCAGGTTGTGCCGGATGTTTGCCACTGGGCCTGGGGGGGCAGGGAGGAAGAGGAAAAAATACATCAAGCAGAAAAGAGGACTGGCACCCTTTGTGCCCACCCATCCAGGGATGGGGCAGATGCCTCTGCTGCGGCTTCCTCAGCACTTGTGGCACAGTTGGCACCAGATGTTTAACTGCCTGCCGCAGCATCTGTGGGCAGCCCCCATGGTTCAGCCAGAGAGAAAAACTGTTGGAAGTGCAACAGCAAGGATCATTCAGGTTGTAACTTAACAGTTAATTCTGTTAGGGTTAAAGTCAACTAGCCAAGAGGAGGATGGGTACAGATGTTGCTTAGTAACCAGGCAGAGTGGCATGATCGTAACTGAGATAGCATGTGCTCTGATTGGCTGGCTTCTGAGGGAGCTTTCCCTCTACACGTTTGGATGTATATCTCCCTGCTATGTACAAGGCCTGACCTAAGAAAGACAAAACTTCTCTGTTTCTTGTACCATCATAGACTGTGGCCAAGACGTAGGTGAGGATGTAAAGCCGTCCTTCTTTCCCCAGGAATTTGGGCACCACCAAGAGGCTGGCACAGCGGAAGTGTGGGGAGGTGCCCCAGCCCAGGGCAGCCATGCCTAGGGGAGAGAGAGGAGGCAGTCAACTGCCACGCTGCAGAGCCACACACCATGTTATCTGTGTTTGGAACGAACCAGTTTGGTTTAACAAAGTTCACAGAATTTGTTCAAAAATCTCTGAACTACGCCTGAAAGTAGTTCTCATAATTGCTGGGCAAATGAAACATGAATTAAGTTCATTCGGGGATAGAACTGTGAATGATTCCTAGTTCATCTTCAAGTTCATTCTGTTTCATGTGTTTTGGATGCTTTCAATGACCTTTGAGGTCCCTTCCGACTCTATAATTCAGGTGCAGGGAACCTCTGGCCCTCCAGATGTTGCCGAAGTATTTTAAATGACTGGTGTGGAGATCACCCTGGTTTTAACTATTTACAGCTCAGGACACCAGTATCTCTCAGAGCTCCTCTCCCAATACGTTCCTCCGGTCTTCATCTGAAACCTTCTCTGGGTCACCTCCTCTGAGGGAGATCCGGAGGGTGGCAACGAGGCACAAGGGCTTTTTAGTGTGGCTCTCTTTTTATGGACCGCTCTCCCCAGTGAGGTCCACCTGATGTCATCTTTCACCTCTTTTTGGCATCAGGTTCAAACGTGTCTCTTCTCCCAAGTCTTCGACACAGTATGATGAGTTGGCCAATGGCCTAGTTCGGGTGTGGGTAATGCTGTCTCTCTAGAAGCTGCTGAGCCACGTCTCTCATCACCCCTTGGCATTGATGGGAGTGGTCGTTCGGCAACATCTGGAGGGCCACAGGTTCCCCACACCTACTCTATGAGGCCACGCAGCGATTCGAGTTACACATTGGTAGGCTTGATTACAGAGATATTTGCAGCAGGCTGCAGAGGCTATGGGGTCCCGCCAAAATGCCACATGGAACAGGCGGCATTTTGCTTCCCAAGCCCTTATGAGTCCTTCTGCCTCTGCACCTCCTCCCTTCCAGAACCATTCCCACCCACCTCCATTCTCCTCACCTGCCATGCCGTACATCAGCTCGATCTTATGGCCTTCAGAGATGGTCATTGGAAAAATCAGGAGCCTGGACAGGCCTGGAAATTAAGAAAGACACCTGGGTGTGCCACCTGCAGTTCCCCTGACTTCTGCCCCTTGAAAGGTGCATCACCTTTTATGGCCCCACCAGCTTCCCCTGGTCGCCATCCTGACAGAGAAATGTAGGAAGGCTGCCTTCCACTGAGTCAGACCCTTGTTCCATCTAGCTCACTACTGTCTACCCTGACTAGCTGTGGCTCTCCAGGGTTTCAGGCAAGAGGGCCTCTCCCAGCCCTACCTGGAGATGCTGGTGGGGGATCGAACCTAGGGCCTTCTGCATGCAAAGTTGATGCTCGACGGCCGCTGAGCTACAGCCAGTTGGGGCTGGTCCTTTAGGGTGAGACAGGCACTGCCCCAGGAACCTCCTTCTGCTCTCAGCCAGACCCCACCTGCCTGGCTTCTTACCTCCATCTTCCTCCTTCTCAGTGTTGCCTTTTGTAGAACTCAGCAAGGAGGAGGAGGGCAAAACTAGACTTAGCTGGCTCCGCCTCCTGTTGGGCAACCCTGCCTTCCACCCCACCAGTCCCAGTGGCCACAGACTGCGGCCCTTCTAGAATGCAATCCCTGCCTCCTACGGACCGCCCACTTGCTTCTAGGGCGCTGACAGGCAGCGCCCCCATATTCATGAAATCCGAACAGTTCGGAACGTGATATTTGCCGACGCTTATCAGCAACGCCTGTTCCTACATCTTGTCTGTATTCCACGTTTCCATCCCCTCTTGGGTTAAAGCAAACTCACCCAGAGCAAATAAGCTCCCGATTCCAGCCCCCAGGAAAAACTTGGCAAGCCTGAATTCCTCCGGGTGGCTCCAGAGAAAATCGATGCAGAAACGAGGCAGGAGGGCGCTGAGGGCGTGTTTCAGAGCTGCGCAGAGAGATGAAGCAGTTTGCAATGTTGGCTCCTTCTGGACCAGATATTTAAACAGTCATGGTTCTCCTCCCCCCCCGACAAAGAATTATTATTATTATTATTTATTTAATTCAATTTATATACCGCCCTAAGCCAAAAAGGCTCTCTGGGCGGTGTACATAAGAGATAAAACAAGCACAATATATAAATACAATAAGTATAACAAAATCAAAGATCAAAACAAACAATAACAAAAAACCAACAACGTCAAAATACAACAATAATGAAAATACTGATAAAATACACTATAAAATACAATTTAAAATACACTTTAAAATGCCTGGGAGTATAAAAAGGTTTTCACCTGGCGCCGAAAGGATAGCAGCATCGGCGCCAGGTGTACCTCATCGGGGAGACTATTCCACAGTTCGGGGGCCACTACTGAAAAGGCCCTAGTTCTAGTCACAACCCTCCGGGCTTCTCGATGGGATGGCACCCGGAGGAGGGCCTTAGATGTTGAGTGCAGTGTACGGGTAGGTTCATATTGGGGGAGGCATTCCACCAGGTATTGCGGTCCCATGCCGTGAATCTTGGGAACTGTAGTTTGTTAAGGGTGCAGAGAGTTGTTAGGAAACCCCCTCTATGCCCATCATAGAGCTACAATTCAGAGAGTGGTTTAACAATCAATCCCTCTTCCCAGGGAGGGGAACTCTGGGAATTGTTGCTCTTTGAGGGGAAGAGGGGGGTCTCCAAAAAGCAATCCGTGCCCTTAACAAACCCCAGTTCCCAGGATCCTTTGCAGGAAGCCATGACCATTTAAAGTGGTCTGTCGGGAATGCTTTGATTTGGATTCCTGCATTGAGCAGGGGGTTGGACTTGATGGCCTTACAGACCCCTTCCAACTCTACTATTCTATGATTCTATGATTCTACTGGCAGGGGACCATTTCAGCCCTTGGGCCATATTTCTTCATGGACAACGTTCTGGGGGCTGTGAGCCAGTAGTGGGCATAGCCAGAGGCAAAGGTGGGCGGAGCAACAGATGTGACTCCTCCCTTTCTACTGGAGGCCACATTCCCCCTGCACAAAAGGCAGAGGCTTCTGTGCATCGACACAACCTCCACCCAAGCAAGCCCAAGGAATTATCCCAGTCATACCAAATCACTAGAGGAGGGCCCAAAGCAGAGGCAGTGAGGAGGCGTGGCCTGGGGAGAAGGGGTGTGGCCAAGTGAAGGGGTGTGGCCTGGGGAGAGTCCCCGAGGGCCAGAAGAGGGAAGCCTGGAGGGCCACATCTGTGAGGTACCCCACCCCTGCCTTGAGGCTTGAGTAGGGTCAGGGGCTCAAAGGAGACTCACTAGTGTTGGGGGGCTTCTTCTTCCAGCTCTTCTGCTTCTTCACCCTCTGGTACTTTCCTCTGGAGGTCTGGTGCGCCATGGCGCCCCAACTCCTGCTAAACAAACAAGAATGTTGGCCACATCTATACCATCCATGGCTTCCCCCAGAGAATCCTGGGAACTATCGTTTGCTCAGGGAGCTGGGAATTGTAGTTCTGGTCGCACCCGCACAATACGCCTAAATCTCACGGCTTCCCCCAAAGAATCTTGGGAACTGTAGTTTCTTAAGGGGGCTGGGAAGGGTAGCTCTGAGGAGTAAACTACAGTTCCTAGGATTTTTTCTCTGGGGGACAGTCACATGCTTTAAAGGTAAGGTGTGGGTGTGACACAAAACAGTCCCCCCCCCCCAAAAAATATGGATGGGCTCCAGCCGGCAAGAAGGGCGGGATATAAATCAAATAATAAATAAATAAACTGTTTTGTGACTTTGTACTGCAATGCCTCCCCACTGATCCTGGGCACAGTGAGGTCCTCATTTCTGGTGCTTTTACCTTTTAGGGCTATTGTCCTTGCTGCTTCGGACACCAGGATGCAGCCCGTAATAGAAGCCTCACATTACAGTCCCGTGTTTGCGTCGTACCACTTCTGGATGGCGGGGGTCTCAGGAGGGAATGCTCTGCTGTACCAAAAGAAACTCCACCCAGTTCTCTCCACATGGGGACCTAGTATGTCAGAGAGAAAATGCATTGCCTAGTCTTCTTGCTTTCATGCTAGATTTCTATGCACAGTGGTGTTGTTTTTAATTATTTGTACGAAGGAACAGTCCACCGTGGGAGCCCACCCCTGGGAATCTGAAGTAGAACAGCCCCAAACGGAGGCTGACCACCTCCGTGTGAATTGTGTCATCACAATATGAATTCTATGTTGCCATGCAAAGCATATTATGGAGAGGGAGGAGACACACACATTGCCTTCTCTCTCGGAATTCCAGCTCTTCTGGGGTGAGCTCAATGATTACTGTTGATTAAGTTGCAGGAGCAGAGTTGATTCGAGTTGATTAAGTGGGTATCAAGCCATTTCCTTTCAAATGATGAAACTCTGAAGCTCCAGAACAATTCCTGTCCTGTCCTCCTTATGAAAGTTGTCAAATGTTGATTTCACAAATATCAGATCGCCTGTGTAATGCTAGGGGTTAGGGCCAGGGGGTCAGCCAAAGTCAGGGCAGAGCCTGTTAGAAATTGATAGGGCTGGTGAGATGCGAATCTGAAAAGCTAGAGGAGGAGCCAGTGTAGAATGTGGGAGGGGCTAGGGTGGACTCAGGAGAGAATCTAGCAAGTGGTAGGAGGAGCCAGGCCAGAATGTGGGTGTGGCTAGAGGCAAAGCCAGGACAGAATCTGGTCTATGATGGGTGGAGCCTAGCAGAACCCAGAGTGTACTGGCTTTTCAGACCTCCAATAAAAACACTGTTTTAGTTGGCCGTGGGACAGTGAAGCACTGGGGGGCACCCCTCTCCTCCCCTAGCTTCCCTACTCCAAATTTATTACCACCCCATAAGCTTTCAGCCCAGGTTAGTTCTCTTGTTTTGTGGTTCGACCAAATGCTGTAAGCCTTCACTTCTAACCCACAGTAGCCAATCAAGAGTAGCCTCCCCAGACCCATCATCGCCATGGGCCTCCTGTCCGTTCTCTCCTTGCGGCATGTGGGTCAAAACCAGAAGAAGAAGAAACCACAGATTCCACGGGTGGTGGAGGACACCCTGGGCCGGTCCGTGGCCCGCAGCGTAGGGGGCTTCACCCTGGGCATGATCGTCGCCAGTGCCTACGGGGCAATGGTCATTTTTGTGCAGGGGTACAACATCTGGTACTGCCTGCTGTCAACCATCACCCTGGCCCTTGGGCTTGGCCTAGGCATGGCCTTCTCGCACAAAGTGCGGGTCACCGTCCTGCTCATGCTGCCCCAGATCTTCTCAAGTAAGCATGGGAAAATGAGACAGAATTGGAGCTGGGGACTCGGGGGCGGGGTGGGGCGGATGGGCCTCGCTATTTCTGGGACTGACCCATTACGGAAGCTGCTGTCCCGAGTGGAGGTTGCTCCATTTGGGTGCCCGGGGTGCTGCACCACCAGCCCTCAGCCTGCCCTCAACCAGCCCTTCCGCCGCTTGACTTTCAAGTTACATCCACACCAGGTGGGGCTGCCTGTGACAGCTTCTTCCGCCTCCTTGGTCTCCGGGTTGCCCCTTGTAGAACTCAGCAGGGAGGAGAATGGGAACAAAGCTAGAATGAGTTTGCTCGGCCTGTCATTGGCTCTGGCGCCACCTACTGTTGGGCTCTCTGCCTTCCGCCCTGTCAGCCTCCTGGGGCACCAGCTGCCACTGATCCCTTGGCTGCCTCCCTGCAATACCAGTTACCTGAGAGAGCAAGGGCCATAACCCAGCGGTGGTACAACATGCGCCTTGCGTGCAAAGGTCCCCAGGTCAGACTCCAACGCCCATCGTCCCTGGCCGTCGGCCATGCTGGCTGCAAGGGCTGATGGGAGTCCAACTACAGCTGGAGGGCCACAATGTTCCCCTTCCCTCCATGGGGGACCCCGCAGCGGTCTGCAAGCTTCATTCAGATGTACAAGGCAGCTTCCTCTTTCAATTGGCCTTTTCTTCGGAACCATGTGGACTAGAACCGTACGTTGTTCTGAAGGGAAGGGACATAGGCTCCACGGCAGAGAAACTGCTTTGCATGCAGAAGATTCCCAAGTCCAATCATGGGCACCTCCAGGTAGGGTTGGGAAGAGGGAACGGTGAACAGCCCCCCTTCGGGCTGCAACATTTTGTTGGCGCCTCCCACTTGCGAATGGTATTGGAAGAATCCAACCAACGGCTGACAACCGGCGGGCCATCGTTTGGGGGTCAGGAGGCGCAGGGCCTGAATGCGAAGGGCCCCAGTCTCTGATGTTTCCTATTGCATCTCCTTCTGTCACCTTCTACAGAAGAGGGCAAGACCATCCTGTTGCTCTTGGCATTCGGCTTGGCCATGGAGGGCCCCTTCGCCAACATCGTACGCAACTTCACCCGGGGCGCCGAGGCTGTGTCATGCGGTGCCGAGCTCGCCCTCAACCAGACGGCGGAAATGCTGCAGAGGGCCCGCGAGCCCCTGATCAGTGAGACAACGGGCCTTTCACTACGGCTGAGTTTTAACACACCCCTTGTTATTCCTGGCTGGGTTGAAATGTATTCTGGGAGGGCAGGCGTGGGGATCCTCGGACCCCAGGAGCTGAATGCAGCCCTCCAGACCTCTCTGTCTGGCCCTCAGGACTCTCCCCGAGGCCAGACCCCTTGTTTCCACGCCACTCTCCTTCACCGCTCCTGCTTCGCACCTTCCTTGAGTGTTTTTGCCTGGGTGGGATATGCCCTTGAGCTCAGATCCTGCCCCTTTCCTGGCTGGCTGGATGAGAGAGAGAGCGCACGCATGAGTGTGTGTAGAATAGAAACTAGCCTCCTCTACACAGTAAAAGTTGCATTTGTTGGTCTACCCACTTCTCCCTCTGGCTCCGCCCACCACTGCCATGTGGCCCCCAGAAGGGGATACGGCCCTTGGGCGAAAAACTTTTCTCCACCCTGGGTAGCGAAGCCTCCACGTTATATTCTCATTTGTGACAACTAATCTCAACCTACCACTGTGGTGACTCCAATACACGTGGAGGTTTTGCCCTTTGATCTTCACAACAACCCTGTTTAGTGAGACTGAAAGACACTGGCCATCCCGAAAGCCACGTAAGTGGGGGCCACGCTAGCTATAAATAGGAGTTCCTCGTTTTTACTGTTTTATTTTTTTGAACACGGTGGAGGTGGGACAAATTCAGATGGGGAGATCCTGACCTTTTCTTCTGGGCTTTCCTCCACTCACACACCCTGCAAGGTATTTGATGAGCTGAGCAATCCAAACTCCTGATCCACCATGCCGGGGAGGGCTTGTATGGGGGTGTGGGAGTTGTCCCTCCACCCAGCCCTGCAAGGATCTGCCATCGTGGAAGACCCACCAGTGAGGAGCACCCTAACGCGCCTGCTCAAAGGGTGGGCAGAAGCTTGTGCAGGCAGCATCCCCACTAGTGGCAGGTAGCCACCCACTGGAAGTGTGGTGCAGTGGTTATACGTCAGTGTGTGCAGTATTTAGAGTGTCAGACTAGGACCTGGGAGACCTGGGAGACCTGGGAGGGTTTGGATCCCCACTCACTCATGAAGCTCAGGTAGGTGGCTGTGGGCCAGCCACTGCCTCTCAGCCTGACCTACCTCACAGGGTTGTTGTGGGGATTAAATGAGGAGGAAGAGGAGGAGAACCATGGATGCCACCTTGAGCTCCTTGGAGGAAAGGCGGGATAGAAATGCAATCATTAATTAACAAACAGACCCAAAAGTGGGGAAGGAGCCGGCTTGGATCCTGAGTGGACTTTGCTGCCCCCACATGTGACAGCCACAGACCTGATCCAGGCCTCTTTGTTAAGGCCTTCATGGGAGCTGTTGCAGCAAAGTATTTCCTCACACCATGCATCATCCTTGACCATTGGTCATGCTAGCTGGGGCCAATGGGAGTCAAGAGTCCAGCAACATTGGGGGAGGGATCACACTGCCTACCTGTTTAGGCCTGGGGCTGTTCTTGGTCCCAAGTAAATGCCGGCTCCGTTTTAGGTCCGTCCTCTCCCCACTTCCCACCTAGATGCGCTACGGAAAATCAAGGACATTGCTCAGAAAGCGAAAGTGGTTGGCGACCGCGTCCGAAAGCTTTTCCGATCTGTCATGGATTCTGTCCGGCACGTAGGTGAGTTGCAGGGCTGTAGAACAGGTTGGGGTGAAGGAGAATGGGAGAGAGGCACTGAAGGGGTGGCGCAGTTTGGTGGTGGCAGTGGGATCCAAGGAGAAGCCCTTCTGCTCGCTCCAGCTTGCTGGTGCCCATCTGGCCAGTTTACCCACAGAGACCATCATCCCTTGCCCAGGATGCTCAACTTACTTCAGAAGAAGGGCGGGATATTAATTCAATAAATAATAAATGGTTCCACCCCTTCCTTCTATGCAGCCCACTGCCTGCGCAACGTGTGGTACTGGCTCCTCAACCTGGGTGAGGTCTGCAACGAGGAGATGGGCACCCCTTACCGGAAGTGCGTCCGCCTCTTTGAGAATGCCAAAGACGAATGCGAGCGAGCCGTCCCGCTCATTTACTTCCTTTGCTCTGTCGTGCTGTTGTTCAAGTACCTCTGTGGCCTGGCTAATAGTGAGCATGAACTTTGACCCCCGACCCCTCTTCACCACAGCCAACAGCTACACATGACTCCTGACCTCTGCCACCAGGACATTACTCAGCATGGCCCATTGATGTGTTAATTGCCTCTGGCCCTTCATCACTGGTCCCAGGCTGTGGTCTGAAGGCACGTGAGGCCAGCTCCCTGTTGAAGCTAAGCAGGGTCAGGTCTGGTCAGTGCCTGGAAGGGAGACCACCTGGGAACCATATGGAAGCCACCTTGGGTTTCTATCATGAACGGAAGGCGGGGTATAAATGTAATAAATAAAATAAATAATAAATAAATCACTATACCTCTAACCCTTGGCAGCCTACTCTCTGCTTACCATGACCCCAAACCCCTCATTAGCCTAGTTACTAAGTGTGACCCCTAACCTCTGACCCCTTGTCAGCCTAGTTGCTGCTCAGCATGGCCCCTGACCTATCAGCAATGTAGCCACTGTTCAGTGTTACCCCTGACCTCTGACCCCTTGTCAGCTTAGTTGCTGCTTAGCATGACCCCTGACCTCTCAGCAACCTGGTGATGACCCATCATCTGACCCCTTGCCAGTCTAGTTGCTGCTTAGCATGACCCCGTCCTCTCAGCAATTTAGTCACTCTTCAGTGTGACCCCTGACCTCTTGTCAGTCTAGGTGCTACTTCGCATGACCCTTGACCTCTCAGCAACCTGGTCGTGACCCATCCTCTGACCCCTTGTCAGCCTAGTCACTGCTTAGCATGACCCCTGACCTCTCAGCAATGTAGTCACTGCTCAATGTAACCTGACCTCTGACCCCTTGTCAATCTAGTTACTGCTTAGCATGACCCTGGACCTCACATCAACCTAGTCACTGCTTTGTGTCACCCTTAACCTCTGACCTTTTGTCAGCGTAGTCACTGCTTAGCATGACCTGTGACCTCTCATCAACCTAGCCACTGCTCATGTGACTCCTAACCTCTTGTCAGCCTAGCTGCTACCTAGTGTGACCCCTGACCCTTTATTAGTCTTGACATTGCGTAGTGTGACTTCTGACCATCACAGACTATGCTTATTCATCATAGACACTGCACATATCCTTGACCTCTCACAGCAAGCCTGGCCACTGCTTATGGTGACCCCTGACTCCTACTATGACCCCGACCCTCCATCAACATTTTAGCATGTGTTTTCCAATTGTTTTTTTTTAAAGTGTTTTTAAATTTGTATCTTTGTTTTTAATGTTTTTAATTGTTGTAAACTGCCCAGAGAGCTTCAGCTATGGGGCGGTATACAAATGTAATAAATAATAATAAATTATAATAATCAACTTAGTCACTGCTTAGTATGACCCCTGACCTCTGACCCCTCATCGACGTGGTGACAGTTTAGCATGACCCTTGACCTCCCATGAGCCATTCCACTGCTTAGGGTGACCCCTGCTGTCTCTGTCTAATGCTTGGCATGGCTCTGGGAGACTGGTGAGTCACAAGTGACGCTGGCAGAATTGATGGGCAGAGTGTGCACCCTCGAGGGATGGGTAGATCCCAATGCCAAGAGTTGATACCTGGAGTTCATTGGCTTTCCAGTCCCTGATAGGGAAAGGATGATAATGATGGCCTACCTTAGAGGACTGTTTTATAGGTGACCAAGAGAATGTGTGGGACATGCTTTGAATGCACTGAAGTGCACTGAAGCGCGTTAGAGCAGCAGTATTACTATTACCGGGGTCAGTCAGGGAATTAATGGGCAGTTGGGCAGCTGCTTTCCTGAACTTCTCCTTTTCCTCTCCACAGTCCTCCTTGTCTTCTGCATAATTCCCCAGTACATCACTCCGTTCCTGCGCCGCAAGATTGCTGAACGTGAGTGTGGAGAAAGCGTGGGGGATAAAGCGCCTGTCTAGCATCGAGGGTAGGGGAACCTCCAGCCCTCCATGCCTCTCCATCTAGCCCTTGGGACTCTCCCCCGGGCCGCATGCCTGTTAGGGGCCAACAAGATCTGGAGGACCACAGAATGCCAGCCCCTGATCTAGAGGGAATGGAGAGGTTGTGGCATATGTAAGGGGGTGCGTCACAGGCTGCCGTCCCTGCCTCCGAGGAAGCTGGTTATTTTCCAAGCAGCGAGTGCCACCGGATCTTTGCTATTAACTTGGCTTCGAGACACAAAATCACAGAGAGACGTGGAGCGAAAGCACATCCAGAAACAAGCAACAAGAAAGGGCAACTTGCTTCTCCCTTGAGAGAATAAGAACATAGAAATTGCCTTCTTGGGGCAGACCCAAATCCATCTAGATCTCTATTCTATCCTGTTTTCCATCCATAGCCAAACAGATGCTTCTGGGATGTCCACAAGTAGAGCAGGAAAGAAGACAGCCAGCCCTGTGCTTGTCTTCAACGTTGCCAATTATTATTATTATTATTATTATTATTATTATTATTATTATTATTACCTGAATGTCTCTGTCTGCTAGCGCAAGTACTCTTGCGTTAGCGTACAGCCAAGTTTCAACACTGCACAACAGAGGAATCCAACACAACAGTCGCGCTAGTGGAAACTCAGTGCATAAGAGATTGAGCAATGTATTGTTCAACAACACTGCTATGCTCTGGATCCCTATAAAGATTCTGTTAAAATATATGCACGTAACTGTGATGAACAAAACAGAGGATTTCATTGTTCCACCAAACCGTTTTGGCTTCTTCCTTCATCAGTTGCTAACATACAAATGCTGTTAGAGGTTTGAGGATGGAATGCTCAGAGGGGCTTCCTTTGCAGATGCTAAGTGATGCTGGTACTGTCCTCCAGGTTCAGGCCAGGTGGTGGTGCCAATGTGTCCAGAGAGTATACCCCAAAATTCTCCGTTTCAGTCTGTGCTGCTGGATCTGTTGTCATCTCTATAGCTATTATAGAAAAGTCCAACAGACTGTGGCCCTCAGTATTGAAATGTTTTGCAACTGGTTGCTCCACTTTTTTTGTCAAGATTGCTGATTTGTGATTTCTGAAGTGTGTGTGTAGGTCAGTTGTAGTTTTTCCTATGCATTGGATATGCCATCCTGGTCTTTTGCGTTCAATGACTCAGGGATATTGCAGGACCTGCAGGTGATGTTCTGTTTGATGTAATATGTTCTGCCTGTCCTAGTGCTTTTGAAAGTAGCTGTCTCCCTGAGGTACAGAGAGGTGATGCAGCATTTGGAGTGACAAGGATGAGACCCTGGACTGGTGATAGGTGGCTTCAGTACAGCTCACACCAGCAGTCTGCGTAAATTAGGAGGCTGGCGAAATGCTACAACGGTATCTCCTATCTATCACCGAGCAATCACAGAGCTACCCCCTGCTAGCAAACTCCGAACATCTTGCTAGAGCCATTAACAAGCCTCCTGTTGTAGCATTTCGCTAAATGGGCTACTGGCCTGATCCATCAGCCAGGCTCTTCCTGAGTTCTTAAGTGACCACGTTGTAGCCCTGTGCATTCTAAAGCCATGACACTTAACAACCACAATTCAAGCCCCAGTTAGAGTTGTAAACATAACCCAGTCTTCCCCCCCCCAACCCGCCCATATCACCACCAGCTATCGTGGCAGTGCTGAACCGTGTGCGGCAGGAATTTGAGTTCAACATCACAGCCGTGCATAAGTTTGATGTGACAGTCAACGCAAGCAAGAGCCTGTCCCAAGTCGCCTTTGACATCATGGAAGATGTAGCAATGCGCCTGCAGCCAGCGAAGGAGGCCGTGGGGCTTTTCGGCTACATGTCTACCTTGGTCATTCTTTACATCTACATCAAGTGAGTGGTGGGGTGAGGCCAAATGGAGTGAGACGCTGTTTCCTTAGGTAACCTATGATGGGGTTAGGAACCTATGGGCCTCCTGATTTGCTGGACGTTGGCTGTGCTAGCTGGGAGTGATGGGAGTTTATAGCAAATAGGAACTGGCAGCTCATTTAACAAACTGAAAAACGGAACAGAATCAGATAGCGACATCCCTACTGTTGGCTTATTCCTCCTATGCCCAGAATGGAAATCAGTCCAATGAATACAATCAGCATTTCAGTCTGCAAACAATACACAACAGTTATGTCCCCCTCCCCAATTTGCATCATTTTCTTTGCACTGAAATGAATAGAATGAAATAGCATAGTGACAATGCAATTTACACAATCAATGTAATTAGTTACATACATTATGCAAGTTACGCCATCTCGCTACTGTGGACAGCGAGACAATAATTTAGGTTTCCGCAGATGGTGAACTGTAGCTGAACGGAAACAGTGCTGCATGTGACAAATACAGGGTGGAACAGAAAAAGATGCCTTCATACCGCTGAGCTGTAGACCTTCCCCTAAACCATAGGAAACTACTTCCTACTGCCTCGAAATGTTGGCCTCTAGCCCAGTATTATCTACACCAGGGATAGTCAACCTGATGCCCTCCAAATTGAACTAGGGATCTTCTGTAGGCAAAGCGGGTGCTCCACCCGCTGAGCTCCCTGCTGTCCTTTCCCATTTGCAAGCAGTGCCCCCCTCCCCGATTTTCATCTCGGAAATGTTGGTTGGCTCCAACAGGGCTCTGCTTTACCGGAAACATTACTTACATGAGGACAGTTTCGACAACATCTTCATCACCAAGCCATTCCTAGAAATGGACACGATGCGGAGAAGGAACCAGAGGCCCACCGTTCTGCCCCTGTCGGCAAAGGAGAGCACCAAGTACATCCGCCCAGGTAGGTCGGCGGGGCTAGCAAGACACCCAGCCTGGAGATTCTGGTCTCCAGAGATGATTTACTAAAACGAGAGGTGCTGGGTAGAATGACACACACATACAGTACATACAGTTGAAGCTGGTCCATTTGGGCAAATGGGGCCCAGCCCCACTAGCTTCAGTCTGGTCTCAGACAACTCCCACCTGCCTGCCTTCTTACTTGCAAACAGGGGTGTAGTCATCCAGGGTCTCGGGGGGTCTTAGACCCCTCACTTTTTTGAGAGCAGGGTCCCAGCAGAGTCCCTATGTCTCCAGCATCCTACAAGACCGTCAGCATGAAAGGGGAGTGTGTTAGCCGCTGAGAAGAGTCTTCTAGCATGCTTTCTTGTCCTTTCCCGCTGATTGGAGTAGAAAGAAGGTGAGTCAGCTACTGAGAAGACTCTTCTTAGTGGCTAACACTCTCCCCTTTCATGTTTATTGGCTCCTAGGCATATAAGTGTTGTTGTGGGAGAAGGCATTAACAAGGATCTCATTCTCAACCCAGCAGCAAAAAGGGGGTGTGGCTGTGACTAACATGAACGGACCCTGCACTTCTGAATTTGCCACTAGGCTCCTGCTTACAAACAATCCTGGGGGTGGCGATGCCTGTCAGATGCCTCCTCCTTAACCTTGGGGTTGCCTTTGTAGAACTTGTTGGAGAGGAGGATGGAGAGAAAAATAGAATTTGTTGCCTCTCCCTGATTGGCTCTGCCACTCATTTGCTCCGCCTCTCATTGGCTCCGGCTCCACCTACCATAGGGCTCCCTGCCTTCCGACCCACCAGTCTCAATGGGCACCAGCTGTCCTGTTCTAACCAGGCTCCCGTGGAGGCAGGAAACTTCCCAGCAATTACCCCAAGGCAGTATCCAGGTCTAGTCCAAAGTCGGAGTCCACAACAACAAAGGGGTCAGGCCAGAGGCAAGGTCAGAGCAGCCTGAGGTTAAGATCCAAGCAGCCCATGGGCAAGGCAGGTCCAGGGTTGGGTCTGGAGTCAGCAGGAGTTCAGCAGCCCGCTCAGGTACAGGGCTGATGCACGGACATTGTCCCAGCAGCTCTTCCATCCTAGCACTGGGGTCTTTGAGCTGGAGCTGTGGAACCACACCCCCAATCTCAGCTGACTCCTATCAGCCACCTTCCGCTAGGCCTTCACTCCCAACGAGTCCTGTCCTGCAGCTGGGGACTCCTCTGGATGGGTTGGTCTCCATCTGGCATTTGAGGCCATGCCTCTCCTTTAGACTCAGGACCCATTCAGCCTCAACGTCAGAGGCCAAACTTCCCCTGGGGGCAGGTGGCCCTTCCTCATCCTCACTGCAGGACCCTGGCTCCTTGCCCTAAGACGGAGCCTCACCCAGGGCTGGGTGAAAGCCCAGAGTCTCCTGATCTTCCTCTGATGAGGTTTCCCCTGGCTGGGATCTGACCCACCAGCCACCTTGCACGTATGCATACAAACACACATCTGGAGCAACAACAAGGAACGAGTCTTTGCCGTCTGTGAAAGCCTTTCTAGGGGTTTGGAGAGTGGCACTCTCACGTGCCCTCTCCGTTGTCTCTTCTCCGGGCCGAATGTACCCAGCTCTGCCAATCTTTGCTCGTAGCACTGGCTTTGCCGGATCTCTGATCGTCCCAGTTCCCCTCCTCTGAATCTGTTCCAGTTTGTCCAAACTAGGGGTCGCCACCCTTTCGGGGTGGGGGCAGTGGGCATCTGTGTTAAGAAAGCATCCGTGGGCGCCAGTCACAACGTGGCTAATCTGGAGGCGTGGCCTAGCATAGTACAAAATGGCTGCTCATTGGCATAACCCAAAATGTGTCTTCTTGTGCAGCCTCACTCATATTGCCTTACAAAGAGCAACTCCAGTACGCCCTGGCTATCGTCTCCATCTTCCGCCAGCTGATCCTCGTCGTCCTGCTGATTGTCGCCGACTATTCGGTCTTTTGGCTCTTCGACTTGGTGCGGTATCAGCTGCATGGCGAAATTGTTGCCAGAGGTAAGGAAAAACAACAACGGTAGGGTGGCCACTTGCACACAAACCCCTCCTCAAAACAAGAGAGGGTAATATTTTTGCACAAAAATGCACACATGGTAATTATTTTATTTATTTATAAACATATCTGCTTCCCGCTGTTTTGTTAAAAACGTCAAAGTGGTTTACAAGAAGCTGAACACACACACGATAAAAACATCAAATATACAATAAAAACAAAGGCCAGCTGTTGCAAAAAGGCATCTTTTCAACTGCCTGCGTAAGCCTGGTGGAACAGAAAGGTTTTCAGCAGGCATTTTAAAAGTTAGAACAGAAGGCGCCTGCTGAATCTCTGTTGGCAGAGCGTTCCAGAGAGCTGGGCCGAAGACACTGAAGGCTCGATTTCGTGACGATGTTAAATGAGTCTCGCCAACTCGGGGGATGATCAGAGCTGCTCCTACAGATGATCTCGGTGACCGACCTGGGCTATAAGGGTTCAGGCAGCCCCTAAGGTACCCTGGACCTAAGTTGTTCGGGGCTTTGTAAATTAATACAAGCACCCTGAACCTGGTTTGGTAGTGGATGGGTAGCCAGTGTAGATGTCTGAAGAGTGGTGTCACATGTTGTCAGCCATGCACTCCCATCAATAGTCTGGCTGCCACATTTTGCACCAGCTGGAGCTTCCGAGCCAGGGCCAAGGGTAGCCCCACATAGAGTGCATTGTGTGTGTAGAGATACAAATTCAGGCACTGGGTGTACCCCCCCATACATTTAAAGCACATGGCTTCCCCCAAAGAATCCTGGGAACTGTAGTTTACTCTTTGCAGAGCTACAACTCCCAACACCCTTAGCAAACGATGGTTCCCAGGATTCTTTGGGGAAAGTCCCATGCTTTAAATATATGGTGTGTATACAGCCACAATCACTGTCATTTAAACCAGGGGTAGGGAATCTTTATCAGCCCAAGAGCCACATTCCTTTCTGGGCCACCTTCCGGGGGCCACAGGACAATGGTGGGCGGGACCAGAGGCAAAAGTGGGGGATCAATGAATGTCAACTTCACCTTTGTACAGTAGGCTTGTTGCTACATGAGCTCACACGTCCCTCTCTGTCCCCCATCTAAGCAAGCCAAAGGCATTACAGAATAGAAAACTGGGATAAAGAATATAAAGAAGAATTAAATAAATTTATTGGCCAGCTATGCAGTAAGGGAATTGGGACTACCCAATGTTAGAATGGAACTCTTATTTTTGCAATATGTAAAAGGAGCCACACAAGCGTCAAGCAATTGTTAGCCCATAATTTCCTGTGCACTTTCCCATCGCTTTCTTTATGTACCAGGAAAAGTCAGTTTTGGGGGTGGGGGAGCAGGTCTCTTGTGCGAGAACGTCGAATCCACTTTAACTGCGCAACCTGAATTTGCAGTCGAACCCCATCTGCAAAACAAATACCGATAGCCTGGACATGCCCAGGCTGAACAACTTCTGCCCACAGCCCCGGTGACAATGAGCGTCAGCGTAAACGGCACAGGCTACACCGGTGAGATGTACCGTGACATGGTCTCGGCCTTCGAGGTGCTGCAGCGTGGCAACATCAGTGTGCTGTCTCGCAAATGTCGCTTGCGTCCGGCTGAGCCCGATTACGACGGCTACATAGTCATCGGTAACTGGGGACCGGGAATGGTAACTGGTGCCCATTGGGACTGGTGGGGCAGAAGGCAGGGAGCCCAACAGTAGGCGGAGCCAGAGCCAATGACAGGCGGAGCCACCTAACTCCAGTTTTGCCCCCATCTTCCTCCCTGTTGTGTTCTACCATGGCAACATAGAGACTAAAGAGGAGGACGCTGGCAGACAGCGCCACCCAGTGGCGGCTAGTGGCTCTATGTCAGTGGGGCAGTGGAATTAACTCCAGGTTTTCGGATTCCACTGCTCCACTGACATGGAGCCACTAGCCGCCACTGATGGCCATCCTGTTGGCCAACCAACCTGGGAAGCCTACAAGTGGGCCAGAAAGGCAACAGTCCTCTCCTGCTGTTGTTCCTGCCTCAGACCCTAGAGGTAACATATAGTGACGATCTGGTGGGGAGGAAGGCAGGGCACCCAACAGCAGGTGGAGGCAGAGCCAATGGCAGGCAGAGCCACCCCGATTGGTTGTAAGTAAGATGGCAGGCAGGTGGAGGCTGGCTGAAGACAGACTGAGGTTCTGGGGCAGGGCCCCACTTGCCCTAATAGGCCAACCTCCCCTGGCCAGGCAAAAATGTGGTGGGTAAGCCTTCACCACTGAAATTCTCTTGACAGTCTCCCTTTCTCTGCTCCCCAGTGAAACTGGTAATGCTTTCTCCAGATAGTTTCACTGGAGGTAAAGGAAACGGTGGTGGGATGAGCGACAATGCTAAGGACTAGAGCACCCTTCGCCAACCTGGTGCCCTCCAGATGTTGTGGGCCAGAACACCTATCAGCCCCAGCCAGCATGGCCAGTTTGGACTACAACTCCCATCAGCCCCAGCACAGCCATTTTGGATTCCAGCTCCCATCAGCCCCAGGCAACACACCCATTCTGGCTTGCCTTTCAGCCCAACCTACCTCACAAGGTTGTTGTGAGGATAAAATGGGGAAGGGAGAACCATGTACACCACCTTGAGCTCCTTGGAGGAAAGGCGGGATATAAAACTGATAAATAAATAAATTGTGGGTTACAACTCCCATCAGCCTCCACTGGCACATCTACAATCCCCATCAGTCGATAGCTGCGCTGGCGAATAGGAGCTACAGTACCAAGCCAGGCTGGCAAAGGCTGGATTAGGATACCGATGGGATTTCATCCACATGTCTGATTGCAAGGCACAATTGACCTGCATCTGGGGAACGCAGATGGGTGGGAATGTCTCATCCGCACCACCTGCAAGAAAGTACATTGGAAAAGCCAGAGGTAATCACAGTGGTGAGGTGCATTAACAGAACCTGGAAACATTCCCTTTATGAGCGCTGAAGTGTAGTGCTTTAAAAACCCGATCTCCACCCCCACCCCGCCTATTCTGCCAGCATAAATGCTCACAACTACATAGTACTTTGCAGCGGCCTCTTGTGGCTAGTGCTGGAACAGCATGGTGCATAAAATGCTCAGTAGGGGTACCTCAACATCACTTTAACCACCATGCCATTCCAGCAACAGCCACAAGAGGCCTCTTCATAGTGCGGCTGGAGATGTCATGTCTAAAACAGGGGTTTCCAAGATTCCCTCCCCCCATGGACCTCTTGAAAATCTCTGAGGGTCTTGGCAGACCCTTTAATGATTTTTCTGCCTGCCGTAGCCCTTGCGATGCGCTGTCCTCCATTCTGATTTTTTTTTTAAATTGAACTTGTATTGCTTATTTTTATTTTATTTTTTATGTTGCGTTACAAATGTGCATTCCACAGAATTCAAACTGGAATGCAATGAAAGACAATGTAAGAAATAAAAGCAAGGGAAATGCCATGAAAAGCAACTATGGATATTTAATGCAGACATGTCGCAGACCACTTGAATGACGCTCGTGGGCCACTGGTGGCCTACAGACTAGTTTGGGACACCCTGGTCTAAAACATTGGTGGGGGGCACCAAGTTGGTGAAGGCTGGCCTACCCTATAGGGTAAGGAGCTTAGGGGGTTTCTCCGCCCCCCTGCCATTTGAGTGCTGCTTGGGCGCTATCCAAAGTTAGTCCCACTGAGAGCACTCGTTGAAACTAAGGGCTATTCATTTCAATAGATCTACTATGAGTAAGTTGGATACAATGCTGAATTTTCAGGAGGTATGAAAGGGCCTGTGTTGCCAGTCCCCCCACTTCTCTCCCGGCTGCTAAAGCTGCCCCCTCTTTCACATGACTGACGGTTGCTGCTTCTGCCCCCCTCCCTTCCACCCTGCCCCCCATCTCCCAGGTCTCATGTATGGAATCTGTGTCTTCATCACCGTCTTTGGCACCTACATACAGCGTCTCCGACGGGTGGTGTGTGCGTGGTACTATCCCTCCCGTGAACAGGTGCGCAATTCCACCCCTCCTGTAGCTCGTTAACGATCCTGGGAATTGTATCTCCCTGAAGGGTAAACTGCACTTCCCAGGATTCTTTGGGGGAAGCCATGTGCTTTCAATGGATTTGTGCTTTGGAACTGTGCCTACCCAGTGTTTGATGATGATGGTCCTTGCCTTAATCCCGGGTAACTCCCCAGACAGCGTCTGCCACTCACCCCGGTCAGCGTCCGCCGCTCTCCCTGGTGACCTTCTTCCTCATCATCTTTTAGGAGCGAGTCTGTTACCTCTACAACACCATCCTGACCCGAAGGACTGGACTGGCACAGGCTGTGCTTAAGGCTGTAAGGCAGCGGTCAGCAGACGGGGGCCATACCAACATTTTACTTATCCTTGCAACCAAGTAAGCCATCAATGCTTTTTCCGGACAGATAGAAGTTAGTTTAGACACACAATTCTGCCCCCCCCCAAAAAAACAGGGATTCTCTGTCCATTGCATCCTCTTACCCTCCTGGACAATGAACAAGAAATATGATCTAGCAATCATCCTATACACGGGGGGGGGGGCGGGGGGAACGACGTGTGGCCAGTAGTGGCTGGCGCCCATTGGGACTAGCAGGGCAGAAGGCAGGAAGACCAACGGTAAGGGAAGCCAGAGCCAATGACAGGTGGAGCCACTTCCTGATTGGCTGTAAATAAGAAGGCACGCAGGTGGGGCTGGCCAAAGGCAGATGGGAGGTTGGTGGGGCACTGCTCTATGTGCCCTAATGCCCCTCCCAGAGGTTGTTGGACTACAACTCCCATCATCCCTGCATTGTGAGTGTGTGGCAGTAGTGCAAGTAAGTAATTAGTGAATACTAATAAAAATATTCACTGACAAGAATACTGTAACTGGAAAGGAAGGCAGGTGAAGACCTTTATATTCTTTCTCAGATAATATATTATATGATAGCATTATTATTATTACTACTACTACTACTACTACTAAAACATTTCCAACATTATCTAATGGTGTATTTGGTCCCTGGATATAGCCAGGAAATGGATGAAATGAAGCAGGAAGCCATATCTGGTGCTTTGGGCAAGAAATCCCCCCCCCATCATAAGGGCTAGAAACTTGATGGAGGCTATGTTTTTGTTTCGTTTTTTCATTTGTTTGTTTTTACACACACACCAATAAAAGCAGAGGCTTGAGGACTGGCACCAACACACTGCGAGTGGGCAACTGTCACTCCCGGGTCTCCTTTGCAGGGTGTGGCTGTGTGCGTGGCTGGTCAAGAAGCTGGGCGTGCACACGTCTTACTGCATGGGCTGTGGGAGAATCCGCGAGGGCACAGCCACCGAGGACTTTGTGACTTGCATCACACCGGGATGCCGAGGTTGGAAAGCAGGGCAGGGCAAGGGTGGAGAAGGGGCACGGGCAGAGGGCATTGCTATGAAAGGCTTTAAAGGGGGATTAACACATTTAAAGGAGAATACGGCTCCCAGTGGCTTCTCTGGGAGTGGGGAGCCTCAGGCCCGCAGGATGAGAGCAGCCCACCAGACCTCTCTGCCTGGCCCTCGGGACTGTCCCCAGACCTGGCTGGAATGTGTCTTTGAACTCTGATCCTGCCTCTTGCTTGCTTGGATGGGGGACAGGGAGAGGACTGTGGGTAAAAACCAGTCTACTGTACAAAGGTAAAATTTATATGTGTTGCCCTGCCCACACTTGTCTCTGGTTCCACTCACTACTGGCAGGCAGCCCCCAGAAGAGGATGTGGCCCTCAGGCTGAAAAAGGCTCTCTATGGGCCCTCAGGATTCTCCCCAAGCCACCCCCTCTCCCCAGGCCACGCCCCTCATTGACCCTGCTTCGCACACACCCCTTAAATGCATTTGTCTGGCTGCGGTGTCCCCCCGAACGCTGATCATGCCTCCAAACAAAGGATAGATAGGGACGTGCGGATGCGTGCATGTCTAGAAACTAGCCTTTTGGAGAAAGATAAAATTTGCATGCGTTGCTCCACCCACTTTGGTCCCTAGCCCCTCCCACTCCTGGCACGCAGCCCCCGGAATGTTGATAGAGGAACTCCAGTGGGGTGATCACAAGTCGGCTCCTCTCAAACCATCTGACTTCCTCCACAGGTATTTACTGTCCCGAGTGTTACAAGCTTCTGAACAACATGTGCTCCATTTGCATGGCCCCATTAACCTACCAAGGAGACGTGGACGAGGAGGTGTGAGTGAAACACTGCCACCTGTTTCCATTGTCCTTGTTTTTTTGCGGGAGGGGCTCCCTGGTAAATATATCACCCCCTTCCCTCTGTTTCTAGAAGTTAAATTGAGGTACGCAAGGGATGCAACTCACCTCTAGCCCCCATGCATGCAAATGCATGCGTGCGAATACCAAGGCAGGCGGACGCCATGCACCACACTGCCTTCCATTTCACGCCCTGCAGCCGATACCAAACTGCAGGCCAATTGCATGATGGCAATTGCGGAGGGACACCGACTCCCATCGTCCCCAACTGTTGGCCACACTGGCTGCTGGTCGTTGAGAGTCCAAGAACATGGGCTACAAGTCCTGATAACTACACTCTCCACCCATGGCCAGAGGTGGTCTGCTTCTGAATACTGGTTGCTGGAAACCACAGGAGGGATCCTGCTTGTGGGCTTCCCTTTGGGGCATCTGGCTGGCCACTGTTGGACGAGATGGGCCGCTGGCCTGCTCCAGCAAGCTCTGAAGTTCTTATTGTTGAATTACAGCTCCCATCATCCCTGGCCACGCTGACTGAAGGGGCTACTGGGAGTTGGAATCCAACCACATCTGGAGGGCCACACGCAGTAGTGTACCTGCAGTAGCAAATTCAGAAGTGCCGGGTCCCTTCATGTTAATCACAGCTGTGCCCCCTCCCCCTTTTTTTTGCTGTGGGGTTGAGAATGAGATCCTTGATAATGCCTAGAAATCAGTAAGCGTGAAAAAGGAGTGTTAGCTACTGAGAAGAGTCTTCTCAGTGTTTGACCCACCCTCCTTTCCCTCTGATTGGCTCCAATCCACAGGAAATCCACAAGGAAACACTCCCCTTTCATGCTGATTGGCTTGTAGCATGCTGGAGACATAGGGACCCTGCTCCCCAAAAAGTAAAGGGTCTAAGACCCCCTGAGGCCCTGCATGACTACACCGCTGGCCATGGGTTCCTATCTCAACGATCAAACACAGGCTTAGCTTTTAAATTGGACTATGAAAGAGGGTTGTAAAAGATGTTAAAATGAAATGGTTATTGACCTACTTGCTGTGGGAACAGTTGGCATTATGCCTCAAAATACAGGGAAGGGTTTCGTGGCAGAGCGTCTGATTTGCCTGTAGAAGGACACAGGTTTGGCCCTCAATATGTCCAGATAGAGCCGAGAGAGATCCCCGTCTAGGATCCTGGAGCGCCACTGCCAATCAGCATAGCCCATACTGAGGCAGACTGAGCAATGATCTGTCTCAGTGTAAGACAGCTTCCCGTGTTCCTAACAGGCAGTGCCAGATTTAGACTTGGTGAGGCCCTAAGCTATATAAAGCTTGGAGGCCCTTTGTTAAAAAATTACACCATATATATATATATATATATATATATATTCAGTACACATAAAATTTTAAAAGCCCCCCCAAAAAATTCTGAAATTTTTTGAGGCCCCGGCGGACTGTAAGGCCCTAAACTGTAGCTTGTTTAGCTTATGCCTAAATCCGGCACTGCCAGGTCTTTCCATACTTACAAAATTCCCACTGACGATTGTGTTTCAAGAAAGCATGCCAGAGCTTGTTTTTCCTTTTTTCCTCGCAAGCCGTGACTTTATTTTTTTAAGATTGTAAGCCTGAAGATAGCAATAGTCTTAAATCCTGACTTTCTGTAGGCAAATCTGAAAGCCTTTCGGCTTCGAAATGCAGCAAGGGAAAAAGCTATAGCCAGCCAGGTGCGGAGGAGTTGAAGCTCAGTTCTGGGGAGCAGAGAAAAAGAAATATAGGGGGAATCAGAGGAGCAACAGAAAGGGGGAAAATAATGGATAGCCCACCTTTCATCAGTGCGGATGGCAGGTCAGGGCAGCCTGAATTCTGGGGAAGAGGCACAAGAGCTAAAAGGTAATGGAGGGTGACTGAGCAGGCACACCACCAAGGCATCAAAGGGATGCATCTTCGTCACATTGCCGGTCTCTCCATCACAGGGAGCTGCTTTAGGCCGAGTCAGACCAGTTGGTCCCTCTTGCTCAGTACTGTAGACACTGGCTGGCAGCAGCTTGCCAGGATCTCAGCAGGGAACATTCCCAGCTTTTCCAGGTGCCATGGTTAAACCTGGGAGCAAAGCAGGTGCAGTGCCACTGAGTTACAGCCCTGCTCCCAAAAGCAAACCAAGACCCCAGTCCTCATGGTTCTGAACAAAGGGGTGCACTGAAAAAGGCACATAGGAAGCTGCCAGTTGACCCACCTTGCTCAGTACTGTCCACACCGACTGGCAGCAAGTCCCTTCAGGGTTTCAGATGGGGGACATTCCCAGCCCTACCCAGAGATACTTGGGGACTGAACCGGGGACCTTCTGCATGCAAACCAGGTGTTCTGCCCCCGTGTTACAGCCCTTCCCTTTCCTCCAGGGATTCCAGCGATGAAGAGGCCATGGCGCTGTGGACCAGAGCAGTGCAGGCACTCCGCGGGACACCAGACAGAGAACGGCAGAAGCGGGGGCGGCTGCTGAAGTCTCGGATCGAGCGGGCCGTGAAGGGCCGCGGGGCCTGCCGACGCTTACCCCCAGAGCTGGCCAAGAAGATTCTAGCCCAGCTGAAGGAGCAAGAGGAAGAGAGCAGCAGCAGCAGCAGCGAAGGAGACATGTCAAGCAGCTCAGACGCAGACAGCTCCTCAAAGTCTTCATCCAGGTGAGGGCAAGGAACCATGAGATGCTGCCTTATACAGAGTTGGACCGTTGGTCTGTCTAGCTCAGTATCATCCACACTGACCTCTCCAGGGTTTCAGGCAGGGAGGGGGTCTTTCCCCAGCTCTGCCTGGAGATGTCACTGGGGGTCGAACTCGGGGCTTTCTGCATGTGCTCAACTACCGAGCCACAGCAGCGATAGCCACCCTTAAAAGTAGCCATCTTTTCTGCAATGTGCCGTCCTGTGCCATTAGCAATGGTCAGATGGGCAGACGGTCAACCGGTAGGCGTTTCCCTAGCCCCGGAATGGTGCAGTGACAGCAGAACTGCACCTGTTGAAGTTCTGTCTGCCAAGCAGCTGGTAACGGCACAGAAAATGTGAAAGGGAGGGACAGAACTGGCAGTGAGGAATGGGTGAACACGTCCGTGTTGTCTTCTCATTTTTCCAATCTTAAGTTTGGTTCTTGACATTTCCACAGCAGTTTGTGATTTTTAAAAAAATGTTCTCATGAAAATTTATTAGCATTTTAGTGTGAATTTCTCCTAATAGTTTTCCAAAGCTATTTCCCCTCACATAAAGCACTTTTGTATGTTGTTTTCACCCATATATGCATTTTATGCCCACTTTACCCTAGCATACATGCATTTGTGTACACATTACTCAGCTGGAGAATTGGATTGCAAAATTCAGAGTGCAAATTTCAATGACTGGTTGTGTTTTGGTAAGTGGAAATTTCATAGAGTCGACTCCGAGTAGGATTAACGTTGGATACAATCCCTTTCATTTAAAGCACATGGCGTCCCCCAAAGAATCCTGGGAAGTATAGCTTACCCTCACAGAGCCACAATTTATTAATTTATTTATTATGAGATTTGTTAGTCGCCCATCTGGCTGGTTAGCCAGCCACTCTGGGCGACGTACACGATAAAACAGTATATAAAACAGTTAAAAATTTAAAAACACAGTAAAACTAGCCCGTTCCAAAAGCCTGCCTAAAAAACCAGGTCTTCAGGGTCCGGTGGAAGCTCATTATAGACGGGGCATGGCGTAGATCATTTGAGAGAGAATTCCCAGCACCCTTCTCAAACCACAATTCCCAGGATTCTTTGGGGGAAGTAATGTGTTTTAAATGAATGGTGCGTACACAGCCTTTGCCAGTGCCTCTTGCTCGACTGGACAGAAACGTATGTGTAGGTGTAGAAACTTCTGATATTTGCATGGCTGGAAAGTTGCCTACCGCACAAAGGTAAAAGTCACATCTGTTGCCCCACTCACTTTTGCCTCTGGCCATGCCCACCTCTAGCATGAGGCCCCCAGAAGGTTGGCCACAAGGTAAATATGGCCCTTGGTCTGAAAAGGGTCCCCGAACTCCGCCCTACAGATGTTTAATAAAAATTCAGCAGGGCGATAGCCTGTTGGTCTTCCGTCTCCCTCATTTCGTTTCTTGCCTCTTGGAAGGTGCCATATGCTATGTGGCTTAGTTTTTGTTTTTAAAATTATTCCGCCAAGATTTTTTTTTCTTTATAAGCTGCTTTGAGCACCTGAGATGAGCTGGAAAAATCAGCTTGAAGGCTGCTTCAAGCAGCTCAAACGAGTGGAAAGATCTGAGGATATAAAGCCCGATTTAAAATAAAACAAGATCTTCTATGCTCTCAAAGTCTCTCACCCCTTGCTTTTCCTTTCCAACAGCCTCAATTTCAGCTACCAGAAGGAAGCCGAGAGCAGTGACAGCGAGGAGCTGAAGGAGGTGAAAAGTGATAGCAGGTCTACCTGGAAGAAGTAGAGAGAGAGAGAGAGAGAGAGAGAGAGAGAGAGAGAGAGAGAGAGAGAGAGAGAGAGAGAGAGAGAGAGGAGGGGCTGCCTCTTCTTTCCCCACCTCTCTTTAAAAAGAGGGTGCACGTATGAATTTATTAAATTAGATCTTACATAATCAGTTCCCTCTATTTTCGATGTTCAGGCAGGGCGTGCCGATCCTTTCACAGCCAGAGTTGCAACACCCACCCGCAAGCAGGAAGTCTCTGCAGGCTTGAGGGGAATCCCAAGGTTTGCCAAGGTGTTAAATAAGTGTTTAGGAAAAACCTAAGGCAGGTGGGGGAACCCCCAAAACAGTTCAGTGAGAACTAGGGATGGAAGAAGGCATTGTTTTCCGTTCTGCCCTGTATTTGTCTCTTGCAGCACTGTTCCCATTCCGCTGCAGTTTGTCTGCTGCCAAACACTACATTATTTACCAGGCTGTCTGCTGATTATGTAAAATTACATTATCATTCCTTTATTCCACCCCATTCATTTCAATGCCAAAGAAACACAATGTAAATTGGAGTGCAGGAGGGAATAGAATCAAAGTTATATATTGTTTGTGGACAGAAAGCAACAACAGAGCAACCAACCAATCATATTCGCTGGATTGATTTCCATTCTGGACGTGGGACGAATAAGCAAGCATTGGCAATTTCCACTCCTGTTTCTATCCGAATTCTCCGGCATCCTGAGTGAGGACTGGGCATGCTTGGGGGGTGTCGCAGAATGCTTACTTGACTGTTGACTGGAAATGGGGCTGCTCCAATCCTCAACGGAGGACACTTTGCACTGCAGCCATTTGTTGCAGGTCTCGCTTGGATTTAATTGCAGTGGAAGCTCATTATAACATGGGGGACGGGAGATAAAGGATTCACCTGAATTATAGGGGTTCTGCATTAGAATGAAAACCACTGAACTATACACAGTATTTTACTTGGGGAACATTGTCATATCTGCAGTACAGGCAGGCCCCGCTTATATGGCAGGTTCCGTTCCAGACCCCTGCCGTAAAGCGGAAATCGCCATAAAGCAGAACCCCATTGAGTATAATGGGGCGCGTTGTGTGAAAATGATGCGAAAATGCCACGAAATGCCACAAAAGTGCAAAAATCGGCTTTAAAATGGGGAATGAAAGCTGCCGCATTAGCGGAACGCCGAGAAGCAAAGCGCTGGGAAGCGGGGCCCTACTGTATATCCAAATCAGCGGTACAGCGAGACACGTTATAACGAGCTTCCACTGTGTTATCCTCCCCTATGGAAGCCACCCCCTATGGTCACTTTGCTGGGGAAACGAGGAGTTTTGCGTGCCACCTATTTGTCCCTTCGCTTCCACAACAGACTTAGTGTGAGACAAATATGTAGATACACACACACGGCTGTCAGCACAGTGGCACGTTCCAGCATAGGCCCACAGGCCCTCAAGCCACACTTGGTGACCACTGAAGCCACTTTCCTCCCTCCATCTTTCTCCCCCCATGAAGTCAATGCAAACATAATTACAGGCGAAGATTTCCCCTGCTTTCCATTTTTATTGTCAAGCAGCCTCAACGAACAACGGTCACCGGGAATACCAGCACATTAATTAAAAAAAAAAAACCGACAAACAAACGGGGGGACATCCCACCCACCCACCCACCCAGCCAGCGTCCAGAAAAATATCCACATTTTTTCCTAGTGCTTCCGCAGCCAGAGAGGACTTCACGAACAAGAAAGACAATCAGGAGTACATCGTTGAAGTTTCCCATCCATCTCCAAAATTTTCTCTCTCTACCAGCGAATCATTGAGAAAACAGCAGCGCAGGGAGGGTTTAATGAAAGGGGAAGGGGCCTTAGCCGAGATATTGCGGGGGGGGGCAGGGCAGAGGAAGAAACCAACAATCCGTTTTGCATTTCAAGTAGCTAAAGATTCAAGTTTAAACATACAGGCACTTTTTTTAAAAAGCCAGGGAAGACAATATGGGGCTCACTCAAGACCTGCCCCTGCTCTTTTCACCAGACAAGAGATTCCCCCCATGCCACACTTCCTGCTGGGAGGGTAGGGGAGAAAATTGGGAACGGCTGGGGCAGAGGGACAATCAGAGGGGTGGAATAATATATTACATCATCTCTTAAATATAGATTAAACTCTGTGCTAATACTCTAGGGATGGACGTCTCCCACCACCCACTCTAGCCTCCCCCAGCAAGCTATCTCACCCCTCCAGAGGGGTGGCAGTGGGGGAAATCTATGGAATGTGCAAACAATGATAGTGGGGAAATAGACCTGATCCCTAACCATCACTGAGAGGTGTGCCAGTCCGAAACACCCCCCTCCTAAAATTGCTGGCAAACCCTAGTGCAATGAAGTCATATAGGATGTGAAGGGGAGGGAGATTAAAGTGAGCAAAGGTGGGGGGCATGCAAAGGGGCCATTGCTTCTTTGTGCAAAGGTCCATGATACCTTTTGTTTTGGAATAAAACGTCCGTATTTGGGAAGGGGGTGAACCCCAGGCTGATGGCAACCACAAGTGCTAAAATTTATTTTCTTGCAAGGAGCTCTGTACGTGTGATTGTGGGTGGGTGTGGGAAGAGCTGTGGGGCAGAAGACATCCTGCCCCAAGGGAAGGGGCCGAGGGTGCTGGGACCAGCCCATCGCACTGTGCAAGGACGCCAGAAGAGGGACAGGCATCAAGAGCTTAGCGCGGCTCATCGTTGCAAAAATGAAGTGCAGTAGATGCACGCCCTGGGTGAGAAAATACCCCCATCCCCACCCCCCACCACGCAAAGGAAAAGTTGCAAGCCTGGCGTGAGCTGCCACTTCCCCCCCCAAAAAAAAACAGCTGCCAGCCTCAGCAGCAGGAAGAATATAGAGATCTCCTTCAGAAACAAATTTCTGCAGTGACAAGGGAATCGAACCCTGGCACCTCTTCTAAAGATCGTCAACCCATCCTTTCCGTAAAATAAATAAATAACTCTGGCTGTCCACCCTCCCTAACATGGGGATGGGAATACCCCAAAAGTGCAGGGTCTGGGGGACCGCCATCCACTCCCCCTCCCCAAAGTTAATCCTCTTGCCATTTTTATCTCTTTTTTTAGTACTACCACTATTTAATTGCTTATTTCTGCGATCCTGAGCTTACACCCCCCTCCTTGCTTTGCTGTGCCCACCCGCTCACCTGCTTTGGTTCATAATTGCCCCCTAACTCTCGAAGAGGCTGCTAAAGGCACCAAATCAGCACACTAGGAATGGGAAGGGCACAGTGCATCTCAAGAGCCTGGTACCATGTGGTTGCCACGGCAACAGAAGGGGGGAAATCGTGCATCTTGGCCTGGTCCATGGCCTAGTCCCTGGAGAGTCACCACGGCAACAGCCCAGGCAAGGCAGGGCTAGGGCCTAGTCTTGGGCCCTACACCATTTCTATCGCCGGCGGACCATCTGTCAGCATCCTCTCCTCACGGCCTTCCTCCTCCTCCTCCTCTTCTTCCTCTTCTTTAGGGAGAGGAGACGCCGCTTGATGGGCACGGGCCTGATCCCAGTAGTGGCGGGCAAGGGAGAGGCACAGCCCCTCCGTCTGCCCATTGGTCAAGTCGAGGTCGGTGGAGGATGGGGGCATCCCCGCTGGGGGCACAGAGTCGGGTTCATGCTCAGCCCCGCGACGCCGGCGCCTCGTTCGCACCTCCAGGCAGTTCTGGCCCTTGAGATGGCGTTGCAAGTGGTCGTCCTTGGCAAAGGCCTTGTGGCACAGGCAGCACTCATAAGGGCGAGCGCCCGTGTGGAGGTGCAGGTGGTTCTTTAGGTCATAGCTGTGCAGGAAACGAGCCGTGCAGTGCGGGCAAGAATAGGGGCGTTCGCCCGTGTGTTTCCGCATATGGATCTTGAGCTTGTCGTTCCTGCAAAAGAGGATGGGGGAGAGGAAGCAGAAGATTTGTGGCAGGAAGAGGTTGGAAAAATCTCTGCAGGTGGCCAAGTGACAGCTCCCTTCCTCGTTACAACCTCGTTTTCAAATGAGCAGGTTGCTAGTCCTTATGACGTTACGATCTCAATTTCTAACAAGCAGGGTTGCTAGTCCTTATGATGTTACGATCTCACTTTCTAACAAGCAGGGTTGCTAGTCCTTATGACATTATGATCTCACTTTCTAACAAGCAGGGCTGCTAGTCCTTATGATGTTACGATCTCACTTTCTAACAAGCAGGGTTGCTAGTCCTTATGGCAGTAGAGAGAAGCCAGGGACACGGAGAGCTGCACAAGACTAGGGCTGTTTTAGGATCCAAATAATATTTTACACATGAAAACACACACATGGATTTTGGTATTAGGTGCCAGATATCAGCAGCTTGAGAATATGATCTTCCTTGAAGAAATAATAATAATAATTCAGGTTCCTAGGCCTTATGGCTGTGAAGACAAAACATATGCGCACTACTAGCGTCAACAAGGAGTGGTGCCTTCAGTGTAGTTGGTCCAAGTCTGTGGAACTCCCCGCCGATTACAAATGAGGCAGGCACCATCCTTGCTAAGTTTCAAATGTCAAGTTAATACGGTTTTATTTCAAGAGGGCTTCATGAATGCTGTCCTATTGATTCCGCTGTTTTGATCTAGGTTTTAAATTTTGCATATTGTAGACATATGGTGAAAAATGGGGCATACATTTCTCAAATAAGGAAAGAAGACTGCTGGCCTGAAGTTATAAGACACCCGAAGTCCATCAGGGAATGATGTTGGAGAAAAGACCATTATTATTTAGGAAGAGATCACCTGAGATTTCTTAGGCGTTTCTACTTTTTTTTTTTTTGAGAAAACAAAAAATACAGTCTCAGTCCTTACAGTCTAATGCACCGTTCTTCAACCTTGGGTCCACAGCCAGATTGGCCAGTGGCCAAGGATGATGGCAGCTGTACTCCAACAACATGTGGGGACCCGAGGTTGAAGAACGGTGGTCTAATAGACATGATACAAAGGGGGGAGGGGAGAAGCAAATTCAGCCACTAAATCAGGACTGTGGCTCTCCAGTTGTTGTTGGACTCCAGTTCCCATCCTCCCTGACCACTGGCCATACTGGCTGGGGCTGATGGGAGTTGCAGTCCACCAACAGCTGGAGAGCCAGCGGTTCCCCAGCCCTGCACTAATTGTTTGTAGTCAGATTAATGTGTAAATGACCACTAGAGGGAGCTGTGGGAAGGGAGGCGCCTACTGGGAGTCAACCTCTAGGGAAGCCGATGGTGTGGCGCTCGCTGTCTCGTGTCTGCTGCCAAGGGTACAGCCCTCGCTGCCTCACCTCTCCCTTGGCTGCTGACAGTTCTGGGAGAGGAGACGCCTCTTATTGCACAGGTTTAAAAATATATATATTTATTTTAACCATCTCTTATCACTCTTCTGTAAAAAAAATAATAATGGTTGGCCTCACGGCACTCCACATCTCAGAAGAAGAAAATCCCAACAGTGAACTTGAAAAACACACTGACTTTGTTCCAGCTAAATTGTACTCAGAAGCGGCCCCTTTGTAAGCAAGAGCCATGGGTAACATAAGCCCCCTGATTTTAATGGGTCTACTTTGAGGAGGGCTAACGGCCCAGTTATAAACCAAATGGAAAGAAGCCGGGGCCAGTTTGTACAAATCAGCAGACATGGAAGTGGTAAAGCTTCACCAGACTGCACCATTTCAGATCCTGGGGAGGAAACTCTGTGTTTGAATGCAACCCTCCCCCCAAAGGCAAGGGAGGGACTCCCAACGCAGTCATAGAGAACAAGCATGTTAGGAACCTAGCTCAGCCCAATTTGGTATGACAAGGAAGTTCTTACTGTGGAGAAACCTTCAAACCCCCAATCCCCTCCCTTCCCAAGTTTGAAATGGTGCAATCCAAGAAGAGCTCCAGGGCTTGATTCTGAGGATTGCATAAACTGGGTCTTGCCGTACAACTCTGCATACCATCTAAACACCAGATCAGAGCCAGGGAACTTGTGGACCCTCCTGAAGTTCTTGGACTCCATTTCCCAGCAGCCACCATAGCCAATGGCAGAAGATGAAGGGAGCTGGAGTCTAAGAAAGGGTTCACAGGTGCTCTAGCCCGGCTCCAAAAACAGTATTGGACCTGCCAGATCTTCCGCTCTGTTAGAACTGGGTCACACCAGCATTTAGCGCTATACCTTCAAGGCAATGTTATTCCACTTCAAACAGTCACTGCTTGTGAGGAGACCCCTATTGCCCCAACAGAGCTACAATTCCCAGCATGGCTTGACAATCAACCCCATGTGGCCCTCGGAAGGTTACCCACAAAGGAATGTGGCCCTCAGGCTGCTTAAAGTTCCCCACCTCAGATCTAGAACCTCTTCCTCCTTAAAAAAAACAAACAAACACGTCCAAGAGCAAAAGGAGGAAGCTGTGGTATCCCCCACCTACACTCACATGTGGTACAGTCTGTTCTACGACTTCAGCACTTCTACCGCCTCGCGCACCCGCCTCATCCTGCCACAGATGTCAAACCAGGCCTCAGGCACCGGCAGCAGGTGGGTGGGAACAGGTTTCGAGAGAGAGCGAGAGAGCAAGACTCACCGCGTGAAACGGACCCCACAGACCTCGCAGGCGAACGGCTTCTCCCCGGTGTGGGTGCGCATGTGGCGGGGTAGTTTGCCGGCGCCGTGGATAACCTTGTGGCAGACAGGGCACTCTTGGGGCATCTGTGAACGACGCTTACGCACTAGCTTGTCAGGGGGGTCGAGACCCCGGGACAGACCCGCTGGGTTCAGTGCACGCATGTAGGACACAATGTCGTGCTCAACGGGCTCGTCGTCCGAACCCAGATCTTCTGGGGAGAGGCCTGGGGTGTACTGGTATGGGAAGCTACGAGAGAGCACGAGCGCCTCTTCGTCATCCTCTCGGGGGTGGATGAGGGCTGGTGCAGGAGAGGTTTGGCTGGGAGGGCTCGGGCGCTCCTGCGTCCCCGTAGAAGAAGGAGATGGTGACAGGGACAGCTCAGCGACATGGTTGTTGAGGCGGGAGCCCTTGGTCTGTAGAAATTTGCGGGTTTTCTTGCTACGGCGGGGGGCTGGGTAGACCAGGGGCTCGGCCAGGTCCCCTTCAGCACTGGGCAGGGTGGCAAAGGCCTCCAAGTAGCGCCGGGCGCGCTCACGGGCAGCGTCATCGGGAACGGGGGCTTCCAGGCCATTGCCCTGCAAGATCTCCATGCAAGCAGCAATCACGCATGGGATCTCAAGGAGGCGGGCGGCCCGCAAGACCTCTCCGAGGCTGCCCGTGCTGATGGTCAGCGTGGCGGTGTAGGCGAAGTCCAGCAAGGCCCCGAGAGCCTCGGCCCCCACAAAATCCAGCTCGCACACGCCCATGCCGGGCCCCGCAAAGAGCCGCTGGAAGTAGCGGCTGGACGCGGCCAGCACAGCCCGGTGGGTCCGGTATTCTGAGCCCTGGGCCCGCAGGGTCACGTCACAGAGAACTCCCCGCCGGCGCTGCTCATTCAGGCTCCCCAGCAGCTCGCTGCTATGTTCCGGGAAAGGGATCCCAATCAAGTCGTCTTCGGGGCTGCCCATTGCCTCACCTGTACAGAGGGAAAAGGAAGAAGAACAGGGATACCAGTCAATACATACAGTATTTAGACTTCACATTGAAATAGCATTGGCTCCCTGGGAAGAGGGATTGACTTTAAACAGTCGCGGCTTCCCCCAAAGGATTCTGGGAACTGTAGTTTGTGAAAGATACTGGGAGTTGTTAGGAGACCCTCTTTTGCCTCAAAGAGCTATAGTTGGTAAAGTGGTTTAACAGTCAATCCCTCTTCCCAGGGGATTATGGGAATTATAGCTCTGTGAGGGAAATGGGGTCTCCTAACAACTCTCAGCACCCTTCACAAACTACAGTTCCCAGGATCCTTTGGGGGAAGCCATGGCTGTTTAAATGTATCGTTCTTTAAATGTATCGTGCAGATGGGGGCCTATACGTAAAGCTGCCTTATACGGCGTCAGACCCTTGCCCATCTAGCTCAGTATTGTTGATACTGACTGGCAGTGACTCTCCAAGGTTTCAGGCTAGGGTCTCTCCCTGCCCTACCGGGAGATGTCAGGAATTGAACTTGGAACAAGGGACGGATCTGTTGGCCAGTGCATTCTGCCGACCTAACAGGCCAATATCGATTCCCATTCGTTCTTTGTCCGCTAGCCACTGCTTTTTACTGATCCTTTTTTTCCCCCTTGCAAAAAATATTGGTATTAATATATTTTACAAGGAAATATCAATATTTTGAAAGGAAATATTGATAAAATTATCATTCTTAATATTGGTATTTTAGAGGCTGAGTCTTCTTTTTAATATAAAAAATCTATTTTCAAAACTAGCTGCCGACAATCACAACAAAAACTCCGCAATACAGAATAAACAAATTTAACAGAAAATTTGGTTCCAAATCCAAGTTAGGCAGAATTCTAGCACATTCCTAGCAGGGGCCTTCTGCATGTTCTGCCACTGCATTACGGAGAAAAATATCTGACATCTGAGTTTATTTGTACTGAACACCACCAACATCAAGGCAATGCCTCCAATGGGTTGAATCCAGCCAGGTTTTACTCAGAGTAGACCCACTAAGATCGACAGACCTAAGACAGTCATGCCCACTCATTTCAATGGGTCTAGCTAACATTAGAAACAACCACATGTCAACTCAGGAGTAGGCTGTGTCAAATTCAACGGGATTGCAGCCAACATCACGTTTTATATCAGTTACCGTGGGCCTTTTAAGAGACCCAACAAATCTGCAAGTCATCACCGGCACGTCACACATGTAAATCTGGGGACAATCTTCACCATGACCTTGGAAGGTAGGCTGGTATTAGCATCCTTGCACTGCAGACTGAGGGAGGCCCAAGACAGCTACAACTCTGAGCCTGTTCGTGACGGAGGCGAGAGCTGAAGAGAGCTCCTCTGAGTCTCAGTCAAAAAGGATTGTGTTTTGCTCACTTCCCTCTTCCCTACTTATCCTTTTTTCCTTTCGTGTTGTGTTTTTCAGAGTGCCAGCCGGCGGGCAGGGGCTGTCTTTTTTTTCTTTCCCCAACTGATCGTATGTAAGCTGCGCTGGGAACCTTTTTGGCCGAAGGGTGGGATTAAAAACAACGCTTTAATTAAATAACGCAAGAAAGAGGGCCTCCTTCAGGGAAGATGGCAGATGCACCACAGCAACTCTCTCTCTCTCACACACACAAACACACACACACAAAGGAAGTCTGCACACTCTGACAGAATGCAGCAGCGACTTCATCTCCAATGAAGGAGGAAGTCCTCTCGCCCCCAGACGGTACAAAACAGATCAAGGGTCCTGATACCAACTGGGTAGAGGCAGATTCCTAGGAAAGATAGAGTCGCCCCCTCTTGCCACCCACGACAAGGTTAACATTTGCAAGCCTCGGTCGGAAGCCTCTGCTCTCAGCGCAACCCAGAAACAGAATCCAGAGCAGCTATGGCGAGTGTAATTGGGTGGCGGGAGAGATACCTCAGGCCTAGGAGCTGAATGCGGCCCTCCAGGCTTCTCTACCTGGCCCTCGTAACTCTCCCTAGGCCACGTCCGGGCACCAGCTCTGCTTTGCACCATCCTTGAAGGTTGTTGCCTGGCTGGAACATGCCCTTGAACTCTGATCTTGCCCCTCGCTTGCCGGGATGAAGGCGAGCGAGGGGCGCGTGCAGAACTAACCTATTGAACAAAGGTAAAAGTGACGCCCGTTGCTCCGCCCACTTTTGCCTCTGGCCCAACCCATCACTGGCCTGTGGCCCTTGGGAGGCTGCCCAGGAGGAGATGTGCCACCTGGGCTGAAAAAGTATCCCCACCCGTGCCAGGCGGCACGGCCTCCTAACAGAAGTCATCTCCTAGGCCAGCCTTCCGCCGCCTGGCACCCCCCAGATGTTTTGGACTGCAACTCTGCTGGCCGGGGCCAATGCAAGCTGCAGTCCAAAACATGTTACGGGTGGCAGGCTGGGGAAGGCTGCCCTCCATGGGATTTCAGGTCCAACATCATCTGGAGGGCCTGAGATTCCCTGTCCATGTCCTAGACGCACGTCCCAACCAGTCAGAGATCACATATTAAATGCACTTACAGAGGCTTCCAGCAGGAACTGAGAGCCTGTGGCTCTCCAGAAGTTGCTAGATTCCAAATCCCATCAGCATGGGCAATGGTCAGGGGTGATGGGAGTTGTAATTCAGCACCATCAGGAGGGCCACATAATCCCCATCCCTGCTGTATGTCTTCAGGGGCACTGTCGTTTCTATGCACCAGAGTATAGATCAGGAGCAGTCAAGGAGCTGCCACCACCCCCAAACAGTGCTGGACCCCCATCATCCAACCATTGGTCATACTGGCTGGGGCTGACAGGAGTCCAACAATATCCAGAGGGTGCCACGATCAGCTCTCCCCCCCCCATCCATAAAGATCCTTGGCACTGCAGAAGAGGTCTCAGGCGCAATTCCTAGAGAAGGCCTAAGACTAAGGATAGGGGAGAAACTGGATTCGATCCGCATTTAAAGGCAAACCCACCTCATTCACACTTTCTGAAACAACAGGAGAGGCAAAGCACAGCCATCCTTGGAAATGCGCAACGTACTCT
This sequence comes from Rhineura floridana, assembly GCF_030035675.1. Lineage (NCBI taxonomy): Eukaryota > Metazoa > Chordata > Lepidosauria > Squamata > Rhineuridae > Rhineura > Rhineura floridana. The sequence continues at coordinate 17,821,570 of NC_084501.1, read as the reverse complement.
GATTTTTGCAGCGCAGTTTTCCCACCCAGTAACATACACAAAAGCGCATATGAAACACACACACACCGGAAGAGTGTGCATTGAACACGTATGCTAGTGAAAACAACGCACAAAAAGGCGGCACTTTGGGGGAAATTATTTTGCAAAACTGTGACTGGTGGGCAAAAAATGCATACAAAAATGTGTCTGTTTGGCACTAAAATGCTGCTGGATTTTCATGAAGGGGTGTGTGTGTGTGTCTGTATGTAGAACTGAAACTCAGACTGGGAAAATGAGAGAAACCAAAACGGACAACTTGCCCGTCCTTACCCAATACCAATCAACCCCCCAACCCCCCTAGCCCAATATATCCCCCTCTTTCCCCCCTACTCCTTCTTCTTCTGCACTTTTAGCTCAGACAACCAAGGTGCCAGTGGGCAACCATGTCAGGGTGTGTGTGTGGGGGAGAGAAAGAGTTGGATCTTGCACCATCTTATTCTCGGAAGTCGGGCTGCGTTGTGGCCACTCCCTGCCCGCCTTGGGTGCCCGCCAGCTGAGCTGTTTGCCTTCTCAGGGGCAAGGGTGGGTGGGAAAGGAACAGGCTCCAAACAGGGGCAGCCGCGCCCCTCGCTCTCTCTGCCAAGCAGGCCCAACCGGACGGGCAAGGGGCCGGGCGGGCAGGCTTTTGCGGGGAGGGAGAGAAAGCAACAGGGGGGGTGGAAGACCTGCCAGGCAGGCGTGGCTTTCGTTGGAGCACTCTGACCCAGGAGCTGGGCGCGCCTCACGTCATGGCAACGCCCCAGGGGGCCAGGGATGCCAGCTCACAGGTAGAACTTTGCCAGCCCATGCAAGGTGCAAAGCAGCAAGAGGGGCACCTTTGCAAGACAGAGAGAGAAAGAGACTTAGATTGCCTGCTCTCAGGGCAGGGAGCAAAATGCCCAGGCCAGGCCTTGCTTGGCTTCTTCGTTGTATCTCCAAGTCCCGGCTAGGAGGCAGGCCAGGTTCCTCCGTCGCCCCAGTGGTTTCCCCACCCCAGACTCCCTGCCCCGTCAGGCTCCAAGGCCCCGAGCCTGATGCGGACATCCTCTTCACACACACCCTGCACCCAGGAAAGCTGCATTTCAGACGGGCGTTGAGCGGTTGTATGATCCTCACAGCACAGAAGAGAGAGTGTTTGAATTTCTGCTTAGCTGCTGTGAAAGAGTTTAGAAATTGAGCTGCTGCATGGTCTTCACAGCAGAGAAGGGTGTGTGTGTGTTAGAGGTTTTCCTGTTGAATTTCTGCCTAGCTGCTGCGAAGTGGAGGGGCGCAAAATATAAAACAGCAACCTTTCCCTGCGAAGGCAGAAACCTTGGCTCTCACTTCCCCTTCCAGTGCTGGGAATAGAACGCAGGAGTCCTGAGATTACCCACAAAGCCTCCCCACCTGCCCCTGCGGCCACAGGTGGGAGGCAGGAAGGCCCGGTTTAGCTGCAATTAAGCCATCATGCCCCTTTGGGTTGACAAACCCTGACAAAACCCCAATCAGATTAGGGAGGGATTAGCAGGAAGAGCCAGGGCTGGGATTAGAGAATGCAGCTCTGACACAGCCAGCAGCCAAGCATGGTTTAAAAGAGAGGGGGGTTGGGGGGGGTCTGGCAGGGCAAAACACAATCAGGTACGGGCAGATGCTTGAAAAACTGTATGAGGAGCAGAAATTCAACTGGTTCAGCCATCTCTGGGGAAGCTTGGCTTGGTGGATTTCTGCCTATTGGCAGCTTATTGAAAACACAGAGCCTTCACTGTGGCAGGCAGAAGTGGCACATAAGTAAGAGACAGAGCTAGCCCAGGTTCAAATCCCATCTTATCTGCAAAGTTCCCTGGGTGACCTTGGGCTGGTTCCCCTCTCTCAGCCTGGCCTACCTCAAAGGGTTGTAGCAAGGATAAAGTGATTGAGAGGAGAGATAGGAGAGAACCCTTCTGAGCTTCCTGAAGGACAATAGGATAAAAATGTAAATCAGGGATGGGGCACTTGGTGCCCTCCAGATGTTGTTGGACTGCAACCTCCATCAGCCCCAGCCATCATGACCAATGGTCAGGGATGATGAGAACTGGAATCCAGTGACATCTGGAGGACCACAGCTTCACCACCCTTGCTCTACACACATATCCCAACCAAACAGGGATCTCATATTAAATGAACTTACAGGGGTGTAAAGCGGGGATGGGGAACCTGTGGCCCTTCAGATATAGTTGGACTCCATCCTGCATCAGCCCCTGTCAGCATGGCCAATTGTCAGGAATGATGTCTTAGACATATGTCCCAATCAATCAGGGATCACATACTAAATACATTACGGAGGTGTAAAGCAGGAATGGAGCAACCTGTTGCCTTCCAGCTTGGCCAACGCTCAGAGATTATGGAATCCAACAACGTTCCAGAGGGTGACAGATTGCCCACCCAGTACAAATAAAGAAATAAATATGTGCTCAAGACGTGGGATCCTCATGTTTTAACTGCATAAATTTAAAAATGGCAATAAGAACTATTAAAAATATACCTGGGATCCTCAATCCCCTATCATACGTTCAGTGTGAGATTAACCCCCTTTTAACCTCCCCTTAAACCTTGTACATTAGTGCACATAACTATGAATGTAGTATCAAAATTGATTATTTTCGGGGGCGGTTGTTTGTTTTCAAGGAACAAGCAATGTCGTCTTGTGTTTTATTGCCATTATGAGCATCTTCAATATGAAATCCATTTTAGACACTCAGCACTCAAAAGCAGCCTTCCTCAACCTGGTGCCATTCAGGTGTGTTGGACTACATCTCCCATCAGCCTCAGCCAGCATGGCCAATGGTCAGGGATGATGAGAGTTGGAGTCCACCAACATCTGGAGGGCGGCAGGTTGGGGAAGGCTGCTAGGGAATTAATTGGTATTTTAAGAGGCATTATGGCATAGTAGTTAAGAGAGCTGGACCAGGGAGATCCAGGTTCAAATCCCCACTCATCTACAGGGCTAACAGGTTGGGCCAAACATTTCCTCTCTCAGCCTAGCCTACTTTACAGGCTTGTTGGGAGGATAAAAAGGGGTGTATGGTAGAATAATATTTGCAGCCCTAAGCTCCATGGAATGTTAGGAGTGGGATACATGTTTAACAGCATAAATAACATAAATTAAAGTTGTCCAAACGTGGGAATATCCGGTTCTGTTCCAAGCAGCTGGTTGACCATGGTTTGGGATAATTCCTTCCAATTTAACTGTGCATCTGATATGAGTTTTAAAACTAAAATAAAACAGTCGTAGTTTTGGGGGTTTTTTTAAGAGAAGATGGTTCTTTTGTAACTCATTGGCATAGAAATAACTGAAATGCACTTTGGAAGGCTATGATCTTGCGTACTGCAAATTTTCACAAGGGATGGACTATGGAACATAAGGAACTGAGAGGTGGGGTATCAGAGTTGGAATAACAAGCCAGTGTCAGAAGGTGTAAAACCCGCAGGAATAAAGTTTGTATTAGAAACAATCTTAAATAATTATCTAGGTTAGTGAGTAATGATTCCATTTCCCGGGTGGGAAAAACTGCATCAAAGGGATAGCAAACTACTTAATCCTTGGATGGGCAGGCATTCAAATTCGATTTTCATAGTCAACATTTAGCATTTATAATCTCCCCACATTCACATTTTTTAAAAAAAATGAGACATACTTGGACCCAAACCTGCAGTGCCTACAGTTCATCAGTGGTGACACAAAGGCACTCTACACATGCCCACTGGTACTCTAGCCCTGCCACTTTCGTTACACATAACTCCATGACTGGATCCTGGCATTACAAAAATAAGATTCTGACTTAATTTAAGCTACGAAGCCATCCTGAGTGTCACTGCCTCCCCCACCCTCAAATAATAATAATGAAAATCCAGCCATCTGCTATGCTTAAATTATTTTCCCACCTATGGCAGAGAGTATACCAACAGATCTTGAAAAACAGATATTTGGCTCTGGTTAGGGAGCTGAGCTAATCTTGGGGAGAGTCTGGTCCTACCTGTATGCTTGTTATTGCACCCCTTTGTAATACAAGACAGAGGTGTATGATAGCCACCCTGTTGCAACTCTTGACCTAAGGACTGTAAGGCTGTCTTTAAAGGGAAAATCTGGCAACCCCTTCATAGTGACATCCAAGCCAGATCTTTGCTATGCACCTTCGACGTGGGTGCTCTGGGGTTTGATACCTTTTCCTGTTTTCAGCAAAAGATTCTGCTGTGGCAGGCCAGCCGTGGGGTCTATGAGAATCGCATGCCTGCTGGCTTGTCACACCCACGGCCTCTCAACCACTCAAAAGTCATCTCTCCATCACCTAAGAGTGAGATTTTGGAGCCCAGGCTTTAAAAACTATACTCTCCACCATCTGACGGGCAGGGGAGTGAGGGAAGAAAATGGTATGGCATTTCACGTTCAGCAACAAGGGGTTCAGAGCTTTGCTAAGTGGGCTACCCAACTGCCTCCTCCATGAGGTCTAGCCGCATGCTCCAACAAATATTCAAAAATCTAAATTGGGTTCTACTGCTCATGCAGAGGATCTGTTTCCACCAGGGGCTCAGAGCAGCACTAAGTGGGCTAGCCAAATACCTCCCTCATGAGGTCCAGAGGCATATCTGACCAAATATTTAGAATATATATATACTGATCATGCAGCAGTGGGCACAACATGAACCGGAGGATCTATGTTTCCACAACGTCAAAGTTGAATCTGGGTCGCCAGAGTAACCCACCGGGAGCTCAATAAGCCCCTGTGGCAAACTACACAAGGGGACCCTGAGTGCATGGCTAGCCACGATCCACAGCTGCTAGACTGCAAAGCTATGCAGGCCTGGCTAGCCATGGCCAATGGCTCCCCAAGGCTCGTCAACAGAACCCCTGAGCACGTCCAGAACCCTTTGCCCTCCTCCTCTTTTCCAAAGGAAAAGGCCACAGCAGTCTCCCCCAACCTGGCGCTCTCCGGATGTTGCTGGGGCTCCGACTCCTGTCAGCCTCTGCATGCACAGCCAGTGGCTGGGGGTGATGGGAGTTGTAGTTCAGCAACGCCTGGAGGTCACCAGGTTGGGAAAGGCTGAGATAGAGGGTGGAAGGGTATAGCTTCCAGGCCATTTTTCACCTCCAGTTGGTTTGCAAAAAATAAAATCAAACTGGTGGTTCGCAGGCCGGATGTTTCAACGGGGCTGAGCTATCCCAGCAGTGAGTGGAGGAGGGGTTTTTCCACCTCTGTCGTTCTCGGGGGAGATTCTGACAAGAGATAAGGCAAGGAGGTGTTGGGGCGGATGGGGGGGCAGAAATAAGCATCTTTGGGTGCATTTACGGGAAACCCCGAATACAGAGGGTGACCGGATGCCAAAAAAGGATGAGCGCAACAAACGGGGAAGTTTTGGAAAGTGCCACTTGCCACAACAGGGGTTCAGAAAAGCTGCATCAGCCAAAATTCCCCCAGCTGCGTGACTCTTAAAAGAGAGAGAAGCCCTCTTTGCACGCCCCTTGCATCTGGGGCAGCTCCCCCTTGAGAACCAGCCCCAGAGCCTGCTGTACCTCCCCAACAAGGGTGGCTAAATTATAGGTTTCAGAAATATTGGTGGCACGGGAGCGGTGGAGCCTGGCAGCTGAAAGGCAGGGCTTGATGGATGGAGGTGGAGCCTAACAGAATTTGAGCTCTAGCAGATCAGGGGTGGAGCCTAGTGGAATTTGGCAGGATCTGAAACACAAGCTGGCAGGTCAGAAGTGGAACCAGGCAGGGCAAGGGGCGGAGTCAAGAGTTTAAATATATATATATATATATCTTTTGTCAATCCAGCTTGGAATTGTGTTCAATTTCCAGGCCCAGTTACCTTCCAGAAGCTGGATTTACTGACCAGATTGGTTTACTAATGGATATTTGGTAATCCCCCCATTTCTGACCCAAAAAACTATCACTGCTCAGCCAACGTCTTAATCTGCTAGTCAATGGGCACCGGCAAACACACACGTCTTCTGAGCAAAACATGACAAAGACTTTCAAAAGAAAACTTAGAAAAATTAAAGCGTTTGTTGCGAAATTTACACCCTGTGTACACCAATTTACACCCTGCTTGCAAGCATGGCCGTGAAAGATGGATTAAGATGGGAGCACTCTGTGCAGAAGGGATCTCAAGCTCACAGCCTTCCAAGCGTCGGACAGTCTGTCAAGATTCAAATCTCACACCAGCCAACGCTTGGAGCACGCTGGTCTGTTCTCAGCCTCTACCACCTCATTGGCAATATAGAAGACAGCCTACCTTGCAGGGTTGAAGCCAAGATACCGAGATAAGCACAAAGAGCTTTGAACTCTCCCAAGCGTCTTATGATTAATCATCTTATGTGATAATGGCGTGCACACACACACACACACACGCACACACAACAATTCGACAACTGAGCCATCAACCCCTTCGACTCTAAAGCAGTGTAAGCCTCTGAGACTCTTCACACAGATAGCTTTCAGTGGTCATAAAACTGGTTCTTACACCAAGGGTGGTTTCTCCCAGTAGTGGGCTCCTACTGGGAGGAAGGGTGGGATAGAAATCTAATAAATAAATAAATAAATTTCTCCCTGCTGCACCCTGCCCATTTATACACTTGTTGCACATCAGCAAAACCTTCCAATTTGCGGGATCTAGTTCCGATTTGTTTACTAGAACCCTGAAATCCACCAGCTGCAGCCAGGCGCAAAAGGGATATGCTTAGAATTGGAAGAATTCTGAGCCTGGGAGTCTCGTTGGAGTGCCAGATCCGAATGCGGAGCTCAACAGTCCTTCAATCCTCACCCCTCCCACACATAAGCGCCCCAAGCTCTCTTCATTTCAGCAGTATAATTTGTGTGTGTGTGTGTCTGTGGAATTGTTGTTGTTGCCACTGTTTCACAATTAGGATTCGGGCATCCAGGCTGACGTTCTTGCGCTCAGGTCCTGTTTGTGGGCTTCCCAAAATGGTCATCTGGCTAGCCACTGTGAGAACAGGATGCTGGACTAGATGGGCCCCTTTTGGCCTGATCCAGCAGTCTCGCTCTTCTCCTGCTCTGATCGGCTTCCAATCACCCAGAGATCTACCCTTTGTGCAGAGTCGATGGATCTGATGTGCAGCAGGTAGTTCTCTGGCGGTTTGAAGATCTGCCTTCTGTTCACCCTGTACATCGACTCTGCACAAATCTGTCCTGCTCTGGATTCCAGAGCAATGGTAAACTTCACTTTGGTAAAATTGCCGCCTTTGGATTCTTCTGGGAATACGGGCCGGGATATAGATTTAATATCAAAACAAACAGAAAGAAAAAGTTGTATTTTTGCTTAACACTGAAGAGTATCTCAAGAGAACTGATTGGGTTTGACTTACTGCAGAAGAAACGCGTTTGCCAACATTTACCATCTGCACAGGCAGTTCCATGGGTGGGGGAGAGATTTAACAGCGTGCCTTGGTACTTTTGCGCATGTGTGAGCACATTTAAATGCATGCGCCACAAGGAACGAAGATTTATTTATGTATTTATTTAATGCATTTGTATACCGCCCCATAGCCGAAGCTCTCTGGGAGATTTATAAGATGTAGCCACAATATAAATTTTGAATGTTAGAGCATCTTCGACGGAACACACCACTGGGCTTCATGGAGGAGGGATTTGGCTCGCCTACTTAGCAATGCTCCAGGCCCTCGGCTTGCTTAAGAAACTCAAGAGATTTAACTTCTACCCTTGGGCTGTGAGCCATAACATGTAGAGGGATGGACAAATCCCTGTTAGTTTCTGTTTCTAAGTTGTAAACTTAGCTTCAGTTCTCCGCATTTCAACATCAGTTTGCAAATTCTTTTTTAAAAAAAAAAAAAGTCCTCAGGAAAATTTGCCAGCATTTTAGTGCAAATTTTTCCTAACATACACACCTTTATACACAATTCTGCAACGTATATTTGTTATTTAATTTTGAGAATTGTATTTTATTGATGTATTATGTTGCATGTTTTTTGTAAGCCGCCTTGAGGGCCTTTTGGCCATAAGGCGGGGTATAAATTTAATTAATAATAATAATAATAATAATAATAATTTCTCCCTAATATAACGCACATTTGTATGTGATTTTCACTATGCATTGATGCACATGGTATCAAGCACGTGTCATTTTTGTACACGTTACTCGGCTGGCAAACTGCATCGCAAAATTCAGATAACTCCGGATTTTGAAGGATGGCTGTGTTTAAGTTCTTGCATTGTTTCGGAAAGTGCTAATTAGGTAGATTCACCTCTGAATAGTATGACCTTAATCACACTTCTCTCCCACTCCTAAGCGTGCATGACAATTAAAAAAAAAAAAAGAGGACGCTTTATGCATTTCAACCTAGATCTCCTTGCTCTGACTTTGACACTCCGGCCCAGAGGTGGACAACTTGTGGCCCTCCAGTTGTTGCTGGACTCACCAACTCCCATCAGCCCTAACTACTGGCAATGCTGGCAGGGGCTGATAGGAACTGAACAACATCGGGAAGGCCACGGGCACCCCCATCCCTGCCAAAACACCACTGTAAGTGCATTTAATAGATGATCACTGATAGGTTGGGACATGACTGGTCAAGTACAGGGCACATCCAGCACTCGCCCACAGTTGTGCGTTGCAAGAGGGGCATGTGAAGCTGCCAGTACACCAGGCCAGATTCTTTGCCCATCTAGCCCAGCACTCTGACTGGCAGGGTCTCAGGCAGAAAAGGGTCATTCCCATCACATGCTCTCTGATCTTTTTTTTTTTTTTTACAAAAGAAAACCTGGAGATGGCAAAAATTGAACTTGGGACCCTTCTCCATGCAAAACAGGTGATCTACCGGATTTGTGCCAAAGCTGTCTTTAGATTCCAAGGCTCTTCAACAACACAGTCTGGCCCCAGGTTCAAGTCCCCGCTCTGCCACAGCTTAAACTAGGATGGAAAACCTGTTGCCCTCCAGATGTTGCTGCTGGACTCATCCCTGAACATTGGCCACAGTGGCTGGAGGTTGATAGGAGTTGAAGTTCAACAACAGCTGGAGGGCCGTAAGTTAGCCTATCCTTGCTTGGTAGAATAAGACACACGGTCACCCTATAGACTGCTCAAGGCTGGGAACCTGCAGCCCTCCAGATGTTGTTGGACTCCAGTTCCCATCATCCCTAACTAACTTATCTACTGCCTATATCAATCACAAATGGGGGACTCTGTGGCCCTCCAGATGTTGCTGAACTCCAACTCTCATCATCGCTGAACCACTGACCATGCTGCCTGGTGAGAGTTGGAGTCCAACAACATCTGGAGAGCCACAGTCTCCCCATCCCGGCTTTACACCTTTGTATGTGCATGTAATATGTGATCCCTGATTGGTTGGGGCCAGTGTCTAGGACAGGGGAGGGAAACCTGTGCCCCCCCCGACTTTGCTGGACTACAATTCCCATCATCCCTGGCCGTGCTGTTGAGGGGGCTGATGGAAGCTGGAATCCTAAAACATTTGGAGGATCACTCACACAGGCGCCCCACTTCTGCCTTGAAACAAAAGAGCAAGGGGCAGAGACTTGACTAAAAACCAAATTAAAGCTAAACCATACAAGAGGTATGGGGTTGCATCCAGCTCAGTCCAACTTAGAGCAGACCCACTGAAATTAAGGCACCTAATTTAGCCATCTACAATACCTTCAATGGGTCTGTGCTGAGTGGGACTAACACTGAATGCATTCAAGAGAGCTCATATCCAAAAGTCCCGATTGGGGTGTGGCATGGGGCTCCCATTGTGGGCGTCCGGATCCTCTCGCCTGCACAGTTCGGCAGGCATGTCAAGGAAGTGGACTTGTGGGGCTGGGAGGCCAAGGATGGCAACGCCTGGGCACTGGCAGGCAGCCTTAGGAACCAGCTGTACTTTTCAGCTCAACGCCCATAAATCCCTCTGTTGCAAGCCGGCCCCAAAGGAAAGGGGGGGGCCTTGTGATACCTCCCTACCGGTGCCAGTCAGGCTGTAGGTGAGGAAGTGGCTTGCCCAAACAGGTTCTGGGAATGGCCCCCGGTACACAGGGCCTCTACCCTGGGACAGGAGGACCCTGGCACAGAAAGGAGGCCGGCTGGTAGGGAAAGTGGGGCTGGGAGGCAGGGAAGGAGGGAGGGAAGGCAAGGAGGCCTCGTACGAAACCACACAGCCGCCCCGATGCGTGACTTCGCTGGCAGCAAGTTCCCAGGGGAAAGGAGTGGCTCGGATGGGTTGCGGAATTCCCAGCCCCTACACAACATGGTCTCAATGGGGAAAAAAAAAAGATGAATCTTAGATATCAGGGAAGATGGCACTTCACTGGGGCAGGGCCGAGTTAAACCTGGACAAGTGCAGCCACCAGGCCAAGGGTGTGTGTGTGTGTATGTGCGTAATTTGACCAGTGTGCTGGCATTCCGGCTAGCTGAAGCGGGGGAAACAGATCCCACACAAGAGTCCATTTAGCGTTTTAACCATGGAAGGAGAAGGCAAGTTTCCAAGCGGTACGGCCACAGCGTACGAGGCTAGACCTCATTGTCTCAGGAGAGAGAGACACACACACACAGAGAATGGCTTTCCTTACTCTTCCCCGCCTTCCCACCGTCTGAGTCATTTCTTTCCCTTCTGCCTCCTCCAACTCCTCGCTCCCTGGGTCAGTGTTACATAAGAACATCAGAAGAGCCTGCTGGATCAGGCCAGTGGCCCGTCTTGTCTAGTGGCCTGTTCTCACAGTGGTCAACCAGATGCACCTCTTCTCCTGAGCCCAGGGATAGGGGAACCTGCGGCCCTCTGGATGCCCCACTTCCCATCAACCCTGGCCATTGGCTATGCTGGGGCATCAGGGGGCACCACATTGAGGAAAGGCTGAATCAAATGTACAGCGGTTCAGTCTAGGTGCTTTCTTTACAGCTGGGGTAGCCAACTTGGTACCCTCCAGACATTGTCAGACGACAGCTCCCATCGTTCTTGGCCACTGGCCGAGCTGGGAGATGCTGATGGGAGTTGGAGTCCAGCAACATCTGCAAGGCACCAGGTTGGCAATCCCTCCTTTGGAGCATTCCAAATGAGGAGGACTGTTCTGTCTTTAGGAGGCGATTTTGATTATTATCATTTTTAAAACTCACACTCGTTATTTGGATTTAAAAAAAAAAAAAGATGAAAAGCTTCTTGTACGGCCATTGCTGCATTTGCTGATGCTTTGAGCTGCTACTTCCCGAGACAACGGAAGCCAAAGGGCGCTTCCGTTCAGCTCTCCCAGTCCTACGGAGATTCCCCCCACCCAAGTTGTGGCCTTCAAACACAGCAGCTGGCAAAATGCAAGCACAGCATCGAAAGGCAGTGCAGTATAGTGGCTAGAGCACTGGGCCAGGACTGGGGAGACTCAGGGTCGAACGTCCATTTGGCCACAAAGCTCATTAGATGACCTTGGGTCGGTCATTATCTCTCAGCCTAACCTACCTCATAAGGTTGTTGTGAAGCTAAAGTGTGTGTGTCTCGGGAGGGGGGTAACTATATAAGCCACTTTGACCTCCTTGAAGGAAAGGCAGGAGGATAGGATAACAACAATGATTTATTATTGTTATTATGAGCTCGATGGACTAATGGCTCAATATAAGAAAGCTCTTTCCCATTAATGCTGCCTTCTTAATTTGCCTTCTACAATCACCTCAAGGCAAAGTGCAAGAAAAATGGCAAAAACAGGTAAAAACACAAAATGCAATAAATGTAACAAACCAGCAAACATCGCCGGCCCCTTCCGATAAGTCAGAGAGACATAAAGACTGCGTCGCCATGACACGCGTTTTCAAGCACCCTGCTATTAAATTCCATAACCCACTAAGTAGAGTTTCCCAAACTCCAGGTAGCCAAGGTACATTCAGGCCTTAACCCCTGAAAAGTTCATTTTTAAAAAAAAGGGGGGAAAGAGGGATAATTGTCCACCCTCAGATGAGCCCAAGTTTCTGAGAGAGTTGCTGAGGAGAAAAAGCCAGCAGTAACTGACACAGAGCAGCAACAGGCAGCCTCCCCTACGGATAGGGAATGCGTCGGAATGCTCTGGCTTAGAGAGGCATGGCAAAACCAGCTGGGAGAAGGCAGAACAGCAAACTCATACGGAGACACAACAGGCCTCCTCCTCTTCCTCCTCAATGCATGGGCATCAATTCTTTTAAGTGATTTCACAACGCAGGAGTTTGGAAATGACTGAACGAGAGCACACAGGCCGTATAGATAATATTAGGGCATTGCAACACCCACCCTGTTCAAATCTTTCCTGGGTGTTCCACCTCGGTGTTTTCAAGACTGCACCAACAACCGGATGCAAAGGAGCCTGGCCACCAGCATCTTTGGTAAGAGAGGAGGAAATTTGGTAGAGGGGCAGCAGATCATGATAAACCCACACTGGATAGGCCTATCCAAAAACTACGATAACCTAATGGAACATCCACGGTCAGGCACAGTCTCTCTCTGTCTCTGAACTCACTCCCACAAGAGGCTGTGATGGCTACCAACTTGGATGGCTTTAGAAGGGGATTAGACAAATCCCTGGTGGTAGAAGCTAAAATGATGAAACTGAGGTTATCATACTTTGGACACATAATGAGAAGACATGATTCACTAGAAAAAACCATCATGCTGGGAAAAACAGAAGGGAGTAGAAGAAGAGGAAGGCCAAACAAGAGATGGATTGATTCCATAAAGGAAGCCACAGACCTGAACTTACAAGACCTGAACAGGGTGGTTCATGACAGATGCTCTTGGAGGTCACTGATTCATAGGGTGCCATAAGTCATAGTCGATTTGAAGGCACATAACAACAAGTTGGTGGAAGAGAAGGCTACCAATGGCTGCTAGCCACAATGGCTATGTTCCGCCTCTGCTGTCGAAGGCAGGATGCCTCTGAATACCAGTTGCTAGGATTTGCAAGCAGAGACAGTTGCTGTTGCGCTCAGGTCCTGCTTTTGGGCTTCCCATAACGAGCATCCAGTTGGTCATTGTGCCTTTGGCTACATCCAGCAACCGGGCTCTACTGATGTCCTAAGATGATGTTGGAGACGAACAATGGGGGCATCCCAAGTTGGCCATTGATGGAAACAAGAATGGGGGGGGTAAATCAGGGCTGCGGCCCTCCACCAGGTGTGGTTGGACTCCAATGCCCATCAGCCCCAGACAGCATTGGCCAATGGTCAGGGATGAGGATGGGGGCTGCGGTCCAGCAACCTCTGGAGGAAAGCCACAGGTCGCCTCACCTCCGGACTCAACGGAACTGTGGATCCAAAACCAGCAGGGCTCACCTTAGGTTGAGTTACTTGTTATGTTATGTCAAAGCTTGGTTTGACAAAGGTCCCAAGCTCAGTCCCAGGCATCTCCGGGTAGGGCTGGGAAAAGAACCTCTGCCTACAGCGCTGCTGCCAATCAGTGAAGACAAAATTAAGCAAAGCAAATTGTCTGATTGGGTAGAAGACAGTTTCCTATGTTCTGACAACACCCTTAAAAAAATCAGTAAGATCAGCAGAGAAAAGCAGCTGTTATTTATTTATTTATTTATTTTCTTCTGACATTGATACCTCACCTTTCTTCCACCCCTGGAACCCAAAGCGGCAGACCTGTGGTTCCCCGGCGGTCTCCCATCCAGGCACTGACCGGACCCAGACCTGCTTAGTTTCAGCAAGGGGGTGGCCTCATGTGCCTTCAGACCGTAGCCTGGATCCAGCTACCAATTCCCTCATTCCTCAGCTTCTTACAGGTCACATTTCCAGGCACTCGGCGGATCGGTGGGCCCACAGACTACAGACACCGAACAAAGCCTAGCAAAGCCCTAAGATGAGCCCCACACACGCAGACACACACCCTGAGCTGCCTAACAGTCACCTGCGGTGCTGAGATGGACAACAGACTTCATAGTCATTAATGTGCACGTTAACACACTCTCAGAGCCTGCTTTTCCTGGAACTTTTGATTAAGGTGGGCACCTTATTTCAACCTATGCTGGATTTCACATCGTTTTCCGGTGACGTCCTTGATGAGTCGCACAGGGAAAAAAAGATATCTTCATGTAGACACAGGAATCCGGCAACTTGAAAACAAAAAAATCCAAAAGGGGAGTTGTTTACCTGTTAACACAACTGGAGCCTGGTTCCCCACGCCAAAAGGGTTTTGAGGGTTGGGGAGGCAAGGACAGTTAATCTGATTGGGTTATTGGGGGGAATAGGATGCAGTGAAACAGAAGTACGGAGTTGTAGCCAATGTCAGTCCAACTCAGAATAGACCCACTGAAATGGAGAAATATGACTGAAGTCCATTAATTTCATTGGCTCTACTCAGCGTAAAACTTCATTGGACGCAACCCACAGAGACGAGTTCACCTCGGAAGAGGCCGACAACACGATGATGATAAGATGATGATTTAGATTTTTTTAGTTGCGTGTTAGCCGAAAGTTTCCAAGCCGCTTACAACAATGTCAAAAACAAAACTATTATGCTATTAAAAAGAAAACAATAAAACTACAGAACCCTCATGCAACCCCAGGAACCTTTGGCAGCTGACTAAAGATGCCATCTCTCCTGGCTTTTTTCAGAAACTAGCAGAAACCGTCCACAAAGCTCTGCCTCCCCCATCAAACAACAACAACTCCATGAGGACTACAAGCACGGTTGGCGTTTTAAACTAAATCTCGATGCTGAGGATTTCAAGCGAGCAAGCAAAACCTGTGCCACAACACTAGGGATATAAAACCCTGCCAGTGCTCTTTTTGTCCTGCTCTCCCTGAATGTGAATTAGCTGATGCCAAATTTCAAATACAGAGAGGCACCAAAGGATCCTCCAACCAGAGAAGATGGATTGGGAATGTGGTGGGGGGACTATTTTACAGAAAAAGCAGAACACACAGGCACTCCCACACCTGCTGGATCCAGGGGGTCGGAGGGGGGGGGAAGAAGAGTTCCAAAGGGGATCTGGCAACTGTCATATTTCAGAAAACAGCCAGACAGAAATCATGTGTATTGCAAAGTGGAGACGGAAAAAATGCAGCAGAGCCCCATAAGCTTCAGTGGAAATGTGGGGGTCTAGGATACACTGGGCCATTCTGGACAACCCTCAACCCCAGTCACAGAGAGGGCGGGATAGTTAAAGGACATAAAAAGCAGTAACTTGCCTAGGCCATAAAATGGTCGCGATGCACTCCAGATTTCATCATCTTCCGAACGTAAAAACACACTGTCAGTTTAAACCACACACACACATATAGCAGCCAGCTATGGGCAGAAGCCCCTCGCCAACCTCTCTCGCGGATCCGGCCCCGGAGGGTGGCAGGTGGCAGGGAAAGGAGCATGGAACCCTCTTTTGCCACCACCACCCTGGCCAGCCGAGAAGGGCCCAAACTCTTCCCAACCCAAAAGACGGATAAAAACAAATCAAGACAGCCTCCCACAGGACTCCAGTTCCACAGGGCCTATAGCCAGGTCTGCCTTTTTGGATCCTTTCCTGCAGAACCCTGGCAGGCAGGCAGGCACACCGTCCCGGCCAAAGCTCTCGGAGGCCCGGCTCTGCTGACTGGGGACGCCTGGCACCCCGTAAGCAGAAAGGTCCCCCCCCCTGCTCACACACTGCCTACCCAGCTCGCCCATCTCTCTCACACGTCCGCGGGCCTCACTCTGGCCTTGCAAAAAAGGGTCCTCTTGCTTACCTCACTTCCCCTTTCGCTTGTCTCTCCGCAACGAGCAAAGCAGATCTGAGCCAACCTGGCAAGCGGCCTTGCTGAACTACAGCTTCATCCCTCCTCAAAGGGTGGCAACGCCCACACCTCAGGGTTGCGTTGCACCTCTCCCTCATTCCCTCCCCTCGTTTTTTTTTTCCTTTTTAGCCACACTCTTTCTAGACTCAAATGGGAGGGGGGAGCAAGGGGTTTCCCCCAGATTTCCCCCTGTTCCCTGCAGGGCACGCAACTGGTTCTGCGTCTCGAATTCACACCCAAAAAGAGAGGGCCAGCGGAGCAGTGCCGAACGACACAAGACAAGAAGTAGCCCCGTTTGAACCTCACCTCTGCTACGTGTTGCCCTCCGCCCTGCCTTTCTCAGAGGGCCTCAGTCTTTCCCATCTGCAAGATGGGGATAACTAGGCTCGCCTACCTTACAGGGCTGTCGGAAGGGCAATGGCGAGAGAACGCATGGGAACCTCTTGAACACCTGAAAATGCTAAATAAAATGCCATGTAGTTAAGTTTATCGGGAATTTACTGGTTGGAAGGCCCAGCCTGTAACACCCCCAGAGCCCCGATACGGAAAAAGCGGCTGTGATGAACTGAAAAATGACATAAACCCGATCAGCAACCGGAGACTCTACAGAATCTCATAAGCAAAGCAAGATGGAGATCCTCAATCTGTTGGCATTTGCAATCCCCCCCCCCCATTTCTAGTATTCTCAGGTAAACTGGCTCCAAATATGGAGGTTCCACCTTTTTAAAGATGTCCCTGCTAAAAGCCATTGATACATTATCTATACAACCACAAATGCATGTAATTCTTTTCCTTTTAACAATTCACCCAAGCTCAAAGACTCTCACCTGTTTTTAACTGATTCACGCCTTGCATCTAAAGCAAGTTTGCAGAAATCTTTGGCCTTCCAGATGTTGCTGAACTGCAACTCCCATCAGCCCCGGCAAGCATAGCTGATGGTGAGGGCTGATGGGTGATGTAGTTCAGCAACATATGGAGGGCCTAAGGTCGTCCCCCCAACCTGATCTAAAGCAACCCAAGGTTGGGGGCACAAGAATGCTGTTTTAGAGGATCTCTCATCTAACCCCCCCACCTCCTGCCAGCTAGATTCAGCAGAGCTACGAGGCATTCATTCAACTCAGAAAAAGTGAGGTTCAGAGGGGGCAATCGTCACCCCCTACCCACACATTTGAAGCTGCTATTTGCAACACAAGAAGAGAGTCCGAGCCAGGATTTCACTCCTGCACCTGCGTTTTTCAATGCCAGAATTCCCTCGGAATGCATGAAATATGCTCTGTGTCTCTTGCGCACACGCACCTATGCGCAGCCTCGCTTTAGCCAATTTGCTTTTAAATGGTTCACTTTCATGAGAGGGCCTTTGCAAAAGCATCGCTGGGTACTTTGAAAGAGTCAACCCACAGACACAAGCGCACACAGGCTGATTGATGTGTCCATAGGCAAATTTAGAATTTAAAATGTCACAGAAGGCAAGCCAGCTAGTTTCCCAGCCAGATCATCCCAGATAAACGATTACATTAATTTGCACCACACCCTAGACCATCCCTGTTTAATTAATTTACCCCCCCAATTAGCCTCCCCCCCAAATCCTGCTCCAAATCAATCCAATTCCCCTTCAGTTACCCTCATTCATCACACACCCCAAACACTTCATAGATAACGTCATCCAATGTTAATTTATTCTCTGAACTTAATGCCCGACTTGGTAACTCAGATTGTCCTTCCCTACTTCATTACCCACCACAAATACTCGGGGCACTCCGGAAAACAAATTGGGGCTCATGACCTATATCCTGACAAGGCCTCTGAGCATGCATCGAGTGCTTTTCCCACCCTCACCTTGGGTTATGAGGAAAAAGCTTCCTTCTAGGATCAGATGTTTTATTTTTAAGATTTTTTTTCTCATCACGCACACATACACTTTTCTGTCTCGCACCACCACCACAGACATATAGGGTTGCCAACTATCCGTCTTCACATGGCATGGATTGAGAAACAGCCACCTGCTCATCACCACAGAACTATCTGCTTTATTAAAAGGCACAGCCAGAGAGGTTGGTTTAGAAGTTGGCGACCCTAGACCATACAGTCTGGTATTTGGCTTCCAAGAAGCATATGAAAAGCAAAGCACTCCTCCTCTCCCTTCACCTGGGGGTTGCATCTAGGAGCTGGTATTCAAAGGTAAACTGCGTCTGAACAGGGAGGTTCCATTCTTGGCTATCCTACCTACAGAGGCTACTTCAGAATTGGCAAGCCTTGCATTCATATACACATCTGCGTGCATACTCACACATAGACAAGAAAAAGCAAGCAGGCACCTCTCAGCTCAGGGGTGGGGAACTCCAGACCTGAGGGCCGAATGTGGCCCTCCAGGCCTCTCTAGCTGGCCCTCGGAACTCTCCCCAGGCCACACCCCTCCCTGGCTCCGCTTCACACCCGAAGCACTTTTGCCTGGTTGGAACGTGGTCTTGAACTCTGAACGTGCTCTTTGCCTGTCTGAAAGACAAGCAGAGAGGCGTGCGTGAGTATAAACTAGTGCAGAAAGAATATTATGTGCCACATGTGCCTGTTCCACAGACTGAAGTGCTCGAGTGGGCACATACGGGGTAAAGCGGTCCCACCAGGCAACTGCATTTTGGTTCGTTTCAAACCCCCAAAGACAAAAACGACCCGACGACGACCCTGTTGGCTTTTCAAAGAGTAAGGGGCAGATTATTGCACAATAAAGCTACACAGCAGTGGTGGCTAGTCTGTGACCTTCCAGAGTTTGCTGGGCTCCAGGTCCCATCAGTCCCAGCTAACACGGCCAACCATCAGGGATGATGGGAGATGTAGTCCAACAATATTGCAGGGGGCAGGTGCAGGAATCAGGTTTCGCGTCCATGTTGCACAGCATACAGAAAGGACAGCAGAGCTTTTGGCAGTATCCTGAGGTGCATATGGATGGTTTGAGCAACAGTGTCTGGTTTACTCCATGCAGTGAGCAAACTTTGGGATTTCGCTCCCGCAAGAGGCAGCGATGGCCGCCGCTTTGGATGGCTTTGAAAGAGGGTTAGACAAATTCACGGAGGGAAAGGTCTTCAGTGGCTACTAGCCACAATGGCCGTGCTCTGCTCAGGGCTGTGGAGTCGGAAGCAATTTTGGGTGGAGTCGGAGTCGGTAGAAATGTTCCGACTCCGGCTTCAAAATAAATTTTGATTGACAAATTTTTTAAAATATAAATTCAAAATTTCAAAGAAGCTTCCCATGAAGTCAGCTGTGGTTGAGCATTTCACCATAACTCAGGATGGAAAGCATTTTGTGTGTCAGTGCATGACACAGGACCCAGATGAAGACAAGTGCTGTGATGCCAAGATCAGCGCATATTCAGATAAATATGCTCCTACGAGAGCTTCTAATTTAAAGAGACATTTACAGCCCTTTCCAGGGCTGTGGAGTTGGAAGCAATTTTGGGTGGAGTCGGAGTCGAAGGTTAGGCATACCAACTCCACAGCCCTGGCTCTGCTGCCACAGTCAGAGTCAGGATACTTCCGAATCCCAGCATTACTCTCCTCTCATCAAATTCCAACCGCATGGACGCTTGTTGACAGGCCCTTTGCAGTGTGGAAGGTGCACTCTGCACATGCTCCAGCGTCCCCTCTCCTGGGCATCAAGTTCCAGGAGCTACGGGAACAGCAAGATCTTGCCTCAAAAATCACATCCCCGGGGTTTTTGTCTCTCTCAAACCTTATTTGGAGAAAGAAGAATGGCCCTAAGGGTGCTGGGGAGACCACACAGGAGAGTGAGTAGCCCAGAAGGCTGCCCACCAATCTGGATCTCTGCCCTACTTCCTCGCCTTGTGCCCCGCGTCCCGGAGCTGGGTTGTGTCACCCATCGAGGCTGGGCTGGGCCCGGCGTGCCCCAACCTGCCCTGCTGAGCAGCTCGGCAAGGTGGGCGCTGCCCCTGCAGAGCCAAGCCGCACCCCCACCCAGGTCCCTCCCCGAAAGTGTCAGCTTGACTCAGCCTGCAGGGCAGGAGCAACGCCAGGGCTGGCAGCGAGGGCTTCTTGCCTCCTGCCGTGCCCCAAACAGTAGAACCGCACCGGGGTGGTTGTGTGTGTGTGTGCCTGGCAGCTGCCAAGGAAGATGCCAAGGAGAGCGAGGCCTGGCGCCAGACAGGACTGGGAGGCTAGCACACGGGGCACACGGCAAGCTGCCTGATCTTGAATCAGACCCGTGGGCCCAGCTAGCTCAGTACTGTCTACACTGACCGGCAGCGGCTCTTCAGGTTTTCAGGCAGCCCTGTGTGGAAATGGACCTAGCATCTTCTGCACACCAGCAGATGCTCTGCCGCTGAGCTACTTTGGGGGGATTGTCTGTTCAGGTTGTGTTAAGTCTAGTCAGCACATTCCTCTTTGAAGGGTGCAGCTCTAGGAGTTAATGCAGAAGACGGGAAGGAAGCGCTCTGGAGATCAACCCCCTGTTTAATTTCGTCAAGTCACAATCTCGTCCCGAACGACAAAAATCCACCTTCCCCCATCTCTGCAGGAACCAGGCAGGCAATCGGTAGCTTGCCTAAACAGAAGAGTTTTCAGCAGGCGCCGAAAAGAATGCAACCAACACGCCTGCCTGATGTCAACAGGCAGGGAGTTCCAACTAAAGAGAGTCAGCTGCTGGTGCTCCGAGTTTTCTAAGCCAGATGCCCTGTTCCTTGAGAGGCAGGAGGAGTGCAGCCTGGCAAGGGGGTGGGGTGGATGCCACTTTGTACACGCTCAGAAGCACATCGTTTGTCGCATCACATCCTGGGACTGAAAAGGGGCTCAAATGAGGCCCCGCTAACAACCACCAAAAAGGATGTGCTCCAGTCATGGTCTTCTACAGATCTGATAGGAATAAGAGAGAGAGAGAGAGAGAGAGAGAGAGAGAGAGAGAGAGATGTGTTCATTCATATTCTGCCTTTCCTCCCACAAACTCCTCCTTACCCCCATTTAAGCTTCATAACAACCTTACGAGGTAGGACGGGGGGAGCTGGCAACTGGCCCAAGGTCACCTAATGATCATGGCTGAGTGAGGATGTGAACCAATCCAACCCAACACTCTGGTGTGTATGTGTCAGAAAAAAGAAACAGTCCATGCCCATCAGAGCCAGCTACCCACTGGCAACTTTGCTCCAGGCCTCAGCCAACTCTAGAACCTGTTTTTGAAAACGGCCAGAAAAAATCCCCATAGTAAGCGAATTAACAAACTTGGGCTGTGTACACACCATTTGTTAAAACACAATTAAAGCACATTATTTCCCCCTAAAGAATCCTGGGAACGACCATTTGTTAAAGGTTCTGGGAATTGTAGTTTGGGGGGTAAACTACAGTTCCCAGGATCCTCTGAGGGAAACAGTGCCTTAAATGTGCTTTAGAATGTACAGAGTGAATGCAGCCTTAGTCCTAAGAACATTTTTTGGGGGGGAGTCCCTTCCTCTGTTGCAAGTCCCTCTGCCCCAAACACCTGGGTTGCCCAGGCAGGCTTCCAATTCTTCTGTCGCCTGTGGCTGTCATGCAGCAAACTAAATCGCTTCCACAACCCTGTCCTTACAGGGAGGGGGGGAGAAATGAGCAACCCAGCTGGACGACAGGATCTCACCAAGAGGGGGAAAAGGGAAGGAGAGAGTAGAAGGAGGAGGGAACGTTTGCTACCCTTTTGGAAAGAACAGCTGCTATGAAAGGGGAAGTGTCGCTTGGGGTGGGTGGGGGCGAATTGCCAAGGGCACAAGTGAGCCAAGCTTGGTCAGAGGGGCGGAGGGGGCATCCCTGATGCCAGGACTTTTCTCAGAAAGAGGGCAGGTGGGGGGAACCATGCCCTGTTATGCAACCTAGTCCTCTACGTCAGCAAGCCAAGGACCCGCGCACCATGGCTGGGTGGAGTCAAGAGCGAGGGCGCCAATGTGAATCCTGGGCACCAGCACATCCTGGCAACCTGCCCCACAGTGGGTACACGCAAGGCACCGGCTCTAACAATCCCTAGAGAGAATTGTGGCCCACAGACGCCATCCCAAGTGTGCCACGCGGACAACACGCTTGCCAGGGCTAAAGCAAGTTGGGATCTCCCACCCGGCAGGGGTGCGCGCATGCCACCGCCCTGTTCTGCCTGCCGTCTCGAGAGAACACCAACCTACACTGAAGGGCTGTCGTGGGCTTGCTGAGAGAACGCACCCAAAATGCTGACAAAGATCCATTAAGAAGAAGGAGAGCGATTTTGATAGAAAAGCTGCCTACACCACAGGGGCGTCCCACACCTCGGCAGTGAGGGAAAGGCACTCTGCGTATGCTCAAAGGAGGTTCGTCTTTAGGATCAGGTCACAAAATGCCAGAGCTGAGGTCCAAAGGAGGCTCTCAAGTTGAACTGACAGATCCTGGGGTGAGCCCTGGCACAGAATTTAATGCGACCCCCTTTCTCAGGCTAATGGCAGCCCCACTTCTTCAAGGGGCATTCCCCCCCTGCAGCCGCCCACCTGAAGCTTGGCGCATTCCTCCTGTCAGTCCTCCAAGCCCACTGGCTTTTCCACTCTTCTCACCCTTCCCCAGGCCAGCCCCTTCTACTCAGGGGATACACTGCCCCTGAAATTAGAGGCTCCATTTTATTTTTTTTTAGCAACACCAGCCACTAGCCTCTGCTCCTCCTTGTAAATATCTTTTAAAACCCTCAATGGATGGAGACCTTTAAAAAGTACCAACGAAAGTACACGTGCGGGAGGGGGGAGACACAACCACTCCCAGCCCTTTTGCCTACTGGAGCTCCCCCCGCCCTCGCCGTGATCCCCACCCAGGTCGTTGCGCTTCCTGGAAGGCCAGGTGCAGCGACCAAGAGAGATAAGGTGGGAGAGGCGGGCAGGGAGAGGTCCGGGCACCTTCTGTGGCACGGAGGGTTCAAGCTGGTGGCACGGGGTGGGGGAGAGACCTCCTGGGAAGGCTGCACGTGACTCAGCCCGGGTGGGAGAGCGGCTGTCGCAAGCCTGCGCTTGCTCTCTTTCGCAAACCACAAGCAGTTATGAAAACGGGGAGAGGGGAAGAGAGCCTTGTGGGAAACAGGCCCACCCTAGAGCGCCGCCCATGTGTATGCGTTGGCCGGCAGGCCCAAGCCAAGCAACCTGGGCGCAGCCAACTGCTAAGCTTCCATTCGGGGGGGGGGTCCACACAAAAACACACACACACACACACACGATATTGCAAATCCCGAGGACATTGAACCTGTCAAGGGTCATCAATACCTCGGCACAGTCTTTAACCAAAATGGAGTCAACAGTCAAGAAATCAGAACAGGGCTACGACTGGGGAGGGCAGCTATGACAGAACTAGAAAAGGTCCTCAAATGCAAAGATGTATCACTGAACACTAAAGTCAGGATCATTCAGACCATGGTATTCCTGATCTCTATGTATGGATGTGAAAGCTGGACAATGAAAAAAGCAGATAAGGGAAAAATCAACTCATTTGACATGTGGTGCCGGCGCATACCATGGGCTGCAAAAAAGACAAATAACTGGGTGTTAGAACAAATTAAACCAGAACTGTCACTAGAAGCTAAAATGATGAAAGTGAGGTTATAATACTTTGGACTCATCATGAGAAGACACAATTCACTGGAAAAGACAATGATGCTGGGAAAAGCAGAAGGGAGTAGAAAAAGAGGAAGGCCAAACAAGAGATGGATTGATTCCATAAAGGAAGCCACAGACCTGAACTTACAAGATCTGTCCACAACAGATGCTACTGGAGGTTGCTGATTCATAGGGTCACCATAATTCGTAACCGACTTGAAGGCACATAACAACAACAACATCATATAATACAACACAGCCTATATTATATAAACCTTTCAACATTCCTATGATATCTTAACATCATAGCTGTATTTCATCCTATCTTTATATTTATGTATATATACACACACACACACACACATGTTAAGTATCAATCTATTTTTCTTAAATATGAATTCTCTAAAATATCAATATCAAATATTTAAATGTGTATATATAAAAATGTGTGTTTATACACACACACACACACGCTTTTCTTTTTCAGCTGCAAACATTCTGATCTTAAATCTGTTATACTTAGTTCATATATATATTTGTTGGATTTCCATTTATTTATTGTTGCACAACCGTTGTTAATAAACAACAATAATAAGCAATAGTCAACAAAACTCTAATCCAAAAGTAGATATTTGCTTCTCCTTGTTACAATACAGAATCAAATTAATTAAATATAAATTAACATAAGGTAATATTATTTCTTCTAAACTTGAATGCGCTGTTGCAGGAGGTAATGGCAGGACATTAAAACGAGCAGCCCATTTCCCCAAAAGTTGTTTCTATACTTGCTTGCCATTGTTGCCCTCAACAAAGATGCCCATTTTGCCATCAGAGCAAACGCCCAAACTTTATTACAGCATTCGTTCCAACAAAGGAGTAATATAACTTTCCAATGTTGAGCCATTATCAATGATAAACTAGATAAACTGGATATACCTTCCCAATCATTTTATATGGGTGTATCATCCTGACTAACTTGATAATTTCCACCTGTTTCCATATCTTTCCAATCAGTTCTTGCCTTCTCAGAACCCGAAGCCTCGCCTACTTTACAGGGCTGCAGTTCGGAAGCTACAACTAGTGCAAAATGCGGCGGCCAGATTGCTGACAAGGACCAAGCGGTCTGAGCATATAACACCTGTTCTGGCCAGCTTGCACTGGTTGCCAATATGTTTCCGGGCTAGATTCAAAGTGTTGGTATTAACCTATAAAGCCTTATACGGTGCGGGACCACGATACCTTGCGGAACGCCTCTTCCGATATGAACCGGCCCGTGCACTATGTTCTGCTACGAAGGCCCTCCTCCGGGTTCCAACTCACAGGGAGGCCCGGAGGGTGATGACAAGATCTAGGGCCTTCTCAGTGGTGGCCCCCGAACTATGGAACAGTCTCCCCGAGGAAGTACGCCTGGCGCCGACTCTGCTCTCCTTCCGGCGCCAGGTCAAAACCTTCCTATTCTCTGAAGCATTTTAAGTTACACTGATTTAATTTTAAAAATGTTTATTGTATTGGATTGTTGATTGTATTTTAGTATTATTTTGTTATTCATTGAATTTTTATGCTATTTTATGTTCACCGCCCAGAGAGCTATTGCTAGTCGGGCGGTATATAAATTTAATAAATAAATAAATATAAATAAAGGATCAAATAGGGAGGGGCATTCCACAATGGCACCCCCACACAGCTGCAGTGGCAGACTTGTACAATACCATTCCCAGTTCCTGGCCAGTCAAGTCTCTCCAACCATTGCAGGATTATTATTTTTGATCAGCCCCCCTCCAAGTTGTTCTTACAACAACCTCGTGAGGTAGGACAGAAACATGATTACTGGAGAGGCTGAGAAAGAGAGAGAGAGGCTAGCCTAACGCCGCCCACCAAGTCCCCTCTCCCACCCCATCCTTCCACCACACTGAAACTATTTCCTGCTCTGAGTCAGTGGATTATGGAAAGAATCCCCAGCTTCTGTGCCAACAATGGGCAGAAGTAAGACAAACAACTGGATGCCTGCACCATCAACTGGATGCCTGTGCTGGTATAGCACAGTGGGGAGGAGAACCTGGTTGGGAGTCCAAAGGCTGTGAGTTCAAATCCCCGCTCGTGCCTCCTGGGCATCAAGGGCCAGCTAAAGATCACCCCACAGGGAGTGGCTCAGGGGTTATGTGCCCTGCCACCTGCGTAGCCGTGGGCAAGCTGCGTAGTCCCAAGGAGCCCAGTTGCCCCCCAGCTAGCAGTTGCGGACAAGGCAGGGGCTGGCTTGTGCAGCTGTGGCAAGCTGAGCAGGCTCTAGCCAGCTGGGGAGGACTAGCCTCAGAGGGAGGCAATGGGAAACCCCCTCTGAAGACCGCTTACCATGAACAGCTTATTCGTAAGGTCGCCATAAGTCGGGATCGACTTGAAGGCAGTCCACTATCCAAATCCCACAAGCTGCTTGGGTGTAATGTAGAGAGATGGCCTATCGAATCTCCCACTCAGCCACAAAGCTCAGCGGGTGAACTTCAGCCAGTCATTGTCTCTCAGCCTAACTGACATCACAGGGTTGTTGTGAGGATAAGGGAAAAATCATCGACACCGCTGTGAGCTCCTTGGAGGAAAGGCGGGGTGTAAATGTAAACAACGACAATAATTTGGAGAGGGGACGTTTCTTTTTCACAAAAAGAAGCAGTGAGGAGAAACAGATTGTCATTAGGGGCTTTTGGAGGAAGGGAGAGAATCAGGGCCACTTTAGGGATGCAAACAACTGTTTCCCCCTCCCCTCTCTCCCCCCCCCCAAAAAAACAAGAATGACAAAGCGGAAGGCATAGTGGGAGGAGAAAAAGGAAGGAGTTGGTGAAACAGAACGTAAGTCTAGGAAACAGGAAGGAAAGATTCGAACAGCCACAAAAAAACTCCCCAAGGGTTGGAGAAAGAAATAGTTTTTTTAACAGTAAGAGCCATTCTGCCATTGCATGCTGTAAAAAGGGGCAAAGGGCTCTGCACATGTTCAGGGGACATATATTGTTATCTTCATGTGCCCCAGAAGAGATCATCGGGCTTTGGAAACAGGTGCTGGGACAAAGCACTGGATCTTGCACAGGGGTGTAGTTATCTGGGATCTTGGGGGGGGGGGTCTTAGACACTTTACTTTTTGGGGAACAGCGTCCCAATTTCTCTAGCATCCTATGAGCCTATCAGCATGAAGAGGGAGTGTGTTAGCCACTGAGATGAGTCTCTAACCTGCTTCCTTGTCCTTTCCTGCTGATTGGAGACAATCAAAGTGAAAGGAAGTCAGTCGGCCACTGAGAAGACTCTTCTCAGTAGGTTACACTCTCCTCTTTCATGCTTATTGGCTCCTAGGGAGCAAAAAAAGGAGGGGCACAGCTACCACGAAGGGATCCTGCACTTCTAAATCTGCCACTAGGCTACTGGTCCAGCATGCGGCCTCTGCGCAGACTGCCACCTGCTGCCTGACCCTCTCCACTTGCTTGACTTTTGGCTATGGGGTACGTGGCTTAAGGGACTAGCACCTTGGACTTGGTGGCCAATGGGTTCGTCCCACTGGACAAATTTTTTCTCTCTCTCCAGGTCCTGGGCACAGCAGGAGGGAGAGGTTGGAAAGTGTTTCATGAGCCAGGAAGCAGTGAAGACGGGAGGGGGGGAAGGGACCAAAAAGGGGGAGGAGGAAGGTGGAGTCGCTCAGGGAACATTACTGGGTGGGACTCAGCCCCGCAGGACTCGGGAGAGGCAGCTGGGTGGGGTTCGTCGCCGAGTGGGCGTCAGCCGGGAACAAAAAGGGGCTGTTTAGAACAACATGGTGTGTGTCTGCGCGTGCGCGCACATGTGCACACACAAGGCAAGGACAGCCAACGTGGTGCCCCCTTCTATTGTGTGACCCAACTCCCAGCAGCCCCAGCCAGCCTGGCCAACGGCCAGGGGATGATGGGGAATGGAGTCCAGCAACATCTGGAGGTCACTGGGAGAGCAGGATGCTGGACTGATCCAGTCGCAGGACTTTTCATAAAATCTTGTCAGCCCCAGCCAGCATGGCCAACAGCTGGGGGATGATGGGAGTTGCAGTTCTAACCATGTTCCTGCACTCCAGCTCCTATCAGCCCCAGCCAGCATGGCCAATGGTAAGGGACTATGGGCAGGGTTGTAGTCGTGTAGGGTCTCAGGGGGTCTTAGACCCCTTAATTTTGGGGGGAGCAGCGTCCCAAAGTCTCCAGCATCCTGCGAGCGAATTGGCATGAGAGGGGAGTGTGTGAGCCGCTGAGAACAGTCTTCTAACATGCTTCCTTGCCCTTTCCTGCTGATTGGAGCCAATCAGAGTGAAAGGGAGCAAGTCAGCCATTGAGAAGACTCTCTTCAGTAGCTAACACTACTGAGTTTGGGGGAGGGGGCAAATGGTGGAAAACCACTTAAATATATATATTTGCCTACTCAAAGTGGGGGCGGGGGGAGAAAGGGAGTGCTCCACAACATCTGGCTAGCCCAGACTTATACTCTCTCTCACACACACAGCGGGCAGTGCCAAGGCAAGTGGGAGGCTCACACTACAAGCCTGCCAACTGTTTCTCAAACGGGGCTCTTGGCGACTCGGGCAGCAGGGTCACAGGCTGGCATCCCACAGGTGGCTTTTTCCTCATCACTGTACATCCTTGCCCAGGGTGGGTGGAGGGGAGACAGCGTACCTGTTGAATTTCTGCCCATCACACTGCTGTTCAAAAGCACATGCCTTGTGCCAGCATCTCCCCAAGAATATGGTCGAAAGGGACCTCCACACAAGATCCTCCCTGGAGTCTCCCAAGTCCAGAGGAGAAGACATCCAGCATCAATGCTGTCCAGATGGGGCACCTATCTTTAGGGCTAAATCGAGGCCAAGAACCATTTTTTAATGCCAGGTATAAAGTTCACACACACACACAAATAATAATCAGGAGGGCATCCGAGCATGTACAGAGTGCCCTCCACACTGAGTAGTCGGGGATTAGGAGACAGAGCTAACTAACAATCAACCACGTTGTGTTTACTAGACAACATTGGGGGGGGGCCCTCAGGATCCCCACTTTGTTTTTGGAAATCCATCCCCCGGGTTTTAAAAATGCCAAACCAACACCCAAAATGCCTTAACAATTAAGCACCAAGGCCACTCTCTTCCACTAGTGTGGGGTAGGAAGTACACATGGCTCATGGCCCCCTTCCCAGCCTACGCTGGCGCCCACAGACCCTCACAAAGCTACAATAGGCACACTCTGAAAATAGCCACCCTTCTGCTCACTCTCTCACGCACCCAGGAGCCAAAATCTGACCTGGCCTGACCTCGCCTCCATCTCTCCCCAATTCCAAGCAGTAGATGCAGCCTCAGATGAAAAGTGTGATGCTAATCTCCAGGCCTGTGAACCTCTGAGTCCTGCCCACAGCCTAGGATTACACCCACCCACAAATGCTCCGCGCATATGCTGAACCAGGCCCCAAGCGAAGCCTCCATGCCCCAGGAGGCAAGCCACAGTTTCGCCACCCCCCAAGAAAAACCACACACACACACACACAAGCCTAAGCTGCAAAAGCACCATACATTTAAAGTGTATGGCTTCCCCCGCCCCCAAGAATCCTAGGAACTGTAGTTTGTTAAGGCTGCTGGGAGTTGTAGCTTTGTGATAAGGTAAACTACAATTCCCTGGATTCTCTGGAGGGGGGCAAATGTATGGTGTGTATTCAGCTGTAGGCCACATCTGTACTATACATTTAAAGCATATTGATACCACTTTAAACAGTCACAGCTTCTCCCAAAGAATCCTGGGAACTGTAGTTTTTCCACGGTGCTGAGAGTTGTTAGGAGGCATCCTGTTCCCTTCACAGAGCTACAATTCCCAGAGCTGTTTAACAATCAACCCCTCTTCAAGTTGTAGCTCTGCGAGGGGAATAGGGGTCTCCTAACAACTCTGAGCACCCATAACAAACTACAGTTCCCAGGATTCTTTGGGGGAAGCCATGACTGTTTAAAGTAGGATATGACTGCTTTCAACGTCTGGTGCGGAGAGGGCCTTAGTTGCCACCCAGACCCACAACTGACAGAGGGTCACATGTCTCCTCTGTTTTGTACACCCCTGCGCTACGGTCCCAAGTGTCCCCACAAGCTGGACCCAAAGAACAGCAGGGTGGCTCAAGAGAACTGCAAGATACTGGTGGGTGGGGAGGACGAGAAAGCAATCCCCCACCCCTAATAAAAGCTTTCCGCCATATGTGCCACTCCGCCTTTGTACATGTCCTCAAGCACAAGCCCTTCTGGAAAGTATAGTGCCGGCTCTCATCTGCCTTCCTCTTGCACACAATGTTGTGTAAACACATTTGGCGTTAAATAGGGTGCATGTATGTATGAATATTAATTTGGCAATTCAGGCCAAGCCAAAAGGGACAGTGAGGTCCCTGTAATGGACAAAGATCCATCCAAGTGCACCCGGTCTCTCTCTCTCTCTGGCTGCATACACACATATTTCAAGCACATGACTTCCCTGAGGAATCCCAAGAACTGTGGTTTGTTAAGGGTGCTGGGAATCGTAGCTCTGTGAGGGATGAACTACACCTCCCAGGATTCTTGGAAGGGTAAACTACGGCTCCCAGGGTCCTATGAGGGGTAAACTACAGCTCCCAGGATTCTTTGGGGGGAGGGCGGGAGTCATGTGCTTTAAATGTATGGCGGTTATGCACCTCTAGGAGTTCTCTAGCTCATTGGACTCTACCTCCCATCAGCCCCAGGCAACACTGGCCAATGGGTAAGGAAGGCAGTTGGTGCCCAGCACCATTGGGAGGGCCGCAGGTTCCCCACCCAGGACTGAATGTGGCCTGACACTCCACCGCCCAGGCCCATGACTCGAGATGACTCGACGCACTAATTACCTGGGACAAACTCCTGCCCTCTGCCACTCCCATTTTGGATGCGAATTCGGATTCGAACCCACTTTGCCCGTTCAATGGGTGGAAAGTCAGGGTTCGAGGCAGGGAGGATCCGCCTTTAAAACCACCCCAGCTGAGACAACAACTCAGCTCATCTCAAGGCGAAAAAATAATCTATGTTAAAGGGTCGGGGGGGGGCAGCCCCGAGGGGCCATCGAAAGGCGGGGGAGGGGTCTTCCTGGCCCCCTAAATCGGGCTTCCCTGGACTTACCGCATCCGGTGCCCATGTGGCTGGCGGAAAGCAGCTGAAGAGTCAGGATGGTTGTGGCAACAGTGCCCTGCCCAGCACCGGCAAGGCCTGACCTACTTCTCCTTCTGAGACTCCTCCGTCACCTGCTCTCCCCCCCACTCTCTCTGGGGAGGGGAACTTGGCCAAGTCACGCCAACTGTTGCCAGGGATGACACCCCCCCTTTTGCAGTGCAGGGAGACATGAGCACCCCCACGCACACTCAAATTTTGGCTTGTAAACGGGATCTCTCTCTTCTCCCCCCCCCCATTTACTCTCACTCCTTCGGCTGGCAAAATAGGTCACCACCGGGCACCAGCACAGTGGCGCAAGCTTGCAATCAATACTCTCTTTTTTGCCAGGCGCTTCGGCGCCGGGTGTGTGCGCAACGGCAGGGCCCAAACGGCCTGGGGCTCCCATCGAGAGCACAAAAAGGGTTGGTGGGCTTTGCCCTCCCTCTGCTCGGCACTGCCAACCGGCTGGCACTGTGCCCGGCTTGGCCTCGCCTCCTTTGGCAGGTTCCCCCTGCGAAGCCAGACTCCGGTTACAGGCCTCGCCTGGGGTACAGCAGCCAGGCCGGGGACGTGTGCCACGGGGTTGCCATGGAGCGCCTCGGAGCTCAGGGGCAGCATCGCCCCCACCCTGGGGCGGGCGGGCACCTCCAGCAACAAACAGGGAGTGGCACGGAGGGAGATTTCTCCACGGTTTCATCAGCCACCCCCTGAGGAGACTCGCTCCTGCTGCACAGCAGCCGAGGCTCCCACGGCAACCAGGCCAGGGGGCTGCAGCAGGCCCGGCTAGGCCTCGGCTGCGCCACCCGGGCCAAAAGTTGCGCATAAGCCCAGACAAAACGAGGCAGCCAGGGTGCGAGAGAGGGAGAAACAAGGGCAGCCCCTCTGGTTCATCCCTCTGCCTCACCGCCAGCCCCTCAGGCCTACAAAATGCCAACCTCCTTCCAGACAGTTTCATACTTGGCAGCACGTCGTATTGGGGGTCACCAGCATCTCGCCCCAAATCCCACTTCACCTTTTAAGCAGCCATGTCAACAGACAGAAAGCAACAGGGAAACCTTCAGTAAGGGCACTGTATATCTGTGTACTACTTCACCTGCTGAATTTCTACCCAGGCTTTTGCAAGCGCTGTGTCTCTGCCTGTTTAGAAACAGGAGAGCCAGAATCAGGAAGACATGCCAAGTCCATCCAGGCCCTATTTTTTTTCTGCCCCCACCCCAATTTTTTTTTACAAATAATTAAAAAAAAAATTCTACCCACCTCCTACTTTTTTGGTGTTCTCCCCCCCTGGAGCTTTTAGGCTGACTACAGGCCTGAGTCCATCCTGTCAAGCAAACTGCATTGACAGATAGAAGCAAAAATGTAAACAAACCCACAACCATATTTTTTTAAATTATTAAAATTATTAGGCTTAAGCAGTGATGTAGATAGACAACTGGATTTCCATATAGCTCTTTCAAAACCCTGCCTAGTAATCTAGACACCTCCTCTTAGCAGTGATAAAGGAAAGGAACTCTGCACATGCTCTGAGGTGCCCTTATTCTTTCAAATGCTCCAGGGTGCAGGTATTGCTGTTGTTTTCCTGCAGGCCCCAGGACTAGAGCCATCGCAAAATTTGCATTTCTTTCAGCGCCTTAATGCATGCAAACAAGCTGAGGACTGCCTGGGATTCTTCAGCAGAGAAGGAACTATACTCTGCACATGGGCTGGTGACAGCAAAGACCACAAGTTTTCGTGTCTGCCATTAAAACACAGGCTACCAATGATGCTCTCCACGTTTTAAATGGCATACATTAAATTTTTTATACATTTAGTTCAGCGGTTGTATCTGCTTAGCCATGTTTAAAGTGTGGGTACTTTATACCCAAACGGCAACAGCTGGTGGCTGATGCAAATAAATATCTGTCTGATCTGATCCTCTGCATATTGCAGAGGCAGGCCTAACCAGTCAGCCAGTACATTAATAATAATAATAATAATAATAATAATAATAATAATAATAATAATAATAATAATAATAATAATAATAATAATAGAGAGGAGAGTTAAAACCAAGACTGAAAAGGTAAGAATTTGGATTAAAGCATGCTTTGATTTCGATTCCTGCATTGCTCAGGGGGCTGGACTTGATGGCCTTATAGGCCCCTTCCAACTCTATGATTCTATAATTCTATACCAAAATTAATCTGAGCCCTGTCACCTCTTCTTTTGTGGCTCCTGTTGATGACAATAGGTGCCCCTGCTCCAGCGGTGCCATTGCTCAGATTAATTCTGGTATGCCTTAATCCAAACTCTTACCTTCCCAGCTGAACTCACGTCCTGCCTGCTATTCATTGCTAGTCCGTGCCCTTCCCACATACACACACAGCGCCTACCTGCAATCCACTTTGTCGGCTCACAAGCAGCCCTTCTCCTCCACCGGCTGCACACCCAAAAGGACACCTGGGGCCATGCGCGCAGGTGTATTATTAGCTACATATCCATCCCCACCTTGCTCACCCCTGCGCTGCTGGTTCGGAGTCCTCGGGGAGGTGGGTCTACGCAAACAGCCGCAGGTCGCCTCTGGGAACTTCACCCTCCCTCTGGCATGCAGGTGGGTGGCCAAATAGCTCCCTCCTCCACCTGTACGCATCAAAAAGAGGTTTACGTTCCAACCAGGGCAGCATATGTTGTGTAGGTTGGAACGAACTCTCGAGACAGGGGCCGCAGCCACCCCATACATTTAAAGCACTATTACACCCCTTTAACAACTATCGGAGGTCGCTGATTCATAGGGTCGCCATAAGTCGTAATGGACTTGACGGCACATAACAACAGCCAGGGAGAATCCTGGGAATTGTAGTTTCTTCAGGGTGCTGACCTCACAGAGCGACAACGCCCAGCACCCTTAACAAACGACACTTCCGCAGATCCATGACTGTTAAAAGTGGTGTAATAGTGCTTTAATTGTATGGTGTGGATGCAACCCGAGTTATTGATTATGGGTCAACATATCCAAGGTTAGGCACACTCAGGGAAGACCTTTTGAAATGAATGGGCATGACTCACTTGGATCCTTGCATTCCTTTGGGTCTACTTTGAGTATACACTTAGTTGGAAACAATTCATTATTTGTTACCTGACCGGTTTTCTGGGCAACGTACACTTGGACCATTTAAAACAATTAGAAACACAGCATTCGTAACATACAAATCACAATATATACTTTAATAAACACAAGCCAAAACCAGAGCACAGAACAGAGCGATGAAATGACCCACCAGGGCAAAACCATCAAAAGCCATAAAAGCAGGAGACTTATAGGAACATAGGAAACTGGCTTATACTGAAATAGGCCGTTGGCCCATAAAGGAACATTCTAGTCCTCTTGTTTCTGAATAACGATTTGAATAGGAATATAGGAAACTGTCTTATACAGAATCTGATCTTTGGTCCATCTCAGTACTGACTGGCAGCAGCTCTCCAGGGCTTCAGGCAGATGACTTTATCAGCCCTACCGGCAGATGCCAGGTAGGGCTGGGACATTCTGCACGTAAAGCAGGCGCTCTGGCCCTGAGCTAAAATCAACATTCGGACAATGTTAAAAAAAAATTCAGATGGTGTTTAGAAGGCCTGGAAGAAAGGCTTCGATCCCCCCACACGCAACCGCGAAAGACGTCGCAAAGCTCCAATGCCACATATACACAATCGCACCCGGCGTGAAGTAATCTAGAGTAACTACCACCTCCAAGTTCCGGATTCCCAGCCACTAATCCGGGTCATTCGCTGGACTAATCTGGGCCACGAACCAGATTCGGCTGCCAAGGGCCGGGAGAGGCCGCTGATCAGCAAAAGGGCCCTTTCTACACTCTCACTCCGTCCACATCTGCACTGTGCATTTATTCCGCTGTGATTCCAGTTGAAACAGTCCTGGCTTCCCCCAAGGAATCCTGGGAAGAGTAGTTTTGTGAAGGGTGCCGAGAGTTGCTTGAAAATCCCGTTCCCCTCACAGGCCTGCAATTCCCAGAGTTCCCTGGGAAGAGGGAATGACCGTTAAGCCACTCTAGGAATTGCGGCTGTGTGGGAGGAATCAGGCTCTGCTTACAACTCTCAGCAACCTTCACGAACTACACTTCCCAGGGTTCTCTGGGGGAAGCCACAAAGAGGAATCCTAGTGGAATAAATTTCTTGTATGGATGCAGCCTCACTGACTTTGATTGTAAGCCGGCTTCCTAAATGGTAGAGAGCCCTTTTGCCTTTGAGCGCACATAAAGCACTTTCCTTGGAACGGCTATAAATAATCACCCTTTATGATTACCTGGATCATCAGCCTCATTCATTGATATATTATTATTTATATCCCCCCCTTCCTCCCAAAGGTGCAACGCAAGTGTGGAAGGGGGGCAACCTCCCTTCCTCACGCTTTTGTCATCACGTTTACAATCTGGTTTGGGGGCACAAGGGAAGAGGGGAGATGAAAGGGGAGGAGAAATCCTGAGCAAAAGCCCCTCTCCCCCCGCTCCAAGAATCAGGGCTCCCAAAACCTGTTGCTCAGAGTCAGGATTAGAATGAAGGAGACCCTGCAATCCGGGCACTCTACAAGAGCACAGCCAGGCCTGCCAAGATGAGCATGCATCTAACACACACACCTGTAAGGGAGGGAAGAATCATCCGTGGGGCTGGGTGTGCCTTGGAGGGCAGAGTCCAACAAGTAAAGCTTGCCCAAAAGGAAAAGGAAAGGAGCGGGTTATGCCAGAGCCAGCTTTTTTATTCCAAAGGGCACAGTGACGGGCACCTTTGCATTTGAGCCAAGGTCTGCCTTCACGGCTGGGGCACCGGGCGTTGTTCACGAGGAGGACTTGGTGTTTAGAAGCCATCCCTTCCGTGCTTGTGGGCTGCAGGGGCAAGCTCCCAGCCGGGCCCTCCCCGGCAGTGCGGGAGAACTCAAGGCAGGTGGCACAGGTGCTCCGACTACCCTCTCGTGCTCACAGGAAGTGCTGCGTCTTGCCTCCAACGGGAGCTGCCGCCCCGTGGGAATAAGGCCTTAGGGGTCAGCCCTACAGAAGAGAAGGGGTGCAAGGAACTCATCTAGGTCTAAGATACATGCAAGCACGAAAGCTGTCAACAGGGACACTCGTGCCCTAATCAGGACCCTTCCCAGGTATGGTCAGGTGGCTGGGCACTTGTGGGGTAGTGCCCCTTCTTCCCCAAGCTTGCCTGTCTGCAGGAGGGGCTGCCCTCAGAACCATCGCTGACCTACAAGGAGGATAAACCATCACCTCACCACCCGACCGTAACAGCTAAAACCATTAACTGGCTCGGTCGTTATTTGAATGACGCCTTTCTGGCACGCACTTGCCAGGGGAGGGCAGCTGCCTACCCCCTCCGGTCCGCGGCAGAGCCAATACCCGCTCGCCTGCAAGATTTTGCGACAGGCCCACTGCACAAACGTGTCCACAGTTTACGCCAAGGAGTGCCAGCACCTGGCACAGAAGGCGCAAAGAAGCCATCGCAGAGAGGGGACCTACCTCCTCGCCATATAGCAGTTCCGCCATGGCCCAGATGTGGCAGAGACACCCTGACACCAGCCACATTGCCAGGAGACCCTTTCCAACCAATCAAGCCCCCCCCCTCGGCCCATCTTCCAAAGCATGGGGCGCCTGCAAGCTTTGCAATCATTCAAAATAACCCCTATCATGAAGGCAGCTGTCCAGGAGGGTCCAGTGAACTAGGAACGCTGTCTAAGGCAGGGTAGAATTCACCTGCTCACCCAAGGCCCCAGATCTGGAAGAGGGGTGCAATTGCCCCCTCCACAAAAATGAGAATCCCCCTTTGCTCTCGATCCATAGGAGCCATAGGCCTAGGCAAACAACTGGCTCCATTCATTGGTTTGGAGCCAGGAACGGGGTGGGGGTGGGAGTGGGTGCGACCTCCAAGAGGATTTGGGGGTGGCGGCGGTGCGAAATCAGGATTTTTAACCGCTAGGATAGGGAAATGGTTGACGGTTGTCCTGATCTTACCCCAGCATGCCTTTCACGACCTAACACCACCTCCAGGGAAGTGTGGCAGCGGCTGGGGGGGGGGGGGGAGAGAGAATGGATCTGAGAAAAGCAGGTGATAGGGGGTGGGACTGAGGGGTAAAGAAGATTTTGGGGAGCGAGAGGGAAAAAAGAGGAAAGTTGCGGCGGGGAGGTAAGAAAAGTTATAAGGATCCCCCCAATATATGTATACAAACACACACTTATCTGGGGGGGTCGACCTCGCCTCGTGGCCCCCGGGGAAGTCAGGGTACTTTGAGACCGAGAAGGGGTTTCCAAAAAAGGGGGGGAGAGGTGGGGGATCCGATTCAGACTGGGGATCCAGGGAATTAGAGACACCCCTCCCCAGCCAGCCAGCCAACCGCCCCCTCCCCGGGGATGATCGGGGCGTCCCGCCACTGAAGATCGGACTCACCCCTACAATTTTTCTCGAATCTCTGTACGCTCCGTCGAGGGGGGGGCAGTTCTTTCTCCTGTTTTGCGCTCCTCCCGCGCGTGCTTGCGCTGGCCGGTCTCCGTGGTGGAGTGTCGAGCGCGATCCTCCTCCTCCTCCTCCTCCTCCTCCCCTGCTCACCTGTCCTAGCCACGCCCCCAGCTCACCTGTCCTCCTTCTCCTCCCCCTTCCACCTTAGCAACAGCTGCAACAGGCGCCCTTCGCCTCCCACCAGGGGGGAAAGGAGGCCAGCCTTCCCCTTTCCCTCTCTCTCTCTCCCTCCCCGACAAGGCGCGCACACACCCCACCTGCCCACAAGCCCCGCCCTCACCTGCCCACAAGCCCCGCCCTCACCTGCCCACAAGCCCCGCCCCTTCTCCACCTGGCTCTCGCGACGCCGCTCACCATCGCTTCCACCGTCGGACTTTTTCCAGGCGCTTAACAAGGATCGCGCCTCCGCAGCCTCGTCATTGGACAGAAGGGCGGGCGAAAGGAAGCATCCTTGGACTCCTATTGGCGGCCGCCGCTGCCCTTCCTAGCCTCCGATCACGCCTCTTCCCCCCCACCCACCCAGCCAGCAAGCTAGCTTGGGTGGGGTGGGTAGAGAGGGTTAATTAAGGTCGGAAAGCCCCTCGCCCCTTAGCAGGACGCCTGGGTTCTTTGGAAAGCGTTCCTTCTGCCTCTCCCTCCTCGCCTTTGCCGGCTCCTTGGGGCTACGCAAGGGTTAACGGGCTTCTGCACACGGGGTGGAGTGCAGGCCTGGCCTGGATGGGGGGAGAGAAATCTGGTCACTTGAAGGGGGGGAGAGGGAGAGAGTAAAGGAACAGCTGAATCATCCGAGGCTGCGGAAGAGGAGTTTGCAAACGGAAAGGATGATTTAATCCTCAGGCGGTGGGGCAGCGGGGAAAGGGGGACTTCCCAGGGGGAGGGGGGATTCCTCCCCCCACACTCACCCTCTACTCCCCCCACACTCACCCTCTACTCCCCACCACAGGGCTTGGCCTGTGGCTGCTTCAGTGCCATCTGGCTCCGGATGAGTCCAAAACCCAACACGCCCCCAGCACCATCCACTGGCCACGTGGAACTCCCCACCTCGTTGCCTGTTTATTTCGGCAGGCGTTCTTTTTTAACCGCTGACGGCCCAATCTTTGGGCAGAACATGACAATATGATAAAACAGCAATAAGAATAAGTTGTAATACGATGATAATAAAATGACACTCGCCGCTTGCCCTCCTTGGAAAGACGCGGCACGAAAGGAAAAGGGCACGGGAAGGGAAGAGAACAAGCGAACGCAGGCCTGGACTTCATCACGGGCTTATTGCAGCTGGGCCATATGGAGCCCACCCATCCCGGTGGGATTCATGGGTGCCAGCGCCAAGGTTTGGGGAAGGGCTATAGCTCAGTGGCAGAGCGTCGACCTAGCCTGCAGAAGATCTCCAGGTCAATCCCCAAGGGCACCTCCGGGTGGGGCAGGGGATATCAGCCTGAAACCCTGGGGAGCTGCTGCCTAGAGCTGTGAAATGGAAATGGGCTGCCTTCAAGTCGATCCCAACTTATGGTGACACTGTGAATAGGGTTTTCATGGTAAGCGGTATTCAGAGGTGGTTGTCTATTGCCTTCCTCTGAGGCTGAGAGGCAGTGACTGGCCAAAGGTCACCCAGTGAGCTTCATGGCTGTCCAGGTTCGAAGCCTGGTCTCCCAGGTCGTAGTCCAGTGCTTTTTTCCTGTTCCTTTCCCCAAAGCGTCCCATTTTTATTCTGGAAAAATGGGGAGGAGGCCATTTCCCCCCTAATTGTTCTCTGGGCCTTCACATCTTTGTTGTTGTTTTGTGCCTTCAAATCGATTACATCTTATGGCGACCCTATGAATCAGCAACCTCCAAGAGCATCTGTCATGAACCACCCTGTTCAGATCTTGTAAGTTCAGGTCTGTGGCTTCCTTTATGGAATCAGTCCATCTCTTGTTTGGCCTTCCTCTTTTTCTACTCCCTTCTGTTTTTCCCAGCATTATTGTCTTTTCTAGTGAATCATGCCTTCTCATGATGTGTCCAAAGTAGGATAACCTCAGTTTCATCATTTTAGCTTCTAGTGACAGTTCTGGTTTAATTTGTTCCAACAATTATTTGTCTTTTTCGCAGTCCGTGGTATGCACAAAGCTCTCCTCCAACACCACATTTCAAAGGATTTGATTTTTCTCTTACCCGCTTTTTTCGCTGCCCAACTTTTGATTCGGCATAAGGCAGCTTCCTGTGTTTTGGGATGGGGTGGAGTGTGGAGGGAAGGAGGGAAGGAGCTTTGAATAAAATGCCCTCAGTGGGACTCTTCTCCTCTTGTCTGGCGGGGGTGGACTTGACAACCTAAGCAAAGCCGTTTTGCTCAGAGTCTGGTCCTCATTCCCTAATAATTCCTTGTTCCCATTATGCTGTTAACAACTGAGCAGCATCGTGCTTGATAGCTTTTTGTTTATGTATATAATCAATGTGTTACTTATTTTTGTTCGGCTACAACCTGTATGTGGTTGCCCTGTTATTCAAGAATTTGAATTAAATAACTACAGTCTTTTCCTCTCTGTGATTCTTAACAAGCTGCAAAAGTGTTTCATGTGAATGAATCCAGAATCGTTTTCATGGAATTGCAGAACTGGGGGAAAAAAAGAGAGGACAGGCACATGGGAAGGCTGTCGTATCCACAAAGGGTTTTCTTTTAGATATGCCTTTGGTCGCACCCTCCTCTTGGATTCTAGAGTGCAAGTGTCTGGAAATGAGGTATTTCCCAGAGGCCTCTGCAGGCCTTATCTCATTCTCTCTGGGGAAATACATCAAGGGTTTGGATTCATACAACCCAGGAATGACTTTGTCACATGGATGCACAAGGCCCTCATTGAACAGTCATAGAATCATAGAATAGTAGAGTTGGAAGGGTCCTGTAAGGCCATCAAGGCCAACCCCCTGCTCAATGCGGGAATCCAGATTAAAGCATCCTCAACAGGGGGCTGCCCAGCTGCCTCTTGAATGCCTTCAGGGCTGGAAAGCCCACCACCTCCTAGGCCATTGGTTCCATTGTTTTACCACTCTAACAGATAGCAAGCTTTTCATGATCAGCCGAAATCTGGCTTCCTGTAACCTGAGCCCATTATTCCGTATGATCAAGAAGAGATCCTGGCCCTCCTCTGTGTGGCAACCCTTTCCAGTACTTGAAGAGTGCTATCTGCAGTTTCCAAACAGAAAGGCAGCAGCTACACCCTGAAAAACCATGCATCCCAACTCTGTTTGATAGCTGAGGGATACTCTGCACATGTTCAGAGGCACTGTTGTTCCTTTCAGTGTTTCCACCTACTCAAAACATGGTTTTTAAGGGGGAGAGGCTGTTGGTTGTTGCAATTCCTCTTTCCATGTCTTGGGAATGATTCTTATTTTTCCCCCTGCTGACTGTGTATTGTTGTTGTTATGTGCCTTCAAGACCCTATGAATCAGTGACCTCCAAGAGCAGACTGTGTATTACTGTCCTGTTTAAAAATTTAAAATAAAAAAGCTTTCACAGTTTGTTGTTAGTTGTCCAGTATACTGCTATGTTTAATT
Organism: Rhineura floridana; assembly: GCF_030035675.1. Classification (NCBI taxonomy): domain Eukaryota; kingdom Metazoa; phylum Chordata; class Lepidosauria; order Squamata; family Rhineuridae; genus Rhineura; species Rhineura floridana. Next base: position 17,781,089 of record NC_084501.1, on the reverse strand, counting down.
TGCATTTTAGATTTTGTTTAGCATAAGCTGTTTTAAGCTCCTGTAAGAGGGGGGGGGAGGATAACTTTCTTAATAAGAAAACAAAAGGTTTGGTCACCTCCTACATACCAGGGATGGGGAATCTCCAGAGGTTGTTGATCTCCAGCTCTCATCATCCCTAACCACTGGGAAATGGAGTCCAGGAACATTGATGGAACTGCAACTCCCATCATCCCCTAGCTGTTGGCCAATAACATCTGGAGGGCCATGGCCTCCCCATCTTTGCTTTACACCTCTGTAAGTGTATGTCATATGTGATCCCTGATAGGCTGAGGCATGCATTTAGGACGGGTGGGGAACCTGCAGCCTTCCAGATGTTGTACGACTCCAACTTCCATCATACCTGCCCATTGGCCATGCTGACTGGGGCTGATGGGAGTTGAATTTCACACATTCTGGAGGGACAGGGCTCCCCATCCCTGCTTTACAACTCTGTAAATGCATTTAATAGGTCATCCCTGATGGGTTGGGAGGTGTATCTAGGACATGGGTGGGGAACCTGTGGTTCTTCAGATGCTGCTAGACTACAGCTCCCATCATCCCTGCCTGTTGGCCATGTCAGCTGGGGCTGATGGGAGGTGGAGTCCAGCAACATTTGGAGGGTCACAGAAGTCCCCCACCCATGCTGCATAATAACAGCAAAAGGTAGATCCACACTAGCAACAACTTCACCAGCCCCAATGCAAGGGGAAGATTATCAGCAAGCTTGGGAGAACCCCAAAGTTTGCAGAAGTTTACATAAACTTTAGGGGGGGAATCCTAAAGGGAGCGACCCCCTCAAATAACCCAAGAAGAACTGAGCGGGCTCAGTTGGCACTGAATGTTGACTGGGGGAGGGAAGAAAACCAGGGTGGCGGCGGAATGGAATATTCTGGGAAAGGGCATGGCTGGCTGGAACCCTGAACAGGAGCAGGCCACACTGCAACATTTTGTTGCTGGTCCCACTGGTTTGTCTGTGCACTGTACAAGATGGAACGCAATGGATCCAGGTTCAGGAGGACAAGGCCTGGCTTGTCGTGGCCCCAACCCCAAGGCGTTGAGGCCAATTGTGGAGCGAAGAATGAGGGGGGTGGAATTGAACCTCAGCCAGGAAGGTAGCTGGGCCTGGCTCGGTGTGGAGGAGAAGCCCAGGCCGGCTGGGCCCAGTGGAGTCGGACTCTTTTCTCCCTGCTTCCTCCCTCCCGCAGGTGACTGGGCGGGGTCACCCAAGCACACAGGCCCAACCTGTTCTGCTGCAACCCGATGGGCGGGGACGAGGCGCACCGTGTTCCTCCTCACTTCGTGCTCACCTGGCTTCACCTTCGCAGACCCTCCTGCCCCACCCTATGCGCAGCCAGGAGGTTTGGCCTCCTCTCTCCCCCCCCCAAAAAATCCTTGCTCCGCTTCGCCATGCCCTTCTCTTCCTCCCAGCCTGACTCAGAAACAGCTGCAGGCAAGTCATGGGTTTTTTAGCTGAGCTGGGAGGAGCGCTTGGAGGAAGCCCACTGCCCGTCTGCCAAGGCAAACAGGTCCCTTTGCACACAGATTATCCCACTGGAGCAGCTAACTGTGGGCAAGGCCCACGGCAAGAGGGAAGAGGGCATTCCAAGGGGAAGGCAGGATCCGGCCCTGGCAAGGTTTGGCTGGTGCCCAGGGCTCACGAAAGCCCAGTTCTCGTATTGGTTTCCACACGCACACACACTGTTCAGAATTGGGGCTCAGCCATGGAACAGATTGTTTTCTTTAGTACATTTTATCTCTCCGGCCCCACTGATACAGGCTGGATGGGGTGACAAAAGAAGGTCCCTGCCCTGAGCATCTTACAATCTCTGTTGCAACACAGAGAGGACAGAGGGAGGGCAGTAAGCAAAGACAATGAAATTGTGCACAGGCTCTGGCTTTGTTTCTGATTCGGGCAGGGGCTTGCGGGTATAGGTTGGAACAGGGAAAAGTGTCCCCTGAGCGGGTGCTGAGTACATTTCAACAGGGGCAGAGTAAATGTTGACATGAAACAGAGGCTGCATTCACACTGTACATTTATTCCACTTTAAACAGTCATGGCTTTCACAGAATCATGGAATAGTAGAGTTGGAAGGGGCCTATAAGGCCATCGAGTCCAACCCCCTGTGCAATGCAGGAATCCAAATCAAAGCATTCCTGACAGATGGCTGTCCAGCTGCCTCTTGAATGCCTCTAGTGTCAGAGAGCCCACTACCTCTCTAGGTAATTGGTTCCATTGTCGTATTGCTCTAACAGTTAGGAAGTTTTTCTTGGTGTTCAGTTGAAATCTGGCTTCCTGCAACTTGAGCCCATTATTCCGTGTCCTGCACTCTGGGATGATTGAGAAGAGATACCGGCCTTCCTCTGTGTGACAACCTTTTATGTACTTGAAGAGTGCTATCATATCTCCCCTCAGTCATCTCTTCTCCAGGCTAAACATGCCCAATTCTTTCAGTCTCTCCTCATAGGGCTTGGTTTCCAGTCCCCTGATCATCCTTGTTGTCCTCCACTGAACCTGTTCCAGTTTGTCTGCATCCTTCTTGAAGTGCGGAGACCAGAACTGGACGCAGTATCCAAGATGAGGCCTAACCAGTGCTGAATAGAGGGGAACTAACACGTCATGTGATTTGGAAACTATACTTCTGTTAATGCAGCCTAATATAGCATTTACCTTTTTTGCAGCCACATCACACTGTTGGCTCATATTCAGCTTGTGATCAACGACAATTCCAAGATCCTTCTCATATGTCGTATTGCTGAGCCAAGTATCCCCAAAGATCCCCAAAGAAACCTTGGAAGTGTAGTTTGTGAAGGGTGCTGAGAGTTGTTAGGAGACCCCAATTCCCCTCACAGACCTGCAGTTCCCAGAGTTCCCTGGGAAAAGGGATTACTAATTCATCCACTCAAGGAATTGTAGCTCTCTGAGGCGAATAGAGGCACAGTGCACTACAACGGCTGCAACAGGCACACAAGCCACCAAGTGGCCTGCCAAGGCCCCCGGCAGTTTTTGAGTGGTCCATCGGGAAAAAAGTTTGGGAGCCGCCGTTTGATGGTATTGTGAAATTGCTTCAAGAGGCTTCCTAGCCTAGGGAGCGATTCATAAATGGAAATTAAAATAAAAATTGTGCTCAGTGGAGCTGACTCTCGCGTGAGCGTGCACAGGATGCAACCTCGTATTAGCTGCACCCTCCGCCCCACCAGCTCTCCAGTGGTCACCGGCCAGCACTGTGCAATACCTACTGTACATATTTGATGAGTTGTTCCTTGAACTATTTCCCCTGGAAACAACTTGTTCTCGTTGTCGATTCTGAAACTAGACCTTTAATTAGTCGTTTCCTCTTTGCAGCCATGGGGAATAGGGAATGGCCTTGCCTTCAAGTCAATCCTGACTTATGGCAACCCTATGAATAGGGGTTTCATGGTAAGCGGTATTCAGAGGGGGGTTGCCATTGCCTTCCTCTGAGGCTGAGAGGCAGTGACCGGCCCAAGGTCACCCAGTGAGCTTCATGGCTGTGCGGGGATTCAAACCCTGGTCTCCTAGGTCCTAGTCCGACACTCTAACCACTATACCACACTGGCTCTCATCGTTAATTGCTTGCCCCTTTCCCCCCCTCTTCTGTTTTCCTCCTGTTCTTTGTTGGCAGAGGACCGTGGTGGCTGGTGCCCGTTGGGTTGGTGGGGCGGAAGGCAAGGAGCCCAACAGGAGGCGGAGCCAGAGCAAAAGAGAGGTGGAGCCAGAGCCAATGACAGGCAGAGGCGACTCGTTCTAGGTTAGGCCCCACCCTCCTCCTTTCCTGCTGAGTTCTGCAAGGGCAACAGGGCTGAGAGTGAGGAGGAGGGGGAAGCCGACAGCCAGAGCCACCCCCTTGGACCATTCGTAAGTAAGAAGGCAAGCAGGTGAGGACTGGCTGAGGTTGCCCCGTTTGCCCAAATGAACCAGCCTCTGCTGCCAAAAGACCTAAGGCCTGTCAAAAGGGAACTGATCTGGAGTCCAAAGCACCTTTTCCCTAAGTTCCTGGGTAGACAAATTCACTCTCGACACACTTTCAACAATCCTTTTAAGTGCAGCTCCGTCTCCCAGTCTGCAACTGTACCAGCACAATCGTTAGCTGATTTTATCCACGGAGTTGTTTTTAAATGCTTGCATTGTTTTGAACATATGGAATTGTTTTGAACTGCTTTCCGTATGCAACTGTTTTTAATTGTTTTTATACTTTTCTAGTTGTATGGTTCGTAACTGCCTTTGTTTTATAGTTGTGTACGTCAGAGGTTTTTCTGTTCCCCGTGGACCACTTAAAAATTGTGGAGGGTCTTAGCAGGCCATTTGATGATTTTTCTGCCTGTTGTAGCAATTGTAATACACTGTCTTAGATGCTGTGGTGTAGGATTTTTAATTTATATATATATATATATAGTATTACAATGGCAGGAAACAGCACAGCCATCATATTAAATATTCATATTGGTTTTTAATTGTATTTTTATCGCTCCTTTAAGGTCTTAAATTGTGTTTTATTAAAGTACCATTTGCATTCGATGGAATTCAGGCTGTAATACGATAAAACACAATATGTAAGAAACGAAATAAGCAATGGAAATGCAAGAAAAATGCTCGTGCTGCACCTAGCAGAGCACATTACAGTGGCTGCAGCAGGCAGAAAAATCATCCGGTGCTCCACCAAGACCCTCAGCAATTTCCAAGTGGTCTGTGGCGGCCATCAGTGTCTCTTGTGGGAACGAACTCCATATTTTAACTATACACTGGATGCAGAGCAGGAGGCTGGTGAAGCGCTAAGACCATAAAAACATCCCTGCTGGGTCAGGCCAAAGGCCCCTCTAGTCCAGCCTCCTGTTTGAACAGCGACCAATCAGATTCTTCCAGGAGGTCCACAGGCAGGGCTTGAAGGCAAGAGCCCTCATAAGAACATAAGAACATAAGAAGAGCCTGCTGGATCAGGCCAGTGGCCCATCTAGTCCAGCATCCTGTTCTCACAGTGGCCTACCAGGTGCCTGGGGGAAGCCCGCAAGCAGGACCCGAGTGCAAGAACACTCTCCCCTCCTGAGGCTTCCGGCAACTGGTTTTCAGAAGCATGCTGCCTCTGACTAGGGTGGCAGAGCACAGCCATCATGGCTAGTAGCCATTGATAGCCCTGTCCTCCATGAATTTGTCTAATCTTCTTTTAAAGTCATCCAAGCTGGTGGCCATTACTGCATCTTGTGGGAGCAAATTCCATAGTTTAACTATGCGCTGAGTAAAGAAGTACTTCCTTTTGTCTGTCCTGAATCTTCCAACATTCAGCTTCTTTGAATGTCCACGAGTTCTAGTATTATGAGAGAGGGAGAAGAACTTTTCTCTATCCACTTTCTCAATGCCATGCATAATTTTATACACTTCTATCATGTCTCCTCTGACCCGCCTTTTCTCTAAACTAAAAAGCCCCAAATGCTGCAACCTTTCCTCGTAAGGGAGTCGCTCCATCCCCTTGATCATTCTGGTTGCCCTCTTCTGAACCTTTTCCAACTCTATAATATCCTTTCTGAGATGAGGCGACCAGAACTGTACACAGTATTCCAAATGCGGCCGCACCATAGATTTATACAACGGCATTATGATATCGGCTGTTTTATTTTCAATACCTTTCCTAATTATCGCTAGCATGGAATTTGCCTTTTTCACAGCTGCCGCACACTGGGTCGACATTTTCATCGTGCTGTCCACCACAACCCCGAGGTCTCTCTCCTGGTCGGTCACCGCCAGTTCAGACCCCATGAGCGTATATGTGAAATTCAGATTTTTTGCTCCAATATGCATAATTTTACACTTGTTTATATTGAATTGCATTTGCCATTTTTCCGCCCATTCACTCAGTTTGGAGAGATCTTTTTGGAGCTCTTCGCAATCCCTTTTTGTTTTAACAACCCTGAACAATTTAGTGTCGTCAGCAAACTTGGCCACTTCACTGCTCACTCCTAATTCTAGGTCATTAATGAACAAGTTGAAAAGTACAGGTCCCAATACCGATCCTTGAGGGACTCCACTTTCTACAGCCCTCCATTGGGAGAACTGTCCATTTATTCCTACTCTCTGCTTTCTGCTTCTTAACCAATTCCTTATCCACAAGAGGACCTCTCCTCTTATTCCATGACTGCTAAGCTTCCTCAGAAGCCTTTGGTGAGGAACCTTGTCAAACGCTTTTTGAAAGTCTAAGTACATTATGTCCACTGGATCACCTCTATCTATATGCTTGTTGACACTCTCAAAGAATTCTAATAGGTTACTGAGACAGGACTTTCCCTTGCAGAAGCCATGCTGGCTCTGCTTCAGCAAGGCTTGCTCTCCCTCACTGTTACTGCTCAGAACATCAGAAGAGCCCGACTGGATCAAGCCAATGGCCCATCTAGTCCACCTTCCTGTTCTCACCGTGGCCAATCAGATTCCACTGGGAAGCCCACAGGCAGGGCGTGAAGGCAAGAGCCCTCCCTTATCCATGAGAACATCAGAAGAGCCTGCTTTATCAGGCCAAAGGGGGCCCATCTAGTCCAGCGTCCTCACACTGGCCAGCCGGATGCCCCGATGGGAAGCCCGCAAGCAGGACCTGAGCGCAACAGTGACTCTCCCCAGAGGGTGGCTGGTGCCTATTGGGACTGGTGGGGCGGAAGGCAGGGAGCCCAACAGTAGGCGGAGCCAGAGCCAATGAGAGGCGGAGCCGATTCATTCTAGTTTTGGCCCCATCTGCCTCCTCCCTGCTGAGTTCTACAAGGGCAACTCTGAGACTCAGGAGAGAAATCTGGCAGGTAGGACTGCCACCTCCTGGACTGGGTATGTAAGTAAGAAAGCAGGTGAGGGCTGGCTGAGGGTCAAACTGAGCTTGACTCAAATGGGTCAGCCTCTACTGACCCTCCAGCGGCTATTATACAAGATTTCCAGCCGCTGGTATATAGCAGCGTACTTCCTCCGACAGCGGAGGGAGGCCTCGAAGTCTCCCCTTTATGGCGTGCACTGATTGAAAACTCTGCACACCAAAAGGAAGACTTTGTGGCAAATGGCGTCTGGCAGCGCCTGCGTTGGGGGCGTCAGCCTTGGGTGAAAGGAAAGCTTTCCTGTGTCAACCACTTCAGAGGGCCTAGGGAAAGAGCAGGGGGGAAAGCACGCACGGAAGGGGGCATGAAAGGCAACCCACACGGGTGGCATAGAGCCACCCTCCGCCCCCAGCACCGAAACCAAACCCGCCACCTGACTTCTAATTTTAGGCCCCTTAAGAGGGGAACGGTTGCTGCAGTGGGAGATGGGGAGGTGCCTCTGAGCTTTCATACTTTTGCCTCTTCCCCACCAGCTCCAGCTGGAGCAAAATGCGGCGGCTAGGCTGACAGTGGGGACAGGCTACCGCAGTTAAAAGCATGCATTGGCTGCCCATATGCTACCGGGTCAGGTCCAAGGGTCTTGTATTAATTTACAAGGCACTTTAGGCTGCGCACACCTCATGCATTTAAGGCTCATTTAAAGCACATCCTTCCCCTCCCCCTCAGCCGCAAGGATCTTGGGAAGTGTAGTTTACCCCTCACAGAGCTGCAATTCCTAGCACCCTTAACAAACAACAGTTCCAGGGATTCTTTGTGGGGGGGGGGATGTGCTTTAACTGATCTCTTTTAAAATGACCTCTGTTGTCACACACAGGAAGACCAGGATCTCTTCTCGATCATCCCAGGCTGCAGGACAAAGAATAATGGGCTCAAGTTGGAGGAAGCCAGATTTTGGCTGAACATCAGGAAAAACGTCCTAACTGTCAGAGCGGGACAACCATGGGACCCATGACCTAGGGAGGTGGTGGGCTCTCCAACACTGGAGGCATTCAATGGTTCCAGGCTATGGTCTGAAGGCCAACTCCCTGCTGAAGCTAAGCAGGATCAGGTCTGGTCAGTGCCTGGATGGGAGACTTCCTGGGAAACATACGTAAGCCTGCTTGGGTTTCTATCATGATAAGAAAGGTGGGGTATAAATGTAATAAATAAATAATAATAATAATTCAAGAGGCAGGTGGACAGGCACCTGTTGGGTGTGCTTTAACTTGGATTCCTGCATTGAGCAGGGGGTTGGACTTGATGGCCTCACAGGCCCCTTCCTACTATTCCATGGTCCTTATATCCCTGCCCAATCGCTGAGATCTTCAGAAGAGCGTGGGGAGAATTGCTGTTGCTCTCAGGTCCTTCAGACGGCTCTGGAAATGGCTGTCCACTATCGGAGGCAGTGCTCGGGGGAGAGTGCATTAGCTCCAGCCAGCATGGCCAATACGCAAGGATGACGGGAGGTGTGGTCCAGCAACATCTAGCAAGCTCATCCCAGCCTTAGAATCAGGGCCCGGTCCTGTTGTTAGGCGGGATGAAGCAACCTTCCCAGGCAGCCCTACGTAGAAAGAAGGTCACCGGAGAGATTGGGGTGTCTTTGTAATACGTAGCTTTATGTGTTTATTATGACATATAGCTTCCACTTTTCCTCCCAGGAGCTCAAGGTGGTGTACACAGTTCTCCCCATCCCCATTTTATCCCCACAGCAACCCTGGGAGGCTGTTTAGGCTGAGAGTCAGTGACTGGTCCAGGGTCATACCCAGTGGGTTTCCTAGCTCGCTTTGGATTTGAACATAAGATAGGAGGACATGCAGCATTAATGCTCCAACAGATCTAGCTTCCCCATTAGGTTTTGAGGGGTCTCTCACACATGCGTGCACACATACAGGGCCATTGCTTTGGGTTAGGCACAGAGAGCAAGTGAAGACTCTGTCTATTCCCAGTTGTTGACTGCCAAGACTCATACCTTGAATGACATTGCCTCTGGCCAGGGAAAATGGGATGGCCTCCCCTCCACCCAGCCCACCTTGTGTGACCTTCTCCAGGGATTTAGTTTCTATGGAGCACTTTGGCCCAAGCTTAACATAACAAAGGCGATACATAACAGACTTGGCTAGAGCCATTAACTTAACAAAGGAACTGGTTTGACCTCTTTTAGCCTTGGCAGAATACCATCTCCCTGCTGCAAGATCACAGGATCCCTAGAGGACATCCAGACTAACCCTGCCGCCACCACCACTAATCCTGAGCTAGGTGGACCAGTGACTCAGTTATCAGGCAGCTTCCTACGTTTCAGTTTAAATCAGTCCTATTATTTCGAATGATGAGGTCCGGAACCTTGTTTTATTTCTGAGGGAAGGGCCACGGCTCACTGGCAGAGCATGTGCTTTGGGTGCTGAAACTCCCAGGTTGAATCCCCGACGGGTTGAAGAGACCCCTGCCTGAAACCCTGGAGAGTTGGTGCAGACTGCACTTAACTAGATGGACCAATGGTCTGAATCTGTGGAAGGCAGGGTGGCCAGCGGTCGGTGGAGCCAGAGCCAATGACAAACAGAGCCACCCCCTGGACTGTTTCTAAGCAAGAAGACCGGCAGGCAGGAGCTAGCTGGGGGCAGACTGAGGTTCAGAACACAGGAAGAAGTCTACTCAGTCAGACTATTGGTCCCATGTAGGTCAGTATTGTCTACACTGGCTGGCAGCAGCTCTCCAAAATTCCAGGCAGGGAACATTCCCAGCTCTATCTGGAGATGCCAGAGACTGAATCTAGGACCTTATGTCCAGGACCATGGGCCCTTAAGCATGGGACATGGGACCTAATTCCTGGGGACAAACTGGATCAGGTTCAGAGGAGGGCAACCAGGATGATCAGGGGACTGGAAACAAAGCCCTATGAGAGACTGAAAAATCTGGGCGTGTTTAGCCCGGAGAAGAGAAGACTGAGGGGAGATACGATAGCACTCTTCAGGACCTGGAAAAGTTCCCACAGAGAGGAGGGCCAGGATCTCTTCTCGATCGTCCCAGAGTGCAGGACACGGAATAACGGGCTCAAGTTGCAGGAAGCCAGATTTCAGCTGAACATCAGGAAAAACTTCCTAACTGTTAGAGCCGTATGACCATGGAACCAATGACCTAGGAAGGTGGTGGGCTCTCCGACACTGGAGGCATTCAAGAGGCAGCTGGACAGCCCCCTGTTAGGGATGCTTTAACTTGGATTCCTGTATTGAGCACGGGGTTGGGACTCGATGACCTTACAGGCCCCTTCTAACTCTACTATTTCTATGAGTTTATGTCCTTAAGCCTGGTATCACAAGACTTAAGATCTGGAGCCTTAAGCCTGGAGAACTTAAGTCTGAGACTGAACCTGGGATCTTCTCCAGGTGCTGCACCCAGTGCTTTTTTGTGAGGGGGTGTGTAAAAAAATAAAGGTGCCGTGCCAGTACTCATAGCTTGGCAAAAGTGCTGGGAGGGCCAGCACCCCAATGGGTGGCTGTGGGCAGACAAAACAAGAGGTGCCAGCCGTCCATTCTGGTGACCGCTGCCACACACAGACAGAAATGTCTCAGTGACATTTTTCTGAGGACTGTCCTTTACCAGGAAGATGAATGCTTTTGGTTTTTAGCTGTGCTGTTGCTTTTCAGAAACGCTACGGTTGTGTTGGCTTGAATGTTTGTAAATTGTATTGTTTTTATTTGTATTTTGTAATTGTATTTTTCCATTTGTGTGTAAACCGCCTTGCAGGCCTTGTTGGCCAAAAGGCGGCCTAAAAATAAACCCCAACATAACAAACATAATGCAAAGGAAGCCCTGGGTGTCCAGTGAGCGACGGCCCCTGCCCTAGTCATGCAGCCTGCAAACAAAGGCCTCTCCCTGTTGGCAGGACGGCTGTGCCAAGGAATCATGCCTCCCATATTTTAATTTGGGAGGCGGGGGCGAAAGAGAAATTGTCCCTTGGCTACCAGGCCTCTGGGGGAACCCAGCCATCGTGACATGCTTGTGCATTTCCAACAGTCCCCTGTCTGCGTGGCCTTCCTCCACCAGATGACACCACCAAGCAGCTCTTTTTCTGGCTCGTGCTATTCCCCTAACCCTCCCACCCACCACTCTATATTCTTTTAAGTCTTTTGGTTTCTCCGAAGACTTGAGAATCACACTGCGGGTTGGGGGGTGGGCGGGAAGCGATGTGGGGAGGAAGCCGTCACTTCCCCTGTCATGCGGCAGTCTAGGAACGCAAAAGGCCCCAAAATAACTCGCATCACTCGCATGCAGGCGATGCAGTCAGGTCACGGGGCCGCCGTTTACACGCCACCCGTTTCCAGCTGATTGGTTGATTTAAAAGCATGGCTGAACCGCTTCAAATCTGGGGGGGGAAAATCTCTTACGCACGGTACAGTCTAAAACAATCAAGTAATATATCGCTGGAACAAAAACAGAACATAGCCCCCCCACCCTCTGCACTATACATTTAAAGCCGTATTATGCCATGGCTTCCCTCCAAAGAATCCTGGGAACTGTAGTTCTTTCAGGGTGCTGAGAGTTGTTAGGAGAACCCTTCTTCCTCTCGCGGAGCTAACCATTCCCAGAGTTCCCTGGGAAAGAGGGATTGATTGTTAAACCACTTGGAGAAGTGTGAGAAGAACAGGGGTCTCCTAAGAACTCTATGCACCCTGAGCAAACTACAGATCCCAGGATGCTTTGCGGGAAGCTGTGACTGTTTAAGTATCAATATGCTTTATAGTACAGATGTGGCCTACGGCCGCATTAAATGTAGACTGCAAGTGGAAGGGGGGGGCTAGATTGTGTTTTTGTTGTAATGATATATTGTTTGTTTGTTTTAGACCTGCTGGGTCAGGCCAAAGGGGACCTGTGTAGTCCATCCTCCTCAGAATGGCCAACCGGATGCCCCAATGGGAAGCCTGCAAGCAGGACCGGAGAGATTTATCACAGGGATATGTGCAATATATGCAAGAGCGACTCTCTCCTCCTGCGGTTTCCAGCAAGTAGAGTTCAGAAGCTTATTGCATCCCACAGTGAAGCTGCAACACTTCTGCCATTATTAAAGAGGAAGTGAATGTGCTATTTTAATGTGGTAAGTCAGGTGTGTGTATGTGTATGTGGGGGTTTGTCTATATCGGGTGTGGGGGATCTTTGGGCCTTTGGATGCTGCTGAACTACAACTCCCATCTTCCCTGGCTGTTGGCCATGCTTGCTGGAGCTGATGGGAGTTGTAGTTGCAGCAACATTGAGAGGGCCAAAGGCTCCCCATACATGTTAGAAGTAATAAGCCAGAAAGCTGGTATAGCACAGTGGGGAGGAGAGCCTGGCTGGGAGTCCAGAGTCTGTGAGTTCAAATCCCTGCTCATGTCTCCTGAGTGTCAAGGGCCAGCTAAAGATCACCCCACAGGGAGTGGCTCAGAGGTTACGTGCCCTGCCACCTGTGCAGCCGTGGGCAAGCTGCAGAGTCCCAAGGAGCCCAGTTGCCTCCAGCTGGCAGTTGCGGACAAGGAAGGGGCTGGCGTGTGCAGCTGTGGCAAGCTGAGCAGGCCCTAGCCAGCTGGGGAGGACTAGCCTCAGAGGGAGGCAATGGGAACCCCCCTCTGAATACCGCTTGCCATGAACACCCTATTCATAGGGTCGCCATAAGTTGGGATCGACTTGAAGGCAGTCCATTGCCACTGGGGAACCTGTGCCACCCCTCCACCCCAGATGTTGCTGGGCTCCAACACACGTCAGCCCCAGCCAGCATGACCAATGGTCAGGGATGATGGGTGTTGTAGTCCAGTGATACCTGCCGGGCTGCAGGTTCCTCATCCCTGTGATCAATAAAAGAATAACACCTATCTCCTATCCTGATGGGCAGGTGTCCTTTTCACCACTACTGCCCTCTCTGGGTAAAAGCCAAACCTGTCGGGCTTCTGCCTGACATGCAGCTGTATGGGCAGACACAGGAGAGGAGCCAGAAAAGGGGAAGGGAAGCAGCAACCGTACACTGAGGGAAGGTCTGGAGCTCAGCGGCAAAGCGCCTGCTTTGCATGCAGAAGGCGCCAGATTCATTCCTTTGCCTCTCCGGGTACAGCTAGAAAAGACTCCTGTTTGAAATCCTGAAGAGCCGCCACTAGTCCGTGGAGTCAAGCTGGGATAAGGCAGCTTCCAGTGTTCCTAGTTAATACAGTCCTTTTAAAATTCAGAACGATGTGGACTACAATCTTATTCAGGGAATGACCGCAGCTCAGTGGTAGAGCACCTGCTTTGGACACAGAAGGCCCCCGGGTCAATCCCCAATAGCTTCCTACGTACATGGACCCTGTAACAGAGCTGTAAAGTGTTTGGTACAGCTGGGACTACCTGTGGATACGCTGCCCCCTACTGGCAGGCACACCGACTCCACTTTGAGTAGAGATGAATCTGAGCAGACGAATTCATTGTCAGAATGGCAGGAAACACGGAGGGGCAGTGGACTCTGAAGCTAGCCCACCTCCTTCTCATTTGGCAGCCAGCTTGCTGACTGTCCCCTGCCCCTTTCCAGATGTGCCGAATTCAAATGCAGCTGCTCAGTGGTATTGCAGGGAGACGTCACTTTGCACATGTTCAGGGTAGCCATTGCGGGTGGGGGGAATTTGATTCAGTCCTCAATTAAAGGCGAATCTATCCAGTTTGCACTTTCCGAAACACTTATGAGAACCGAGACACAGCCACCCTTTGAAATGCACACTGATCTGAATTTTGCAATGCAGTTTTCCCGCCAAGCAACGTTTAGAAAATGGTGGGAAAGTGTGAATTAAAATGTGTATGTTTGTGAAAATAATGGACAAAAATGCATTATATTAGGGGAAATTGCTTGCAAATATGTGTGCATTAGGCATACAAAAATGTGCTTATAAGGAAAAACTAGCACTAAAATGCCAAAGACTTTTCAGGAGGATTTTTTTTTTTTAATTGGGGATTGCTGCGGAGAACTGAATTTAAGACTGGAAAAATGAGGAACTGGGAGAACTGATTTTGACAGATCCTTCCACCAGAGGGGCCCTTTTTAAAAAACATGTCTTCACAATCCTTGCAAATGCTCAGGGATGCTCAAATGACCTTTCTTTGCATGGCTCTGGACGTGCTCAGAGGTACTCTTGCTGTAAGCACCCATTTGCTTTCCAGTTTCAGTGAGGGAGGCGGCCCCTCGAGAGACTGTCTTGTCCAAGGGCTCGGCTGTGTGAAAGGACTTGCGAACTTGGATCTGGTACTGATCACAAGTTCTTGGACTGAGGATGTACTCAGGGACACCTTGCTGCTTAACCTTACGTCTGCCTGGCCAAGCCACTAGTTTGCACCTGGATCTCTTTGGTCAGCTTCAGGGTTCTAGTAAAAAAGCAACATGAAAGTTGTTTTTAAAGTTGGGTTGGGTTTGTTATAATTGGTTTTAATCTTGTTGTTACGTCGCTTTGGGTTGCTTTGCACGGAATGTGACATCATCATCATCATCATCATCTTCTGCAGGCTTGAAGTCTGCCCACCACTGGCCCAGCCGATGGATCAAGCTTAGAACCAAAGATAGATGCCAGTTATAAAATCCAGTGGTGTCTTTCATCACAGATGAATTGCCACTGACAGATTGCCCATCTTTCTAACATTGTGTGTGGGCCACTATTTTTAGCCTGAGGGCCGCATTCCTTCTGGGCAACCTTCCGGGAGCCGCATGCCAGTGATGGTAGGGGCCAGAGGCAAAAGTGAAGCAAGCGAGGTAAATTTTAATGTGGTACAGAAGGCTAATGTCTACACACACTCACACACCTCTCTAGCTCCCTGGAAAGCAAGAGACGTGATCTGCGGTCAGAGATGTACATTCCAGTCAAGCACAACCACTCAAGGACAGTGTGAAGCAAGGCCAGAGAGGGGTGTGGCTTCAGAAGAGAGGGTGTGGCTAGGGAGGAGCCAGAGAGAGTCGTGTGCAGGCAGGGAGGCACGTTTATCCCCTCCAGACCTGAGGTTGCTCACCTCTCCATGAATGTATATCACTGGACTGGTTGAAAGTGATGATGATTCCCCCCTCCCTGAATGCACGGCACTTTTTCCAAAAAAATATAGGTCCCCGCTCCGAGACGCTTACAATTTAACAGGCCACTTTCAGCCAAGCGTGTGAATGGTCCACTCTGCTGAAAAGGGTTGTATTTCGTCCTCAGTGCAAACCATGAAATCAGCCTCCATACCAAATAGGCGTGCCAACGGCACAAATCCTACAGAGGTCCCAGGTTTATATATATGTATATATATGTGTGTGTGTGTATATATATATATATATACACACACACACACATTAATGAGAGTGTTTTGTTGACTGGAGAGACCATTTGATCTGTGTCGATAACCTTGCCATTATGATCCGATTTGGTTAAAAACCACAGCACTTTTTTTTAATACGCCACTTTTTGGCAATTTAATCTTGAGTATATCTGACAGCAGGCCTTTAAATCTGGCTGAGAATCACATCCCCCCTCCCCAGCAGGGATATCCCTTTGCCTCACCCACACACATAATACGTTCCTATCCAGCAGCATAGTGGTAAATTCAGAAGTTGCAGGGTCCCTTCATGATAGTCACAGTCATGCCCCCTTTCCTTCATCTTCCTTGCCCTCCATGTCATCTCCAACTCCGTTACAACAGACATCCCTAGGAGCCTATCAGCATGGAGGCTGTGTGTTCACTACTGAGAAGAGTCTTCTCAGTGGCTGACTCATCTCCTTTCAACTTAGATTGGCTCCAATCAGCACGAAAGGACAAGGACTCTCCCCAGTGGCTAACACGCTCCCCTTTCATGATGATTGGCTCGTTCATAGGCCCTGGCTAGGACCCTGCTTCCAAAAAAGCAAGGGGTCTATGACCCTCTGCCACCCCAGACGTCTACACTCCTGTTTCTCCCAAACTGAATAATCAGCCGTTGTTCCAGCATGAGGAATTTTGTCCTGGCCACCAACTAACCTAATTTGTCCTTCCTGAATCACCATCTTAAACACAGAACTTTTGCTAAGCCCTGTTCTAGTAACTCTCTTTTTCTCCTTTAAAAAAAAAAAAAATCCAGGACAAGGAGGAAGAATTCTGTATAACTCAAAAGCTAGCTTCCTCCTTTGTGATTTTTGAGGCACAATCTTATCCTCCAGTTATGCTGGCTTAGGGGCAGCCATACCTCAGCGGTAGGGCATCTGCTGTGCATGCCACAGGTCCCTGGTTCAATCCCCAGCATCTCCAGGTACGGGCTGAGAATTTTCTCTGTCTGGGAAAATAAACAACAACCCTGGAGAGCTGCTGCCAGTCACCGTCGACAATACTGACCTAGATGGCCCAACTAGGCAGCCTAGATATTAGGCAGTTTCCGACAGGATCTGGCAGAAGTGCTGCTGCAGACGCTGGTGCAACGCCAGGTATGCTGCTGTTGCAAGAGATACCCACATCATGGTAGCATATCTCTGCCCCACCCACCCCTCACAGCAAAACTGGGCATAAAAATGTTTGGCCTGTCATGCCTACAAAAGGTATTATAAGGCTCCTACATAGTCATAGTGTAACTTCCTCAGCCTCCCCCTTTATCCACACATACCCCGGCGTCTTGCACCCTTCTGCTTCTTCATGCTCCTTACAGGTGGCGCATTCCTCCCTCCCACGTATTTGTCCTTTTTCTTTCCTTCTTCAGACCCCTCCGCGAGACCCACCTTTCCAGCAAAGGTTTCTCAGCCTCCCATCCACAATCACCTCCCCCCCTTCTTTTTCACTAAGGATCCCCCCTGGAGCACTCCCTCTACGCCACAGTCGGACGCGGGTTGGAAGGCAGGCGGTGCGAATGTTGTTTTTTCCTGCGCAAGGATTGCGTTACATGCTCTATGCAGCGCCTAGCACGCTAGAAATAAACACAAAGTACTGACAGCAAATAATAATAAAAATCGAGGGAAGAAAACCATCTCAGCCAAAGCTGGGCACTTACGTAAACGTTAAAGATCTGAACAGTCGGGACGCAAGCAATAGTTCCTTACCTGCCTTTTCTACACTACCATTTAGCTCTCTGGCTCCCTCTCCCTTCTTTGCCTTACATGCGGAGGATTGTGACAGATCAGACCAAAGGTCTATCTAAGCCCAGTGTTCTGTTCCCCAAAAGCAGCCCGTGGGATACCTCTGGGAAGTTCACGAGGACCGCCGCTCAGGGGCAGAGCATCTGCTTTGCATGCAGAAGGTCCCAGGCTCAATCCCCAATGACATCTCCAGGTAGGGTCGGAAATGGGCCCCTCTCAGACGCCCTGCCACTGCCAGTCATTATAGACTGCTGTTCTTCAACCTTGGGTCCCCAGACGTCCTTGGACTACAATGCCCGTCATTCCCAGCCAGCTTAGCCACTGGACAAGGGATCATGGGAGCTGTAGTCCAACAAGATCTGGGGACCCAAAGTTGAAGAACCAGTGGCCTGGGCTTGGTAGAAGGCAGCTTCTTGATTCCTCTTTAAATCACCCCGTTACTCAGAACCACGAGGGCTGGAAACTTTTTTACATGAAGAGCCGTCAGTCAGTGATAGAGCACCTGCTTTGGTCCCAGGTTTGATCTCTGGCATCTTCAGGTAGGGCTGGGAAAGACTCGCCTCAAACCCTGGAGAGCCGCTGGCAGCCGGGGTAAACAATACCGACCTAGATGGGCCATTGGTCTGATTCCGTACAAGGCGGCTTCCTATGTTCCTACATGCAAGGTGGGAAGCTGAGGGTCATTCCCCTTGCTGCCTATCCCCAGCTTGGGGTATTCAGAGGTAGGCTGCTTCTGCGAATGGAGGTTCCATTTAGCTACCACGTTTAAGAGGGTAGACCAATCCTCCTCCATGAATCTCTCTAATCCCCTTTCCTAAGACCGTCTAAGGCAGCGGGGGCCCTCACCCACAGTGAATGGCAGAAGTGAACTGTGTGGTTGGATACAGAAATACTTTGACTTGCCAGTCCTACACCTATTGCCATTCAGCTTATAATTTCATGTTGTATTTCTCCCCTTTAAAGGCCCAAGTGTTTTTCACCTTTCCTCGTTGCAAAGACAGACTGCTATGAGTTGTTGCCCTCCAGCCCCAAAGCAGCAACCACATTTACACGACAAACCCTAGGAATTGTAGTTCTATCGAGGGGCAGGGGTGCCCCAAAATGGAAAAGAACTTCCTTTTTGCAGAAGTACTACAATTCCCAGGGTACTTTGGGAGGAAGCGGTTGAATCGGTCGGACCAGTTTCTAAGAGAAACTGGTCTACTTGCGCAGTGTAGACGTTCTAGAAAAAGCCGTCCAGTGTGAACCTGACCTTGTCGGACCCTGCTCTGCTTTGTGACTACGACTAACTGTACTTACTTGCTCTCCTTTATGCTACCCTGTATTATGCTACCCCCTCAACCTGTATATGTATAAAGTAACAGATAATTCAGAAAAGCCACTGAATGCTCCCAGAGCTCTCACTCTTTCCACTAAAGGAAACTGGGATTGAACTCCCCAGGGCTCCGAGCGAGGGAGGGGGGCACCAAACCACCACCCCCTTTCCTGGCTCCTTCTCATCCTCTTCATCTGGGTGCGTTCAACAGAACCTCCAACCAACAGGGGCAAGAGGTGATGAACCGACGGGAATAGCAGGGACCCCAGCCTTTGGTGAAACTGATCCGGATGGTGTGAGCATCATAAGGCCCCTCGCCATGGCCCGGCCAGTCGGCCAGGTTGCCTGCGTGCTCGTAATCAAACACCTTGATGGAGTAGCCCGGAAGGAGCTTGTGAACGGCTGGGCTGGGGCTCCCCGGAGGCCCCAGGGTCGGGGAGCAGACAAAGAGAGGGTGGTCGCTGCGGTTGTAGGCCCAGACGCCGCTCCCCTCATGGCTCAGGAGCAGGCCCTGCCCGATCTTGGCCCGGACCCGCTGGACCACCTGGCTGCGGTTCCTCGAGGCCAGCTGGCCCAGGCAGAACCCGCTGCCGGCAGGGAGGTCGGAGAAGACGTTGACGTAATCTTCGTGCACGGGGTAGAGCCTCCCCACTCGCAGGCGGTACTCCCAGTAGGCCAGTTTGCACCAGTAGCCATCTTTGAGGGAGTGCTGAGAGAGGCTGGTGTCTGCGGGATGAGAAAAGGGGGTACATATTGTGATAGGATTGAGAGGCTGCTTTGCATGATGTCCGCTGGGTGCTTTCCCATCTGAAATTCGGTTCTCCAAATAAGAAACCCGTCTTTGAAGGCAGCTTTGACTCTCGTACACTTTGTTTGCAAGCCGTTGCTCCCATAATAGTATGCATCTTCGGGGGTGTTTTGGTATTTTCATTCATATATTCAGTCGAACACATGCTTTCCCCTAATAGGTACACGTTTGCAAACATTGTTTCGGCTGGAGAACAGCATTGCAAGATTCGGAGAGGAGGCTCGGGTTTTGGTTCTCGTGTCGTTTCGGAAAGTGGGAATGTGACAGATTCTGCTTCACATGCGAGCCGAATCGAATGTCTCCCCCCCCCATCCCTTGCGAGGATCCTCCAAGCCTGTCCTGCTGAGCTGCTCAGGCCAGTTTCTTTGTGAAGCCAATGGGCCTGATTTACATGTCTGAAGACTTAGTGGAGAAGCAGATATGTTGCCATAGGAACGAGGGCGGCCTTCCTCCCCACCTGACTGGAGCCCATCCCATCCCCCACTCTAGGGGGAAGTAGTTTTTTGTGTGTTTTGGGCTGATCTGAAACTAGGAGCTGGAAAATTGCTTCACTCCCTGTGGTGGATCCAAGGCTATGGCGATGGGGCAACTCTCTTGAAGCCTAACAGCAGGGCTGGCGCCAGGCATGACTGGGCCCTTGGGCACCAGCCTGCCCCGGGCCCACAGCACCTGCCCGCACACCCCACCTGCCTCTCCCATCGCCTTGTGTTAACCGCTTGCGCGCTGCGCATCCACCAAGACAGCAGCGGGGGTTTCCCTAAGGGGGCTGATGCCCCCGCTGCCATCTTAGTTGACAGCATGCATGCATGCTATGCTATGCATGTGCACATGACTGCCATCAACTAAGATGGCAGCAGGGGCATCAGCTCCTTAGGGAAGCCTCCGCTGCCATCTTGGCTGATGGCAGGCAACGCATACAGCATTCCCAGCAACAGGAGAGGTAGGTGGGGTGTGCGTGCAAGCTTATTGAAGCCCACACAGTCTGTGTGTGTGTGTGTGCCTGGGAGCTCCCTGTCTGTGATCTGCGGCAGTGTCAGGAGTCAACACTGCCACAAATCGCAGAAAGGGAGTGCTGCCCTTCCAGTCTAAAGAGGGGCCACAGCAGCCCTTAGCCAGAGCCCGACCTGGCCACCCTCTGGCGCTAGCTCTGCCTAATGGGGAAGCAAGGTCTGTTGGATTGTTCATGCCGTTAGCCCTTCCATCTTATCTGCAAGTTGTATACAGGCATACCGAGCTTAACGTCGCTTCACTTAACGTCGCCTCGCTATAACGTACATGCTCCATACGTCCCCATAGCCCGCTTAACGTTCGCGCACTTCGCAATAACGTACACTTTATTGGCATGACGCCGCTGCCATCTAGTGGTGATTGCGTGCAGTACAAGTGAAGACAATTGCTTCACTTAAAGTTTATTTTCGCTTAAAGTATACGCTCCGGTCCCATTGCGAACGTTAATAATATAATAATAATAAATTTAATTTTTGTGTCGCCTATCTGGCCGAAGCCACTCTAGGCGACGTACAAACTAAAATTCAGTAACTTACAATACAGATAAAATACAATAAAATCAGTACAATCATTAATCACAGCAGCATGAAATCAGTTAGGGCGATCAATAGATAATAAAATATCCCAAAAAAGTTAGCCCTCCCCGGAATTAAAGCGGGGTATGCCTGTATACGCATGTGTAAGCAAAACCATACATCTAAAGACACCACAGTCTCCAGCAGGGATGGGAGAGAAATTAGATTCGGTTTGAAGCCAACTCTATCAAATTTGTACTTTACTAAACAATCTGAGACCCAAAACACAGCCGTCCTACAAAACCTGCACTTATTATCTGAATTTTGCAATGCAAAATGTCTGCAAAAATTAATATAATAGGGGAAAGGGTGCATAAAAATGAAGATATTCGTGAAAATATCATTAAGATGCTTGCCAACCTGCAAAACATGCTTGCCAACTTGCTTGCAAAAATGTGTATGTTAGTCAAAACTGCATGCAAAAAAATTGTTTATTTGGAGGAATTTGTACTGAAATGCTGAAGAATTTTCATGAGGTTTAAAAAAAAAGCTGCAAATTGCTGCAGAGAGGCAGAGAAACTGAATCTAAGATGGGAGAAATTGGAAACTGAGAGAACCAAAATCGATGGATCCTTCCATCCCTTCATTCCAAGGAAACCAAACCCTGGGTAAGTGCTAGAGACCGTAGAAATCTCTTGCCACTCTGAGATTGGGGTGCGTGCAACGAAATTTAGAAACAGCAACTCTAATTTAAATGGAAATACAGAGCATCTCTGCTGGATTGCACTGGGGAACCCTATGAAGGGGGATGGATTCCAGCTCATTGGACAACCATATGTACGGTGCTCGGTCACATCAAAGTTGCCTTTTTGTGATGTTTTGTTGACACACACGTATGCGCTGGAGACCGGCGCATTGAGACCATCGGGATCTCTCTAGCCCAGTGTTGTCTGTGCTGACTGGCAGTGGCTCGCCAGGGTTCCAGGGAGGGGGCGGCTCTCCCAGCCCTACCTGGAGATGCCAGGGATTGAACCCAGAACCTTCTGCATGCAAAGCAGGTGCTCTGCCACTGAGCTACGGCCCATCACCTAAAAACAAATGAACAAATGAAGTTTCCAGTCCTCCTGGTCCTGGACAAAGGGCTGCCCTTGACTAGGAACATAAGACCAAGTCAGACCATTGATCCATCTGGCTCAATATTGTCTACCCTGACTGGCAGCCGCTCTTCAGAATTTCCAGGCAGGGGGTCTCTCTCTCTCTGCTCTCCCTGAAGATGCCTGGGACTTTTTGGATGCCCCTGAGCAGGGGGTTGGACTTGATGGCTTTATAGGCCCCTCCCAACTCTATGACTCTACCACTGGGAAAGGGCATAGCTCAGTGGCAGAGCACCTGTCTTTCATACAGAAGGGTTAGGTTCAGTCCCCAATGGCATCTCACAGTAGGGCTGGGAGAGATTCCCTGTCGGAAACCCTGCAGAGTTGCTGCCAGTCAGTGTAGACAATACTAGTCTAGCTGGACCAATGGTCTGACTCTGTATAAAGCAGGTCCCTCTGTTCTCCAAAAGGCCCTTCACCAATCATAGCAAGGCATCCCCTCCAAATGGCAATAATGACAATAATTTTTTAAAAAATAGGGATGTTGATTTTACTGGAGAAGATCGATTTTTTAAAAAAACAATGAACGGTTCCTCCTGGTGAATAAGGAGAGTTGGAGTTTGTGCTCGGACAAAGGCCTCCTGGGACAATGGGGTCGGGAAATCCCACTGGGGCTGCCTCCGAGCCGCTCCGGAGCGCTGCAAAGCAGCACGTAGGTCCGCAGCTCCTTGCCGGGGCCACATCTTTGGCTGAGACAGAGGAAAGGCCAGCCCAGGCGCCGAGAGCTCTCTCAGACCGGGCGGCGTGGCCGGGCGCCAAGATCCCGGGCCGCTTTGTACGTCAAGGCACATTGTCTGTGTCTCTGCGGGCTTCACTTCCTACCAGCCGCCGGGAACCAGAAATAACGGGCAGGCGTCTGTCGTCGTCCCTCCCTCTGCAAAGGATTCAGGAAGACCTTCAGCCCCCAGCCCTTCCCTCCCTCTCTGGCTGTTTTTCCTCCTCTTGAGGAGAGAGCAATGAAGTCGGTGCTCAGGATCCAAATTTCACTCAAACGTTCTTCTAACTGCAGGAGTTGGGTGGGTTGGTTGGTTTGTATGGTATTTTTTTGCCAGAGGTGGCTGGTTCTACTGTTGGGCAAAGGGAGGTGGCAGGTTTGGGCCACTGTTATGAGTGGCTCTGAGCGAGGCAGGCACAAGAACACAAGAAGAGCCCGGCGGGATCAGACCACAAGCCTATGTAGGCCAGCCTCCTTTCTCCTACAGTGGCCAACCAGACGTCTCTGAGAAGCCTACAAAAATGGAAATGGGCTGCCTTCAAGTCGATCCCAACTTATGGGCGACCCCATGAATAGGGTTTTCATGGTCAGCGGTATTCAGAGGGGTTTACCTTTGCCTTCCTCTGAGGCTGAAAGGCAGTGACTGGCCCAAGGTCACCCTGTGAACTTCACGGCTGTGTGGGGAGCCGAACCCTGGTCTCCTGGGTCGTAGTCCAACACTCTAACCACTGCACCACACTAGCAGGGCGTAAATGCAATAGCCCACTGTCCTTCAACCTTTAAGCTGGCTGGGGTTGATGGGAGTTGTAGTCCGACAACATCCGGGGGCCCACGGTTGAAGGGCAGTACAAGCGGCCCATTATTTCTCTCCAGCAACTGGTACTTGGAGATGCCAGGAAGCTGTCTTTTATGGACCACTGGTCCATCTAGCACAGTAGTGTCTACACTAACCAGCAGCAACTCTCCAGGGTTTGAGACAGGGGTCTGTCCGAGTCCTACCTAGAGACGCTGGAGATTGAATCTGGGACCTCCTCCATGGAAAGCAGGTTCTCTTTCATTGAGTTACGGCATGCCCTTACAAATACATTTCTAAACAAGCAGCTAATTTTAAACAGGAACATAGGAAGCGGCCTTATACTGAGTCATACCATTGGTCCGCCTAGCTCTGTATTGTCTACACTGACCGGCAGCAGCGCTCCAGGGGTCTCTCTGAGCCCTACCTGGAGATGTCATTGGGGATTGAACCTGGGGCATTCTGTAGGCAAGGCATGTGCTCAACCCCAAAGCTACGGCCCTTCAAGGATTCTCAGCCGAGAATCCAGATTAGAAGCTGATCGCACATTTCCTGGCTGAGCCCTGGCACGGATTCTGCCCCAGCTCCGGAACAGGCTTTTTTCCTAACCTTGCCAAATTTCCCCACTTTCTCACCTTGCCATATTTTACGGTTGTTGTCCAAGGTGTTGGGGCACTTCAAAGGTCTGGCGAAAGGGGAGGTCTTGCCGTAGGGGGGCGGGGGAGTCTCTGTTAAGAAAAGAAAAAAATCGTGAGAAACATTTAACTCCTCCCTATGCCTGCCCTGGTCAAGGCTGCTCAGCTTAACGCGGTTTACAGTGATGAGGGCCTGTGTTTTGATCAAGAGGTGGGGAACTTCTGGTCCGTGGGCCGAGATTGGCTCCTGGGGTCGTTCCTCCCCCCCAAAACCATGCCCACCTGTCCATCAGCTGACATCACTGATGGGAGGGGGACAAGAGTCAATTTGCAGCTGCATGGGGAACTGGAACCTTTATCTCGCAGGGTGCTGCTTTGCCAGAGCGTTCCCTGCAGAAAGCGGGACTGAACCACAAAGTGTTAACCGCTTTGATTGTAAGCTCCTGGGGGCAGAGACCTGTCCGTGTTACATGCCACCCAGTTCACTGCTGCGGCCGACGGCAAACAGTTCAGTGGGGAGACCGCTTGTCGATGCAAATGTGCCAAAATTGTTCCACTGGGCAAGGCGCTTCCAACAGCGGCGACCTGTCTGGCTTGTGGATCACTGGTCCTTGGCAAGAGTTTGCCTTCCTTTGGCACATTTCTCTGGGTTGAGGTAGTCGGACCAAAACAGACACCTCAGTCCAGGAATGGGGAACCTCAGGCCCTCTAGGCCTCTCTACCTGGCCCTTGAGAGTCTCCCCAGGCTACACCCCTCACTGGCCCTGATTTGCACTCTGTTTGAGTGTTTTCGCCTGGCCGGAATAGGTCCTTGAGGTCTGATTGTGCCTTTTTTTGGCCTAGATGGAGGGTAAAGAGAGGGTTGTGAGAGAGTAGATGCGGAAATTAGCTCTCCTATACAGAATGAAAACCTACATAGGCTCTGATTGTGCTTCCTGTTTGCCAGAATGGAGGATCGAATCCGTGAGCACATTAACATTTGTTGCTCCGCCCACTTTTGCTTCTGGCCCTGCCTACCACTGGCGTGTGGCCCCTGGGAGGTTGCCTAGAAGGGAACGTGGCCCTCAGACTGAAAAACGTTCCCCAACCCCGGTTTATCCAAAAGCTCCCAGCACCTTGGGGAACTTCCTTGAAAGTTCAGCTTAAAACCCAGAGCGGGTTCCACTGACATGGCGCCACCAGCCGCCACTGGAGAGGCCCCCCCCGTCCTCCCCCAGCCTGACTCACCGGAGAGGGCGAGCCGGCTTAGATGATGCGGGTTGCAACAGTGGACGGCGCCTTCGCCTCCGGCGCTCTTGCAGAAGCTCAGGCGCTTCAGCTCCTGCAGGTGGTGCAGGTCTGGCCAGCGGAACAGGCGGCACAGGAGGAGGGCGGCTGGGAGGCCTGGCTTGGAAGCCCGCGGCTCCACCCAGACGCAGCCCAGCTCCCCTGCCCCCTTGCTCTCCACCGCCCGAAGCAGCAGCTCCAGCTCTTTCTCCTTCAGCTTCTTGAAGAGGGCATGCGCGGCCGGTTTCAGGGCCCCGTGGCTGTCGTCTGGGCCGGACGCGATGCAGCGGTGCCTCCAAAGCCGTTGTGCTAAGTTGGCTCGCCGGGGCCGGAACATGAGGCTTTAACACATAAACAACAACACCATTCATTTCCCCCCCTTCCATTTCATGTTTTGGGGTGTTCAAAGCATCCCTCAATCATTCTCACAACAACCCTGTGAGGTAGCCTGGTCGTTTGGGGCTGTATTCAACTCAGAGTTAGAGATGGAAGGATCTGTTAATTTTGGTTCTCACTGTTTCTCATTTTCCCCGTCTGAAATCCCGGTTCTCCACGTTTCTGCAGCACGTTGCAATTTGTTATCACATTGTCAAGTACAGTAGTACCCCAGTTAACAAATCACCCAGGAAATAAGCTCCTTTTAACAAAGTCTTTTTTGGGTGCAGGGGGCATGGGGGCGAGCACACTCTGACATAGTCAGAATGTGGCTCCTTGTCTACTGGACTGTGACTGCTGCAGGCATCTCGCTCATGCGTGGCTGAAATGGCGCTCCTTGCCAGGTGGTGTAGGTGCCTCTGCAGTAAACGGTGCTTTGGGTGCCCTGGAAGCACTGTTTACTGCAGATGCATCTGCTCAAGTGCAGGGGAGGGTGGCAGAGAGAGAGACCAAGCACCGGGTGGTGGGTGTGGCTGCCCTTTACCTGCCTGCTCGAGTGTATGGAGAGGAGAACTGTGCTCAACTCTTTCAATTGCTATAGCAAGATGATACATGATAAAAGAAAAAAGGCAAGGCAGGAGTCCCTGGGTGCCTTTTGGAAGAAGCCTTCAAGTGGTTTCTGTGCAAGGCCTGCCTGACCTGATTGTTTCATTTCAGACGTACATGTTGTTAGTTTTGAATGAAAGGTTTGCTGAAATATGTTGAACTGCTTTTCTTTTTTTGTGGTGTGGGAACCTCTCCCTATTCTTTCCATGTTATTCCTACCTCTGGTACCATAGTTTTTGTTAAAGAAGGAATGTCCAGGAACGCAAGGACATTGCTAACTGAGATATTACTGTAACCTGTGGTGCCTTCTAAAGAGGGGACCCCAGTAAGAGCCTTAAGCTTAGAGCAGGGAGGGGCAAATCTGATAATTTAGGTTTCTCATTTTCCCAATCTTCAAACTTCAGTTTTCTACATGTCCACATCAGCTGGCGATTGTATTTTGTTAAAGTCCCCACAAAAACTCGTTAGTATTTTTGTGCAAACGTCTCTTTTTTTCGTATGCACTTTAGCTTAACGTACACATTTTTGTGAAGCAATTTTCTCTGATAGAATGCATTTGGTGTGCTATTTTCAGGAACGGATGCCCTTTTCTTCACACTTTGCCCTAATATATGCCTTTTTTGCACGCATTATGTGGCTGGGGAAACGCCGCGTTGCAACATTCGGAGAGGGGTGAGTTTTGAAGGATGGCGGTGGGTGTTTCATTCTGCTTATTGTTTCGGAAAGTGCAAATTGGGGAAGGCCGCTTTCAAAAGCAAATGGAACTGGATGGCTCCTCTAGCCCTCATCCGGAGGGACCTAACTGCACCACTGAATACGCACAAACTTTGCAGGACAAATCTGGGTGGACACATACATTTGGTCTGACGCACAGACACCCATCACAGGAAGCGGCCTTACACTGAGTCAGAACCATTGGTCCACCTAGCCTAGCATTGTATACACTAGGGATGGCTGAGAATTTCAATTCAGTTCGCATTTCAAGCAGGATTTTGCACTTTCCAAAACAATATGAGAACCGGAAACGCAGCCATCCTTCGAAATTCGTATTTATTAGACGTTCGGGATGCAGTTCACCAGCTGAACAACATTTACAAAAATGCACATATTAGGGGAAAGTGTGCATAAAAATGAATACATGAGTGAAAATAACATGCAAAAGGGCGTTGATGAGAAATGGCTTGCCTGCCTACAAAAAATGTGTTTATCTGGAGAAATTCGCACTAATACGGTGGAGGATTTTTTTAAAAATTGCAGAATGCTGCAGGATTATAGAGGACTGAATTTAACGTTAGCAAAGCGAGAAACTGAGAGAACCAAAATAGACAGTTCTTCATAGCTGTGATCAGCATGGCGTTAGGAATCTGTGATCCGTTCAACAGATTTAATTGCAAAAAAGGAAACAACCGCCTTGCCATCTCAGCCTTTTCCCTGGAAGCTGATTAATATGAGATGCCGCCCTGCGGGTGGATACGGCAACAAAACGCTTTGTACATGCTTAGAGGCACGCTTGTCTTCAGCTCTCTGAAGGAGCGTCATGCAGAAGCCAGAGCAGGCTTGTCCTGTGGCTGCTTCGCAACCGGGGCTAGAACCAATCGGAGATTGCAAGGCAGCAGGTTTTGGCGAAACGTTAGGAAGAAATTTCCTAAGGGAAACACCTGGCTCAAGAGCGTCTGCTTTGCGTGCAGAAGGTCCCAGGCTCAGTCTTTGGCACCTCCAGGTGGGATTGTGGGAGAACCCTGACTGAAATCCTGGACAGCTCCTGCCAGTCAGTACTGACCTAGAAGGAGCAACGGTCTGACCCACTAGAAGACAGCTGCCTAGGTCCTTAACTGTTCCACGGTGGCGCAGTCTGACTCGGGACATGGTGATCTCTCCAGCGTGCTTAGGTAGAGGCTGGATGGTCATCTGCCAGGGGTGCTGTCCTTACAAGATTCCAGCATCAGGCTGGGGGATGAATTGGATGACCTCTAAGTCATCTTCCAACTGTGAAATTCTGTGGTTCTTTCTCATATCTATGGGGGAACACATTCAGGCAGCCCAGCTGATAAAGCTGGAGCCAGCTCAGCAGATCCCTGCAATCGCAACGTGCTACGTCCATGCACTCATCCCGCGACCTAAGCACGCTAACCCACACAGGCACACATGAATGACCCCCCCGACGGTGCTGATCCAACTGTGGTTACGCAGCTTCTCCCCACGCTAGTCTCCCTGTGCGACACCCGTGCACCGTAGGCGTGCATGCGCAAGCGACACTCGTGCGGGGGACATGCAGGTGCATGCCTCAAAGCAGGCGCACACACGTCGGTTCCAAGCAAGCTCTATACCACGTCGTGCCAAACATGCATGCTGATGCTGACATGTGCCCACCACACACACACACAAATATCCAGACAGAGGTTTCCTAACTGAGAGGAGTTACGGACGAGAGTCAAAGCGAGAGAGGACAAATCACTCACTGTGCAGGCAACGGGTGGCTGAACACACCACTGGGTGCAGACCCCGCCAGAAGACTGGGACGGCTCAGCTCACAGACTTCCTGGCAAGGTCTTTTCTTGCTGACTGTTCCCTCCCCATCCTTCCCCAGCTCAGCCTCTCTCTGTGTGGGAGTCAGAGGCAGGGGGAGGAAATGGGACGGGGTGGGGGGAGAGCTTGAAAAAGCCTTGGTCTGGAAGAGTCTTGGCCAGGGTCAGAGCCGGCCATGTGACTGGAAGCAGACAAGGTGGACAGTCAGGGTCCGTTAGGGCTCTCTAGGGCTGTGCACACGCCACACGTTTAAAGCACATCCCTCTCTCACATCCTGGGAACTGTAGTTTCGAGCTACAGTTCCCAGCGCCCTTAATCAACTACCTTTCCTGAGATTCTCGGGAGGAGGGGTTACATGGGCTTTAAATGCATGGCACGCACACAGATTTGTTGCCTGGGACGTTAAAAAGCCTCTCCCACTGCGTAACTCGGGGCACTTTTAACATTTTGCCTAAACCAAGTTCGTTCCGGCGGGGAGTTCGCGCAGGAAACACTGCCTGCTGTATCATGGCCCTGTGGGTCAGCTCTGTCTGTCTCCCACTCTGCTAACCTCCTGCTAGTAGCCCCCCCACCCCAGTCCACTGCTCTGGTTTACCAGCTGGAGGGCCGCATATACTCCTGGACAGCGTCCAGAGGGCCACATGCTAGTGGAGGGCAGGGCCAGAGGCAAAAGTGGGCGGAGCAATGAATGTGGCTTTTACCTCTGAACAGTAGGCTAGTTTCTACACATGCTCACGCCACCCTCTTTCATCCTCCATCCAAGCAAGCAAGAGGCAAAAGCAGTCTGGGAGGGGGCAAAGCAGAGGCAATGAGGCGTGGCCTGGAGAGAGGGGGTGTGGCTAGGCAGGAGGTGTGGCCTGGAGAGAGTTCTGAGGGGTAGAGAGAGAGGCCTCGAGGGCTACCTCGAGGCTCAGCTTTATAAGAACAAGGTGCCCCGCCAGAAGGGCAGAGCTTCTCTGCCTTTAGTTTCACATATGTGCTTGTGAGAGCTTATTGCACGTTATCTTTAAAAGTAGAGGTGTAATCCACTCCAAAACAAAAGGTGTAAAAAGTTAAGGAATACCAGACTCCAGAGGAGCTCTTTCCTCTCTGTGCTTCTTCATAAGTCACCGTCTGAGCATGCCTTCCAATTAGAAGGGTGCAACCCTAGAACAGTTAATCGTGCAGAGAAGCATCGGGCAACCTGCACCATGGACTTGATATTTGTTTATTATTTGATTTATATCCCGCCCTTCCTCCCAGCAGGAGCCCAGAGCGGCAAACAAAAGCACTAAAAACACTTTAAAACATTGCAAAAACGGACCCCAAAACACACCTTTAAAAACATTTTTTAAAAAAGCTTTGAATACATCTTTTTTTTAAAAAAAGGTTAGAAGCATAATTTTTTTTTTTTAAAAAAGGTTAAAAAACATATTAAAAAGCAATTCCAACACAGACCCAGACCTTGGAGAGCCTCTGCCAGTCAGTGTTGACACAGCTGAACTAGACGGACCAATGGTGTGACTTGGAATAAAGCAGCTTCCTATGTTCCTATTTAAAATCAGCCATTGGTTCAGAATCATGAGGACTAGGATCTTTATTTCTCAGGGAAGGGCCATAGCTGAGCGGCAAGACAAACCTTTTGCACGCAGAAGGTCCCAGGTTCAATCCCCATTGGCATTTCCAGGTAGGTGTAGGAGAAACTCCCTGCCGGAAACCCGGAGAGCCGTTAGTAGTCAGTGTAGAGCAGTCTTCAACTTTGGGTCCCCAGGTAGTGTTGGACTACAACTCCCATGATCCCTTGACCAGTGCCTAAGCTGGCTGGGGATGATGCGAGTTGTAGTCCAAGAACGTAAGTTCAAGGTGCTGGTTTTGGTGTACAAAGCCCTATATAGTTTGGGACCAGGATACCTGAAAGACCGTCTTACCTCTTTATGTACCCAGTTGATCACTGCGCTCTGCAGGTGAGGGCCTCCTGCAGATACCATCTCCGGGGAGGTCTGTTCTGCAAAACATAGGAAGCGGACCTTTAGTATTGTGGCACCGACCCTTTGGAATTCCCTCCCCTGAAATATTAGACAAAAGCCAGTGTGGCATAGTGTCTAGTGTTGGACTACGACCTGGGAGACCAGGGTTTGAATCCCCACACAGCCATGAAGCTCACTGGGTGACCTTGGGCCAGCCACTGCCTCTCTGCCTCAGAGGAAAGCGATGGTAAACTCCTTCTGAATACCACTTACCATGAAAACCCCATTCATGGGGTCGCCATAAGTCGGAATCGACTTGAAGGCACTCCATTAATTAATTAAAATATTAGATAGGTGCCATCTCTGTTGTCTGTTCAGCGCCTGCTGAAGACCTTCTTCTTTCAACAAGCCTTTTAAGTAGAGACCTTACCCCAGTCTGCGTCTGTGTTGGAATGGCATTTTAAGAAGTTTTTAAAGCTTTTTTTTTGTAAGATGTTTTTAAAGCTTTTTTAAAAAATGTTTTGTTTTTAAGCATGTTTTGTTGTAATATGCTTTAATGTCTATGTATGATGTTTTAGAGTGTTTGTAGTGCTTTTGTTTGCTGCCCTGGGCTCCTACTGGGAGGAAGGGCGGGATATAAGTATAACAAATAAAAAAAACATCTGGGGACCCATGGTTGAAAACCAGTGGAAGAAGATACCCAGCTAGATGGACTCCCGGCCTGACTCACAATATAAGGCAGCTTCCTACATTTTGTAAGCTCTGCCAGGAAGCTGTGGTCAGCCCCAAGGCAGGTTCAAGCAACAGGGAGGCCAGGGGAACTGGGCCAAAATTCAGCTCAACGCTGGCCTGGCACCTGCTAAACGCAGAGAGGGAAAGAGAAATGCTGTGACTTGCATGGCGGCAGAAAGGCTGCCCCTTTAAGAACACAGAGCAGCCAAGTGTGATGGCTCCAAGCCCACTATCTCTCACAACTTCCTCTTCCAACTTTCCAGAGAGATAAGCGAGTTTTGACTGGCGCCGCTGGGCTGCCTCTATCCCCCTTTGAACAGGCAGCTCCGATTTGGGGACTGGGTGGTCAGAACCCAGTGGCTCTCCACCCCCCACCCCTGTAGATTAGGCCTAGGGGAGCCCAACCAGATAGGGATGGGAGGAGGAATTTGTTTCAGTTCACAATTAAAAGCGAATCCATCCAAGCTGCACTTTCTGGAACAATTGCAGAAGCGAAACCCCGCTGCCCTTCAAAATCCACCCTTGTCTGGATTTTGCGATGGCGTTTACAAAACTGCGTAGATTGCATACATGACAATATTGACCGGAATGCATAGATTCGGGGTAGCTGTGCCTAAAATGGAATATAGCTGTGAAAATATTAGGGACGTGCTTGCGGAAAATCAGTAAATCGCACGAGTAAAGGCTGCCGATAAAAATGTGTACGTTACGAGAAATTCAAATGCTTATGAATTGTTGTGAGGGTTGTTGTTGTTTTTTCAATGTGCACGCCCTTGCAGAAATGTGGAGAATTTCAGAATGAAAAAATGGGAAACGGACAGAACCGACTCTCAAGTTCAAGCCTACAGAACTGCGGAAGGCCCATAGCTCAGTACCAGAGCGTCTGCCTTGCATGCAGAAGGCCCCAGATTCAATCCATGGCCTCTCTACCTAGGAAAGGGAGACTCCTGCCTGAAACCCTGGGGAGCCGCTGCCAATCAGTGCAGACAATACTGAACTAGATGGACCAGTGGTCTTATTCACACAAGAGGCTGCCACCCCGTGCAGGGAACAGCAGCTTGCAAGAGCAGCCAAGGTTAATGCCAGCCAATGACACCATCACCAGCCCATATCAGATGTTGGCACCGACCGACCCCGCAAGCAGCCAAGAGATGTGGCGGAGCCCTAGCCCCTAAAAGGGAGTGCCCCAGCCTGCCTGCATTCTTAGCCAGATTGCGGCCTGGCCAGGCAGTGACCTTTTGCTGGGAGCTCCAGCTAGTCTGGGATTTTGCAAAGGGAGAGGATCTTATCAAGGGAAGCAGGAAACGGATTGCAGCAGAGCTGGAGACAAGCCGGCAGGGGCCAGCCGGGAGTTAGGAACGGGGAAGTGGCGACTGCCACAGAGAAAGGGGAAGCGGCTTGTTGGAAGATCCAGGACTGGAGAAAATGCGTCTTTGTGCAGCGTGGTGTTCAGCTGTGGAATTCACTCCCACAGGAGGCATGGATGGCCACCACCGTGGATGGTTTTAAAAGAGGTTAAGGCACATTCCTAGAGGGTCAGGCTGTCAAGAGTTACTCGCCATGATGGCTTTGTTCCATTCGACGTCCACGAGGTCTAGTGTTACTTGAGAGGGAGAAGACCTTCCCTCTGCCCACTCTCGCCCAGCACTGCAGTGGCAAATTCAGAAGTGCAGGTCCCTTCATGTTAGTCACGGCCATGCCCCCCTTTTTTTGCTGCTGCGTGAAGAATGAGAACCTTCTCCCCCAACAATAGATATCCCTAGGAACCAATCAGCATGAAAGGGGAGTGGGTTAGCTGCTGAGAAGAGTCTACTCAGTGGCTGACTTGCCTTTCAATCTGATTGGCTCCAATCAGCAGGAAAGGACAAGGAAGCATGTTAGAAGTCTCATCTCAGTGACTAACGCACTCCCCTTTCATGTTGATTGTCTCGTTTGTTGTTATGTGCCTTCAAGTCGATGACGACTTACGGCGACCCTATGAATCAGCGATTGTCTCATAGGATGCTGGAAACATAGGGACCCTGCTGAGACCCTGCTCCGAAAAAAGTAGCAGGTCTAAGACACCCCCCCGAGACCCTGGAAGACTACACCCCTGCTCTCGCCATGCCATGCATAACTTTACACGCTTGGACCATGTTGCCTCCGACTTGCCTTTTCTCTACACAAAAAAGCCCCAAATGTTGCAGCCTTTCCTCGTGGGGGAGTAGCTCCATCCCTTTGATCATTCAGGTTGCCCTGCAGTAGTGTAGTGGCAAATTCGGAAGGTCAGGGTCCCTTCATGATAACCACAGCCACGCCTCCTCATAGCCACGCCCCCTTGCCACTTCCCCTCCTTTCCCATATTCTCCCTGTTGCCTTCCAAGTCCATGCTCCACTACAACAGATACCCCCAATCAGCCTGAAAGGGGAGACTGTGTGTTAGCTACTGTGAAGAGTCTTCTCAGTGGCTGATTCAGCTCCTTTTGCTCTGATTGGCCCCAGTCAGCACGGAAAGGGCAAAGACTCAGTGGCTTTATTCTGCATGCGAGAGGTGGAGGAATACTTCTGTTTAGAAGCGGCATTCCCTCCTGACAGAGGGGAATGCGGGGAGGGGGGAACGTGCGGCCTTCCAGATGATGTTAGACTCTTAACTCCCATCAGCCCCAGTCAGTACGGCCAGGGGTCAGGGCTGATGGGAGCTGTAGTCCTGCAACGTGCAACACTCAAATCCAAGCTATAGAGCAGGGCTGGGGAACCTGCGCCTCTCTGGATGCTGTTGGATCCTGCTTCCCATCAGCCCACCAGCCAGCATGGCCAATGATCAGGGATGATAGGCATTGTAGTCTTGCAACATCTGGAGGGCCACAGATGGTTCCTAGCTCTGGTTTACAGTCTTCCCAAACTGCAATGGTGGAACTGCAGAATTATATACGCTGTGCTTTTTCTGAATGAGCTGGCTGGATACAGGCCGGGAGCCTGTATATCTTTGTTTGGAGTCTTCTGTTTCTTTTGTTACATCCCCAGGCCCACAGCTGACGGAAATCCAACACAGACACTGGCCTCTCTGGCTCCTTCCCAGAGCTGAGCATCATTTGTCCTGGCTGAGCCCTCGCTCTTGCAAAAAAGTGGGTTGTATCGGTGGCTGGGTGTTTGTTTTTTTTTCTTTCCTGTTTTTGTTTTTGCACCTCAGGAGCCTGCAACGAAATAGGAGAAAGCAAAAGTATCCCCCGCCCCCCGGTGAAAAGACTCCTGTTTCTCAGATCAGATTGTTCCTGCTCATAAGCTAACAAGCAAAACCCAGCCATGTCTGGCAGCTGAATCATTGTCATTATTAATTGCCTGCCTTTTACTCTAAGGCCACGACAATTTAAAATGCAACATTAATATTTGTCTAAAACAAGTTACAGTCACAAGAAAAGGGTAGGTCCTAAAAACACACGTTTCAGGTGTCAAAGGCAGGGGTGTAGTCGTCCAGGGTCTCAGGGGGTCTTGCACAAAGCCCTTACCCCAGTGTCACCCTGAGGCATTGTGGGAAATTGACTTGCTTTCACTAGGGGTATGTGTGTCAGTTTCCGTTTCTTTTCATTTCTCATTTCCCCAATTTTGAGTCCAGTCCTCCACGTTTCCAGATCAGTTTAAAAAAGAAATCCTTGTGAAAATTCATCAGCATTTTAGTGTGAACGTCTCCTAACATACACCTATTTTTGGATGCAGTTTCCCCTAAAGTATGCATTTTTGCAAAGCCATTTTCCCCAAAGGAATGGATGTTGGTATGCTATTTTCACTCACATAGACCAGAGCGGTTCAACAGTCAAGCCCTCTTCCCAAGAGACTCTGGCAACTGTGGCTCTGTGAGGGGAAGAGGCGGGTCTCCTAACAACTCTCAGGACCCTGAACAAACTACAGTTGCCAGGATTCTTTCGGGGGGGGGCAAGGCCAGGGCTGCTTAAAGTGTTATTCCAATGCTTTAAAGTGTACGGCACAGAAGGGGTCCGAATCACAATTTAATTTTAGACTATAAGCTCCTCAGGGTCTTCTTTTACACCCGACACCGTGTCAAAGAAATAATTCAATGACCATCCATGATTACTTTGGCACTATATTAGTGTAATACAGGGACAGGGCCTGCATTCACAACATACATTTATTCCACTATAATTTAGCTTTAAACAATTATGGCTTCCCCCAAAGAATTCTGGGAAGGGTGTGGAGACCCCCTCATAGAGCTACAATTTGCAGAGTTCTCTGGGAAAAGGGACGGACTCTGAAAGCACTCTGGGAATTGTAGCTCTGTGAGGAGAATAGGAGTCTCAGCACCCTTCACAAACTACCATTTCCCAGGATTCTTTGGGGGAAGCTGTGACTTTCAAGTGGGATAAATGGATGGTGTGAATGTGGCCAGGAACTAAGGGCCCTTCAGATGTTGTCAGATTCTAACTCCCATCAGCCAGCATGGCCAATGGTTGGGGCTGATGGGAATTGTAGTCCAGCAACCTCTGGAGGGCACCAAGTTCCCCATCCCTAATATAGTAAATTTGAGGCAACGTCCTTTGGGGATTCAAAAACGGGACCTGAGCATCACTTGCTGAAAAACGCCAAGTGTTGTTGGACTCCCAGAATCCCTTGCTCATGCCGCTTTGCCCTCATCCCAGCAGCACATAACCCAAAGCGGCAATTGAAGAACTCCACAGGGTTGGGATTAATGGAATTTATTTCCACCGTCTACTACGATGGACAAAGGTGCTTACAGCTTACCATCAACTGTCACAAGGATGAGGCTAGCCAATAACATGGGGGGACAGCCCCTCAGTGCCCCGGCGGTAGTGGCAGTGGCCATTTTGTCTCTGGCCTTAACTGAGCTAGGCTTCGGGCCTTGTCAGCTCTGCAGCGCTGGCCAGTGGTTGCTGTGGCAACGACAGTCAGGCCTAGCCAGGCTTCAGTGGCGGGAGTTGCGTTCGTCCTCTTCGTTCTCTAGCTCGTAGGCTGGCCGGTAGCATTCCCGCCCTCGGGCGTCTGTGTAGCACAGGGCCGGATTCTTCTGCGTGTTGCTCATGCTCCCGAGAGAAGTGTAGCTGCCAAAATGGAGGGGGGAAGGAAGAGAGAGTGGCAGGTGGTATTTTATTTATTTATTGCATTTATACCCCACCTTTTCTCCAAGGAGCTCAAGGTGGCATACACAGTTCTGTTGTTCTCGTCCTCCTCATTTCATCCCCACAACAACCCTATGAGGTAGGTTAGGCTGAGAGGCAGCGACTGGCTCAAGGTCACCCAGCAAGCTTCATGACTGAGTGGGGATTCGAACCCTGGTCTCCCAGGTCCTAGTCCAACACTCTAACCACTACACCACACAGGCTCTCTGACTTCATCCAGAGCAAGTAATATTTAATATGACCAGTGCTTTTTTTCATTAAAAAAATGAGGCGGCGGTACTCATACCTTGAGAAAAATGCTGTGGGTGCCAGCACAAAATGGTTGCCACAGCCAGCCAAAAAAGAGGTGTCAGTACTCTGTACCAGTGAGCACCATTAAAAAAAACAACCCCTGAGTATTACCTTCTAGGATGCGTGATCTCTGATCTCAACGGATGGTATCCAACCACAAGTAGATGGCTTTTACTTAGAGTAGACCTACTGAAATTAACGGAGCTAATTCATGCCTCTGAATTTGAACTTCAGATTTTAATAGCTGGTGTGTGTGCAGGTGTGTTTTAACGGCCAAGCTTTCAAACTGGTTTGTTTTACTGGGTGTTTCAATGAGGGATGTTTTAATGTTTGGACTGAATTGCAAGTGTATGTTTTAATTATGCATGTGTTTTATGATTGATTTTAGCTGAGAAACCATTTTGGCATACAAGCGGTATTTCAATCCATCCATCCATCCATCATAACTGCTAAGGTAATCATGCTGATTAACTTCAACGGGGGTACTCTAAGCAGCACTAACATTGAAGACAACCCAGTATGTTGGTGTTATTCTTCTTCTTTATTTCAGGGGTGGGAAATCTCAGGCCAAATCTGTACAAGGCAGCTTCCTCTGTTCCTAAGATGGCTGTCTCAGTTTGCCTAATGGAAGGGCCGGCCCTAACAGCATCTCATTGCTCGTTTTAGGAAGGGCCGTAGCTCACTGGGTAGAGCATCTGCTTTTTACTTAGAAGGTCCCAGGTTCAATCCCCAGCATCTCCAAGCAGGGCTGGGAATGCTCCCTGCCTGAAACCCGCTGCCAGTCCGTGTGGACAATACTTAGCTACATGGATCACTGGTCTGCGCTGGCATAAGTCACCTTCTTATGTCAAAGAACCTTTTCATTTGTGCATCGGCAAGCAGTCAAGTAGTCCCGTAAGATGGCCCATCATCGGAAGGGCTCTAATCATCAT
The DNA here is from genome assembly GCF_030035675.1 of Rhineura floridana. Lineage (NCBI taxonomy): Eukaryota > Metazoa > Chordata > Lepidosauria > Squamata > Rhineuridae > Rhineura > Rhineura floridana. The sequence goes on along the minus strand of NC_084501.1, from coordinate 17,743,436 downwards.
CCTATTATTAAGCATACTGGCACACAGACAGTGTGGTGTAGTGGTTAGAGTGTTGAACTAGGACTTGGGAAACCAGGGTTCAAATCCCCACTCAGCCATGGAGCTCACTGGGGAACCTTGGGCCAGTCACCGTCTCTCAGCTTAATGTGCCTCGCCGGGTTGTTGTGGAGATGACATGAGGAGGAAGAGAACAACTGAACCATGTATGCCACCTTGAGCTCCTTGGAGAAAAGGTGGGATATAAATGAAATGAATAATTATTAATTTTGATTTTGAAACGCCTGCTGAAAACTGTTCTATGCTGCCAGGCTTATGCTGGCAATTAAGAGGATATCTCTGGGCTATAGTCAGTGACTTCTGCCTTTAAATGTTTATACAGGTTTACTATGTGTGTATATATTATTTTTATTATTATTTGATTTATATCCCGCCCTTCCTCCCAGCAGGAGCCCAGGGCGGCAATATATATGTGTATGATTTTTGTAAACTGCTTTGATGTTATGAATAGCCGTACAGAAACGTTTTTGTAAATAAGTAAGTAAAGACCGCATGTTAAAAACAATTAAAAGCAAATTACAATCCCAGGAATTATGGGGGAGTGGGTATGTCCTCTTACCCCTTGTCATAAAGAATGCAGTAAGGGAGATAGAGGGTGCGAAGGAACTGCCATATATCCCGGTATGTCCAATCCTGTGGGGTGAACAAAAAGGAGAACCACATCATCAAGAGGGTTGGCCACCCTCTGCCCCTAGCCCAGCCCTCCCCAAGTTATGCACAAAGGGAACCTGAATGCTGAGTCAACAGATGTTTTGACCGATGCACATTCAGTTAATTTCCCTACAGAGGATCCGAGAAGAACCAAAGGTAGGTAATGTGGTATGCCAAGTTAGCAGCCAAGAGTTTATGTACGAAAAGATGGCGGCAATGGGAACGCAGAAGCTTAACCAGGCAAGGTCTTCTCTAGCCAGCAGTGCGGATCAGACTGAGAATCAAGCTCCAAGGCTAGTGTTTTATAGGGACTGCAGGGCAGGGATTGGTCCTTGGGGGAGGTCAGCTGACGGAATTCTCAGGAAAGGCTGGTACTACAGTCTAGGTGGCGCCACAGAAACCCAGAGCTCAGTCCGCTGTGCTCTGTGGCTGACACAATCCACACTGACACCACGTATTTATTCTACTATTCCACTTTTAACAGTCATGGCTTCCCCCAAAGAATCCTAGGAAGTGTCATTTGTGAAGGGTGCTGAGAGTTGTTAGGGGACCCGTTCCCCTCACAGAGCTATAATTCCCAGAGCAGTTTAACAAACAATCTTTCTTCCCAGGAAACCCTGGGAATTGTAACTCTTTGAGGGAAACAGGGAAGTCTCATAACAATTCTCAGCACCCTTCACAAACTACACTTCCCAGGATGATTTGGAGGAAGCCACGAATACTTATAGTGGAATAATAGAGGAATAAATGTATGGTGTAAATGCGGCCTGGATCAGACTGAGAATCAAGCTCCAAGGCCAGTGTGTTATAGGTCCTGGATGGTACCCATTGGCCCTTGGTGGAGATCAGCTGGCAGAATTCAGCCTAGGTGGTGCTGTAGAAGCCCAGAGTTCAGTCTGCTGGGCTCTGTGGCTGATTCAGACTGCTGGAGTCATATCCTCACTGTTGGGGTGTCCTGGCTTGAGGTCATCCCTTTACACAGTCAGACCCTTAGCTGCAATCCTCTGCTTAGACAGCTATATTAAAACAGACCCCCAGGTCCCCCCCAGGTCCTTCCCCTTTGTTACGGGCTGCCATGTACCAGGAGAGGATTGACCCGCATATACTGAGGCCAGTCGGGGTCCGTCATGCAGAAAGGCGTCAACGTGCAGGAGTAAGGATCGGTGCGACGGGTGCCCATCAGCACGGCCTCCAGCTCTGGCTGCTGCGCCTTCAGGTCACCCAATGCCTGTTTGATGTTTCCGTGGACATTACAGATGTTAAGGTTATACCTGCGGGAGGTGTAAGAGGGTGTCAAGCTGAGACTCAGCTGGTGCTAATGTTGGGATCTTTTTGGTGGTGGCAGGCAAAAAAGACCTTTTTATTTGCCCATTTTGTTTTTAACAAATAATAATAGTTGAGGATCGGTGCATTTTAGATCTGGATGGACATGGCAAGGAAGGAGATTTCATGGATGGGATTCCTGACTCTTAAGAAGTGTTCAAAAAGTGTTTTTTTTGCTTTTGGGGGGATTTTATTGTCTTATATTGCATTGCACTAGAGTTTTGGATTAACTTGTATAGTATTGTATTACATTAACTGTTTCAGTTTCATCGTTTGTCACAGTGTGTGTGTGTGTCAGAGTGTGTATGTATAAATGTGTGGTAGGAGGTAATAATTGTATTTGTTTAGCTATAAGCCGTAACAAAATACAAAGCAAAAGAAAGCATTTAGAGTTGAGCCACAAATTTAGCTACCGTGGGTTTGTACTAAGGATGGGCGAGAAATTTGATTCAGCTTGCATTTAAAGTCAGATTTATCAAATTCACATTCTGAATTTTGGGATGCAGTTCCGCAACTAAGCAACATTTGCAAAAATGCATATATTAGGGGAAAGTGTGTATAAAAGTGAATATATGAATAAAAATAACATACAAAAATGCATTACCTTAGGAGAAATTGCTTGCAAAAATGTGTACATTAGTCAAAACTACATACAAGAATGTGTTTAGTAGGAGAAATTCTCACTAAAATGCTAGAGAATTTTTAAAAGAATTTTTTTAAAAAAAATAGCAAATTGCTGCACAAATGTGGAGAACTGAATTTAAGATTGGGAAAAAGAACATAAATTGACAGATCTTTCCATCCCTAATTCGTACCGCTGAGCAGTGTCTTTGATGAACTCCTCCATCTCGGGAAAAGGGGACACGGTCCGGATGTAAAGAGCTCGCAGCTTCTCGGACCTCTCCGGGTACCGTCTGGGTGGAAGAGAGAACACAAGGATCATCTGTTTCAGTAGGGACTTAAGAAGATGCCGTACAACAGGCCAGGGTCCATCTCGCCTGGTATTGCCTACTTTGACTGGCAGCAGCTCCCCAAGGTCTCAAGCAGAGAAGGTTTTCCCTTCAGCCAGTGGGAGTGGGATATACCTCTGTACAGCAGCATAGAAGAGGTGAAGTAAGGCCGTACAGTCCTTCCCGCCATTGAACCCAACGCAAAGCTTTGACAGAATGTACCGGTCCAGGGCTTCCTCAATGGTCCGAATTGCTGCTGCCACCTTCTGGCCAAGAGGGGAATCTGCGGAGAGGTAGAAAGATCTGGGATGCATTTTTTTTTTACAAGAACAATTTTTTGTAGGTTGCAAAATCTTGAATTTGAAAGAAATTAAAAGGCCATCAAGGCTAACTCCTTGCTGCAAGGTAGCCCACCTGTCCTTAACCACTTAAGAGAGACCTTCTGGATCAGAATCAAGGGCCACCTAGCCCAAGCATCCAGTTTCCAACAGTGAGCAGCAAAGATGCTTCTGGGAAGCCCCCTAAGGTTTATCCTCCAGTAACGACCAACCAGAGGTAGACTACTGCTGAACATGGAGGTTTCATTTAATTACGGTGGTTAGTATCCATGCAAATGCTCCATGCATGCAAAACGGTGAATTTAATGCGTCCATGACTCTTTATTGAACCGGGGGACAGCAGTTATTCCAGATCAGTTATTGAAGAACATAAGAAAAGCTCTGCTAGATTGGACCACAGGCTTATCTACTCCAGCATTCAGTTCTCACAGTGGCCTATCAGCTGCCCCTATGGGAAGCCTGCAAGGGGGGCCTAAGCACCAATCTGTGACCTTGTATTATTCAGATGACCATATAGAACTTCCACATACAGAGGCAGTCTGACTCTGAACACCAGTTGCTAGAGGTTGCCCCATGACTGCTTTTCGGCGCTATAGGACTCTGTCGGCTGTTTTGGATTAATTAAAAGATTCAGCCAGCACAATTCATTAACCAAGATTTGTTCAGTCAGGGGAACAGTCCTGAAGAAGAAACAAGCAAACACAGAGTCACTAGCCAACCTGATCTGGAAGAGTTCCCTCAAAACGGTTCCTAACCATTTAATTATATGAATGTGAAATATTTTGCAGTCTGCCTTTGAAAGCCAAAAGGGTTAAAAAGGGACAAAATGTTTACTGATTTATTATATTTACAGCCCACCTGTGAGGGGTGGGAATAGCATGCATGGTGCCACCCTGCAGTTTTATGCTCCTTTATTTATTTATTTATATCCAGCCCTTCCGCCTTTAAGGGCCATCGCTTAGTGGTACAGCGTGCAGAATGCCAAAAGTCCCAGGTTCAATCCCCAATGGCACCTCTAGGAAGGGATGGGAGAGGCTCCTTGCCTTAAACCCTGGAGAGCCACTGTCAGTCAGTGCAGACAGCACCAAGCTAGATGGACCAATGGTTTGACTCAGTAGATGACAGCTTCCTATGTAGACAAGTTAGGTCGAGAGAGAGCAGGTTAAGCCATGAGGAAGGTCAGAGAGAGAGAGAGAGAGAGAGAGAGAGAGACAGCATCTGGCCCAAGATCACCCAAACAAAATTTGAAACCAAGTCTCCCCAGTCATAGCTGAACACTCGTGACCCAGGAATGGAAACCCTGTGGCCCTCCAGACACTGCTGGACTACAGCTCCCAATCATTCCTTACCATTGTCCATACTGGCAAAGGCTGATGGGAGTTAGAGTCCAACAACATCTGGAAGAGCACAGGCTCGCCATCCTCGCTCTAAAGTACAGAAAGCATCCTGAATTTGAGTGTTGCATGTGTCCACAGCAGAGACCTGCGGCGCTTCCAACGTTGCTGGACTACAACTCTCATCCTCCCTGACCATTGGCCATGCTGGCTGGGGCTGATGAGCGTTGGAGTCCAGCAATATCTGGAGGACCGCAAGTTTTCCGTGCCTACTCTAACTGCTACACCTCACTGGCTCTCACTTTGGCACCCATGCACGCTTGCGTTCTGAACTCTCTAACTCCAAAGGCCAAGCAGTACATACGGCGTTATTACCCTACCAGACTCAGCCAGGGCATACACGTCCTTGGCTGCCTGCGAGACAGGGTTGGCCACCAAGGGCACCACAATCCCTTTGGGCAGATTCTCCATCAGGAAGGAGACAGCCTCCTCCAGGTGCTCTTTCGAGTCAGAGTCCAGGGTGAGCTTGACCCGGAAGTAATTGTTGACCCAATCAGGGTAGGAGCCTAGACTCGTGCGACGCCTGAAGCTGACGTTGGCCTGGTCAAGTATGGGTGCAATGAGGATCTCCTCAGTGTTCACATAGATCTCCTGGGAGCAGAATTGGGTCTTCTCATTACGGAAGAGATGGCCAAGACCCTCAAGGGCCCTTCTCATCAACGATGGGATGCCCGGAAAGACGTAGACATTGCGGACGCTGATGAGCGGGTAACTGAAGGGGCGGCCTGTTTTGTCATCTACGCCATAGTTGAGCAGCGATGACTCAGGGATGCGGGCCAGCTTCATCTCCGGGCACTCAGCCTCTGTCTTGCCAAAAAACTTCTTCACCAGCTCAACCATCTCTGGGTGGGGGAAGACCTTCTCCCCAAAAGCCTGGGCCACCGCCTCAAAAGTCACGTCGTCGTGGGTGGGGCCGATCCCGCCTGACGTCAGGACATAGGTGAACCTGCTGGCAAAAGATGAGATTTCGTCGGCAATGGCATCCACCTCGTCGGGGACCACAGAGATCTTGGACACTTTTACGCCCAGCGAGTGGAGCTTCTTGCACATGAAGAACGAATTTGTGTCTTGCGTGTAGCCCTGGCAAACGGAGATCAACAAATATACCAAATTCTGCAACCTGTTATATGTTTCACTTTTGAACCATTAACAATTTCCCAAGCAAACTTATTTATAGAAAAGCCTTCCCCTGCTGATTTTATGCACACCAAACCTTTCTCAAAGGCACAGGAGCAGACCTTTCATTATGAAGACTATGCAAATCTGCATGCATTTCCTTATTTTTGACACGGAAACCCTGCTCTTTCACCACTGAAAATCCTGCTCTAGTTCCCTCTGGCTTTTGAGATTTTTTCCCACCTTCTCAAATTTGTCTCTACAAGGACTAGGAACTTGCTTTCTATGTAATGAAAGCCAAGGCCTGAAGGCAAGAGCCCTTCCCTATCATTTGTCCTCCAGCAACTGCCATTTACAGACAGACTGCCTCTGCTCGTGGATGTTCTGTTTAGCCATCCACATCACACAAAAGCATGGATTTACATCCTGAAATAATTGATCTGGAATAGCGACTATCCCCCTGGTTCAAAATTCAAAAGTCATGGACACGTTAAATGCACCACTTTGCTTGCGCAGCAAAGGACAGGGCAGACATAAGAAGAACCCAAAGGTCCACCTAATCCACCATCCTGTTTTCTGCAGCGGCCAATCAGAAGCATCCCTACAGGGAGGGCAGGGCATGAAGGCAACTGCTCCTAGAGATGTGAAGACCTGGGGGAAAACCCAGAAAAATGGGGTGGGGGAGGAGTTTATTATCTTCTGGAAAAATTGGTGGGGAAAGGAAAAAAGGGGAGGACCCACAGTTCTCCTAACTCAGTTTTCCCCCTATTTTATCCCAGGCCTTCACATACCTACAGACCCCTCCCACTGTTTGCTCACCCGCTGACTGGTATTTAGTGGCATACTTCCTCTGAACACACTAGTTTCATTTAGCTGCTATGGCGAATAGCCGTGGACACACACACACACACCCTCCAGGCCTTTCTCTAATTCCTTTTCAAAGCCATCCAATGCAGTAGTCATCGCTGCATTCTCATGCCACTCACGTACCTTCAAAATCTCGTCTCCGATAATGATGATCCCAGCTGTCATGACCTCCCCACCTGAGATTCCTTCGTTGGTTCCGGAACTGGCCTGGCTGTTCTGTGCCGCCATGGCTCGGAGATACCTACTCTGCCGTCCCACACGGAGAATGCCCTGGCACAGCCAAAGGTTCCAGCGCATCACTGACAGCTCTTAAGTATGGCACCGGGACGGCCCCATGACCAAGCAGCAAGCTGGCACGAGCTAAAACTGAAGAACAAGCAAACTGATGACATGGTATGCCTTGCTGTACTTGATTTTTTTCCAAGCGAGGACCCTGTTCTGGCTGGGGCTGCTGAGAGGTGTGGTCCGAAACATCTGACCGGGGGGGGGGCACATTGCTGAAGGCTGAGCTACACCCCCCATTTTCTCTCCCAGCTGCGTTATAAATCACTAGGCATTGCTCCTTCCTTGTGCGCCAAGCCTAGAACCCAGGAATCTTGAGTACAGTTGCCAACTGATAAGGAAAGCAAGGATGAAAAGCACTCGAGTCTGACCTACTCTAGTAACATTAACAGAGTTTTGATGTGCATGTTGTTGTTGTTATTATTATTATTATTATTGATTTATTAGGCACTTGTTACCAAGGCCTCCATGTGATTTAAAACACAAATACATTATACCACTGAAAAATTCATATAAACCATTAATATTCTCCCAAAACATCTAGTTTATACTCACACACAAAAAACAAGCCCACGCTATCCTTCTGACTAGAATTTGTTAAAAGCAATGAAAACATTTTTTTGGGGGGGGGGGTAAATCAACAAAAACAAATATTGTATTATTATTTGTTGCAAATCAATAAAAACAAATATTAGACTGTACACAGTACTGCATTTTTAAACTGGGACCTCATGGTGAAGGAAGGGTAAGACATCTAAATAATCATAATAATTAATCAGGTGACATCTGGCTGGCACACATATTAAATAGTATCATTTGCTGATTGCTGCACATCTAGGGGCTGTTAAAAGACACTGCTAACAGTAGCCAGTTCACAAGTTGGCAGCTTCAGTCCACTCTAATCCTATGTGATTTCTGACCTACTATTTTATGGTCGCTTGAAGGTAAGGAAGCGGATGTAGGGGGGGGAAGGCACTCTGCACATGGCCAGAGATACTCTCCTTCACATCCACCAAGACAAAAGGGGGGGGGAACAGCACCGAAAATACATTCTGGGGCTGCACCCTGTGAAGCCCCGCAGCTCATATTCAGCCCAGCCTCTCCCTCTCCTCGGTCTTCCCTCTCACTCACCTTTCCCAGGTCAAAGTTCATCGAATCTCCCCGCCCGTCCCTTGTCAATTGGCTGCTCCTTAGACTGCGCCTCCCCTTCTCCCCCTCCTATTGGACTGCAAGGAAAGGGGCGGGGATCGAACGCGCTATGGAAAGAAACCGGTTGGCCACAACAAGCTCCGCCCCACAGCAAACCTGATGCACTAACTAGAAGAGAAAATGGAGAATGAGTAAGACTCGTGGAGAGGTAGGACTACAATTCCCATCGTGCTTTGCAGCATTCGCCTTTATATTAAAGTGTGTAGCAGGTGAGGATGGCTTTGAAAGCCAGGAGGGAAGCTGTTTTCTTAGGAAGAGACTATTATTATATCTGATATTATAATTACATTGTTATTATTAATAATAATAGTAGTAATTATTTTAGCTGCTGTTACGATTAATTGTTATTGCTACTTATTGAATGTATATATCCCACCCTTCCTCACAAAGGAGCCCAGGGCAGCAAGCATAAACAAAACCATTCAACAAGAAAAATAAGAAAGCATACTAAAAACAGTTAAAAAGTGTTGCCAGTGAGGTGCAGTGGTTAGAGTGTTGGACTACGACCTGGGAGACCAGTGTTCAAATCCTCCCTCAACATGAAGCTCACCTTGGGCCAGTCACTGCCTCAGCCTAACCTACATCACAGGGTTGTTGTAGGGAGGGGTGGAATCCATGTACACCACGTTGAGCTACTTAGAGGAACGGTAAGCTATAAAATAAAACAAAACATTGCAAAACGTTACAAATATTGTAAAACACACTTAAAACATTCTAAAGCACACCTTAAAAACGTTCCTTCACCAGCAATCTTCAGGTTATTGTAAGTAATAAAATAAAATAATAATATAGTTAAGTTTGGGGAAGGGGCTGTAGCTCAGTTGTAGAGCACCTGTCTTGCATGCAGAAGATCCCAGGTTCAATCCCTGGTGTTTCTAGGTAGGGCTGAGGAATGCATTTGTCTGCAAACTTGGAGAGCCAGAGTAGGCAGTAGTGAGGTAGATGGACCAATGCTATGACTCAGTACAAGGCAACTCCGTACGTTTTTATATCATGGGATTGAAAGCCACAGAGAGATCAAGGTGAGACAGAGGGAAGCACTCCCCTTGTCTCTCTCCCTGTAAAGGTCATCAGTCAGGGCGGCCACGGCAGTTTCAGTACCACACCCAGGCATGAAGCCAGACCACAATGGCTCTAGATCAGGGGCTCCGCAAACTTCATTCAGGTGGTCTCCAGTGTGTCTGTGGATTTGTGGCTGAAGACGGGTGATGGCGCATCCATTGCATTAAATATTCGTATTGAATTTTGTATTTTTATTGCTTCTTTTATTTTATTATATTACATGTTGAATATTACAGAAATCAATAAAATACAATATATATAAGACACCGAAGAAGCAATGAAATACAATTCAGGATGATACAGTACCTAGCACAGCACATTCCAATTGCTAAAACAGACAGAAAAAGATCACGAAGCGGTCCGCCAATACCCTCAGCAATTTTCAAGTGGTCCTTGGGGGAAAAGTTGGGGAATTGCTGGTCTCGTTATACCTTCTGCAGATTCGCTTGGCTGTTCTTTTTGATCTCAACATGCCATTGATTATCTTCATCATTCCTTCTGTTTCCAGTGTTCAGGATGCAAGTGCCGTTGCTTATTTGGCAAAATGGCACCACCTGCAGACAAACTCAGGAAGAACCCCAAGGTTTGCAAAAGTATGAAAAATATTTGAGGGGGACCCTAAAAGGGGGAGGGGGAGAGAAGAAACTCCTAAAACAGCCTGATGAGGACTGTACATGCTCAGTAGCTACAGAATGCCAACCATTGGGGCGAGGATGGAAGTGATTAAACACTGTACAGAAGCACTCCACGCTGCAACATTTTGTTGTATATTCCATCTCATTTTTTGTAAAGAAAGAAATCCTCCATACCAGCAGTTTTCAAATTCTGTTTGGGAGGTGGGGTGGGGAGACTATCCTATAGCTTGCTCACAACTACCCATCTTCCCTTGCAAACTGGGCACTGCAGAAGGGTGAGGTGTGTTCTAAGGCAAGCTGGCAGTCAAAGTACTACATGGCTTAGGCCCAGGCTATTTGTCAGATTGTATCTCCCTATATGAGCCTACCCGGGCCCTGAGATCTTCGGGAGAGGCCGTCCTCTCAGTCCCACCACCGTCACAAGTGCGATTGGTGGGGACACGAGATAGGGCCTTTTCGGCAGCTGCCCCTAGGGTTTGGAACTGCCTTCTGAGGGAGGCAAGAATGGCCCCCCTCTTTACTGTCCTTTCGTCGACAGGTGAAGACTTATTTATTCCGGCAGGCTTTTGGAGTAGAAGTTGTTTAAGACAGGACTTCTAGAGGTATCCCGTATTGTTTTACTGTCTGATTACATTATTTTTAAATTGGTTTTAGGTATTTTTAGGTGATGTTTAATTGTTTTAATGCTGTAATGAGTTTAATTCTATTTTAAATGTAGATTTTTATATGTCCAAATTATATGTACCCATTTTTAGTTGTAAGCCGCCCTGAGTTCCAGTTTTGGAAAAAGGGCGGGGTCGAAATAAAGATAACAATAATAATATAAATAATATAAAGTAGGCCAACCCAGTAAACTAAGGCTGCACCCTGGACCTCTCCCAGAATCCTTTGCAAGTAAGCAGTACTCCCTCAACAGACCTGGCAGCATGGAAAAGATTTCCTCAAAGGAGAAAAAAGTTGGGAAACATCACTCTGCACATGTACTTTTCTCACATTTGTGTGCGCAAATGTCCTCTTTGTGACTTATAATGTAAATCTGCCCAGGCAGACTTCTTTTGGGTAAGCTCTCATTGTGGTACAAAATCCAGAAGCTGTTTCTGAGCGCTGTTTCCCTGTTGCAATTATGCCCAAGCCTGTACACATCAGCTCAAATGTCATAATGCACGTTAAGAACAAGGCTAGGCTTAGAAACTGTTCAAAGTTCTGCTGGTGCAGAATGCAATAGACCACTTTGAGATGGAAGTAGTTTCTAAGAGCTTATAAGTTTATTGCTCCAGTAGCTGAGTTATAGGCTAGTTGCCTACATTTCCATGGTGGCTGCGTAGGAGGGAAGCTCCCCCCACACCATGGAAACACAGACTAGTAGTGATTTAAGCTGTGTACACACCATACCTTTAAAGCCTCCAAGACTCCTAAGAACTGTAGTCCACAGAGCTACAATTCCTAGAATCCTTAACAAACTACAGTTCCCAGGATTCCTTTTTGGGGGGATGTGTGTGAGAAATATGGTGTGTATGCAGCCTAAGACTAGTTAAAAATAAAAGCTGACTTCTAACAAGCAGGCTGGCAGATCTGTCCTTCCTCTGCCAGCCCATTCACTTGCCTCCATGCCCTGCAATTCTGACAAAGTGAGTTGTTGAATACTAAGCTGTTTGAGCTGCACTGCAATAATCATCAAGCAGCAACCAGGAGGTTTGAAGGAGTATCTGTAAGAAACAAAAGGAAGTATAAAATCTTGGCTTTTTATTGATAGAGCTTTAAGAACAATCATATCAAGAAAACCTTTTAAAAGTTCCAAAGGATAACATGAAAAACAAAGTTTAGAAAAGAAATAAAAACTTAGATTAGAAATCTCCAAGCAGAAAAACACACTGCATTCTCCCCTGTTTAAAAACCAAACCAGCCTGCTGTGCGGGATGAAGCAGGAGCCTTCAGCCAGTGTAAAAAATATCAGTGTTTCAGCAGCTAAATCAGTCCTTTGCAGGAGGCAATCTTTCTGCAGCAAGTGAAGCTTTCCCTGGGTGGCATAAATGTTGTGTTGAGTGGCGTCTTGACAGACATACTGAAAACATTTGTCAAACTTTTCAAAAAAACAAAAATACAGTTACTGTTTTTTTTAAAAAAGGTGCTTATATCTAAAACACGGAAGAGAGTCAACACGCATCACTTTTCTGGTTTCTTTGGCAACGGCCTTCGGAAAAGCAGGATATGGGGCTCTGCAGGGAGAGAGGAAACTGCATGTTAAAAAGGATCTTGAAAGTAATTCAAACGCCAGATTATTCAGTTTAGCCTGGGTGTTCCCATATCTATGGTGAAAAGCAGATAGATGCTGTGTCCACAGCATGGTCATGGCTGTGTCCCAAGCCTGGCTGCCAAAATGGCATTCCTTGCATCCATCAGTTTCTGGCAAATCCCAAATCTGATTTAATGTCACTACTCCTCACTGCTGAAACAATAAGCTTAAAAGCCACAACTGATTAAGCCTTAAAAGTTTGCTTAGAGAAAGAATCAAGAGAAGTGGGGTTTTCCATTCGTCACAGTTCCTGTGAATGCTCGAAGAACATGGGAGGCAGGATATATTATTATTATTATTATTATTATTTATTACATTTGTATACAGTATACAGGCCAGGATTCATATCAATTTCTCAAATTAATTACATATCAAGGGTGGTGTCACCACCAAAAATGAACTAATCAAAATGAACTACGAGCCAAAAATGAACTACTAGCTGCAGCAAACTGGGCCACGGTGTCCTCTACTGCAGACTCTGCTCCTAGGGTAGGCCCAGATATCCATGTAAACAGAGTCATGTGCTTTAAAAGACACGTGCTTTACAGGGCAGTGGCTCTCTGCCGGGGCATGTATATAGTTAGTCCAGTATTGTATTTCTACATCTCAAAGGCTTGAGATTGCAGTTATAATCTGCACCCCTCGCTGCCTTTTTCTGAATGGGTCAGCTCTCTCACAGGAACAGAGGAATCTGTTTAGGACAGACTGGTTGCTTGTGTAGCCCGGGGTGAGGAACCTGTGGCACTCCAGATCTGCTGGACTCCAAATCCCAGGAGCCCCAGCCACCGTAGTCAACGGTCAGAGATGATGGGAGCTGTGCCCCATGGTTTCCCATACCTGATCTAGCCTAATACTGCCTACTCTTGACTGGTGGCAACTCTCCAGGCTTACAGGTGGAGAAAAGTTGTCCTGGTCATTTGCCTTCCCAGCCAGTGCTTTCAGCACCTCAGACAGCTCCTCAAAAGTTCAGATTAAAACCTGGAGCGGATCCCACTGTCCCACTGACATGGAGCCACCAGCCACCATTGTTCCCACCCCATTGTGGAACCCACCTGGCTCATGAATCATATAGTGAACCCAGCCCTGGCTCTGCTGGACCCCCAGGTTCCGCCACTCTGACTCAGACATGAGGTGGGTCTTGGGAACCAGCTTTGCAATGTCCTTCGGCAGCATCACGTGCCTGCAAGGGCCAGACAAAATGGAGGGAACGTTTAAACAAACGCAAGAGAAGCAAGCGGAAGGATTGTCGTGAAATATTTTGTGACCATTAAAACTCAGTCATCAGAATGTAAGGAGAGCCCAGCTGGATTGGACCAAAGGCCCATCCAGTCCAACAATTCCATTTCCCACAGAGGCTAACCAGATGCCTCTTGGAAGCCCACAAGCCTGGACCTTTCCACTATCATTCTCCAGCAACTGGTACTCAGAGACACTCCAATCAGTATTGGATGGAGTATACAGCCATCATGAGTAGTAGCCATTGGAGAGACACCTCCACCCAATCCAAATCATCAGCCTAGTATAAAGGGTTCAGTTTACAGGCTGTTGTGGCCTTCATTTCATCTTGGGGCAGGGAAATCCCTAACTTTGTGACACAGAAAATATAACAAGAACTTCCTTTGACCAGTCATGAACCTGCTGCCAATCACATTATTCATTTTTTTAAAAACTGTGAACTATCTCTTTCCAATGCTGTGAAGGACTCCTTGAAAGCTGGCAATGCAAACCGCTGAGAGATATGATATTAAGGGAGGCACTAACAGTCTGGAAAAAGGGACAAAAATGTTTTGTTTATAATGAGCATGGTATGCAAAATTTGGTTTATTTCTTTGCTTCATTCCTAAAACGGATTGTAAGCTCCTCAGGAACAGCAACCTATTTTTATATTCCATATCTGACTTTGCAAGGCAGCATTTAAAAATTTAAGTAATAAAATGCACAACATAATATTATCATCCAGCAGCCTTTGAGGTCATATAACTGATGTCAGCTGTAACTTCAAGAACCTGACCTTGCTTTTTCCTGCTCCCTCCCCTTCCTACTGTTTTGCGTATCTTTTTTTTAGACTGCAAGGCTGAAGGCAGGGAGGAACCATCTGATTTCTGCTCTGAGAGCCTTTTGAGGAACATAAGACGCTGCCTTCTGAGTCAGACTACTAGAACATGTAGCTCAGCAGAGCCAACATTGACCAGCAGTGGCTTTCCAATGTTTCAGGCAGGAGTCTCTCCCACGCCTACCTGGACGTGCCATTGGGGATTGAATTTGGGACGTTCTGCATGCAAAGCAGACGTTCTACCCATTGAGTTATGGCTTTTCCCTTTTTGGCTAAAGGCCAGGGCATAAATGCTGAAAATAAATAAATAATAGAAAAGATAACAAGATTTATTTATTAGATTTATATCCCACCCTTCCTCCCAGTAGAGTAGTGCTTATACCAACAGATTCACTGGGCTGCCACAGTGACAATAACTGATTAAATCATTATTGTGATGATTAATGTGAGAGAATCTTCCTAAATATTGGTCCCCTGCTGCAAAATAATAATAATATGGGGAGGAGGGTATTCTTCCTTGGAAAACGTCCCCTCCCATATTCGTTACCCTGAGAGGTTCTTCCTAAAATTATTTTGTTTTATTATTGCATTTCTACCCCACCTTTTCTTCTCAGGAGCCCAAGTTGCCTTACATGTTTCTCTCCCCCCCATTTTATCCTCACAACAATCCTGTAAGGCAGGTCAAAATGAGAGCTTCATGGCTGAACGGAGAAATTTGAACCCAGGTTTCTCCGAGACCCTAGTATTGACCCTCTAACCATTACACCACACTACCCCTTTCCCCACCATGAAACGGTACTCACCCCTGCCAATAAGCAGGGTCCCCCACTCCCCAGGGCCCCGCCCCCAATCCCGTAACGTCGCCATAGCAACCCCTAGCGCCGTCCCCTCCGTTCCATTTGCCCCCTCCTCTCTCTTCCCTCCCCCTCTCGCGGAAAGCCCCGCCCCCTTCCTGCCTTTCAGGCCTCGCCCCCTTCTTACCGGTATTCGAACTCCTCGTCGTCGTACTTGTCCGAATAGTAGATCTGATTGTGCGCCATGAGAACGATGGAGGATAATATAACAATAATAACAATACTGAGGTGAAAACGCCCCCCCCAACCTTCTTTACTCCCCCTCCCCTTTGCTCGTCACCAAAGTATCCCGGCAACCCCTGCGATAGCAGCCAACGAGCGGGCAGCAGCGCGCGCTCAGGCCTCTCTCACTGGCGCCCGTTGGAGGAGGCGGGGCGAGGGAGGAGCCTCTTTCTGGCGCGTTTTTTTTAATCCCCGCCCCTCCTCGCTTCAAGCACACAGACACGCACACGCCCCTTTCCTCAACTGCCGCTTTTCAAATGCTGCCGCCGCTTGGCGCTGATTGGACGAAAGAAGGAGGGGTGAGGAGCGTATTGACGCAACGAGGCCTGATTGGCTGGTATTGGCACGAGCTTGTTTTTTTTTTTTCCCTTACACCTCCCCCTCCGATTCTCCTCGCTCACTCGCTCTTTTTATGTATTTATTTAATACTGGAAGGTGAAGGAAGAGGAGGGAAATTAGGAACGTGTGGGAAAAAATTATACGTTTTATATATCTATGTATGTTTTAGATATTACCTTTAATATATATGTTTAAAACATAAATATTTTATTAATTTAAAACAGCATTTTATGTCGCTTTGCTGCCCTATCATGGATCACTATATGTAACTAAGTTATAAACGTTATAATTAGATATTTTTTGAAGATAGCAATTTATAACAATATGCTTATGTCGTCTTTTTAGCTTTAATATAAATAACTTTATGTAAATTATGTTGTAAATGTTATAAGTATATATCTTTATATATATCAAAAATTTATAGCAACAAGTTTGTTGCCTTTTGCCCTTAGTGTAAATTATATGTAATGTATTATGTACATTATATATATATTTATAAAAAAACCAGCATTTTATATCACCTTTTGGCCCTAACAAGAGCTGCCCTGAAAGCAAAGGAAACGCTATAAAACTTTTTTAGCTTTTTCCCTGTTTAGTCCCTTTTTCTATCACTCCCCTATATTTCTTAATTGTATTTTATGTATTTTTATCTGTTTTAATGTTTGTGATTTTATTGTGTATGATTTTATTGTGAGCCAGCCTGGGTGCCTTATTGTAGGGTAGAAGGGTGGGGATACAAATATTACAAATAATTAATCAGAATTAAAACAAAGTATGATGTTTGTTAACCTTGGTGGCCGGAGATGAGGCTGGTTTGAATCCCCATACCGCCCATCAGAAAGAGGCTGTATATCTCAGTGGGTAGAGCAATTGATTTGCATGTACAAGATGTCAGGTTAAGTCCCTGGCACCTTCAAGCAAGACTGGAAGAGACCCCTGTCTGAAACCCTGAAATGCCACTTGCAAGTCATTGTAGACCGGCGGCTCCCAAACCTTTCTCCCCATGGAGCACTTGAAAACTGCTGAAGATCTTGGCAGACTGATTAATGATTTTTCTGCCTGTTATGGAGATTGTCAACCACTGTGCTAGATGAAGTATGATTTTAAATGTATTTTTGTAATTTGCACTGTGGGCCACCTGAATGAAGTTTGTGGGCCGCTGGTGCCCATGGACCACAGTCTGGGAACCCTTGTCGTAGATGGACTAATGTTCTGACTCAGTATAAGGCAGTTTCCAAGGAGGATTAGAACCTTTACCTTCAGTGGGAGAGCGCCTGCTTTGCATGCTGAAGACCCAAGGGTCAGCCCCAGACATCTCCAGGAAGGGGGCTGGGCAAAGATTCCTGTCAGAGAGAGCAGAGCCGCTGCCAGTCTGTAGAAACAATCCGTGGCTAGATGGAGCAATGGCCTCATACAGCTTCCTATGGACAGAGAAAAGCCGTAGGTCAGTGGCTGAGTGTTTGCCGAAGGTCCCATGTTTGATTCCTGGCATGGCCAGGTAGGGCTTGGAAAGACCCCTGCCTTAAACTCTGGAGAGCTTTTGTCAGTCAGTGTAGAAAATACTGAACTAGAGGGATGAATGTTCTGACTTTGTACAAGGCAGCTTTCTGTGTTCCTAAGCGCTAGCTGAAGCAAACCAGTTTGGTTTCTGTTGACCCTTTTAATAAATCTAGCACGCCACCTTATCTTAATCATTTGACTGTCCAAAGAGCAGCCTCTTTGAGCTTCCCTCAACATTTATCCTGCCCATGTCTCTAAATTTGCCAAGGGTGAAGGGCAAGATTTGGGAGCTGATTTCTAGCTAAAACTGATAGAAATGCTATATTTATTTATTTAAAATATTTATATCCCGCCCTTCTACCCTACAATAGGGCAGTCAGGGCAGCTATAATAAAAACAACATTAATCTCAAGTACACATTGGTCTTCTGGTTTTGTTTTTTTAGGCTGATAAACAACACAACCACATGATTGCAAAATGTGTAGAAAGCACAGAAAACCAAGTTGCTGTGAGGAGCCCAGCAAGGAGGAAACTGCTCTGGTAGCTGCACCTCATTTTCCCTGAGGCAGTGACGAAAGGTCTGTGCAGGAACATTAAGTCACAGTGAGGAGGAGAAATCTTGATAAGCTTCCAAGTTAGAAATAAAGCCAGTGGTGTTAAGTGCAGGGCAAGGATGGAGAGGGGTTAGACCAGTACCCCGCAGCAGGCAAAGGTCTTTATTTGATTTCTGGCCTGTCTTTTGATCCAAGAAGTTGGCTTACTTAGATTAAATATGCATTTGGGCTGCTTTTACTGCCTCTGATGCATAGTACTTTGTTCTTCCTGCTCCCTCTCCAAAAATGCTGATGCTGTGTACGTTGTGGCTGTTACATCCCGTCTCACTTGCCTGGCTTGGGAGATGAGCTGATAATCGCTGTGTTTCTTACTTCCTGCCCTCAATATGTCACCCAGGCATGTTCAAGGTGGTACTATAAGTATATAAAGCCCTTAACAGCTTGGACCACCTTACCCCGTATGTGGCCATTCGAGCATTTTGATTTGTGGAACAGACACCATTACAGGTGATGCATAATACCTGTTCTGCACTTGTAAGAAATAATTAGCATGGCAGCACCTCTGCTTTGGAACTCCCTGCCTATTGACATGAGGCAGGCACCTTTGCCATATTCCTCTCAGTGCCTGCCTAAAACTTTTCTGTTTAGGCAAGCCTTTCCAGATACAGTCATTGATCTGTTTTAATCTTTTAATTAGTAGCTGTTTTAATTGTTTTAAAAATGTTTTAAATTACTTGTTCTTAACTTATTGATGTCTCTTGTAAACTGCTTAGAAGGTTTTGTTTTTGTTTTTGTTTTGCAATCAAGCAGCATATACATTTTGTTAAATAAAAAAAAAGATATGCTTCTTGCTATGGACCCCTTTGATCTAGAACTCTGCCCAGCCCCTAGTGGACCAATGTTATGAAGGTTACACAAGCTTGGTCAGAAAAAAAGAGGGGAGGGGGAAATGACCAAGCCAGAAACTTGTCATTCCCAGCATACCCCCCCCCCAAAAAAACCAAAATGGCCACCACTCCTCTTGAGGGTGGTGGGTGTGGGAGCATATATATCTGATAGGGCAAAGCTAACTCAGGTACACCTATGGAAGATTTGGGGATGGAAATCCAAGACAGCCTCAGACCCATCTCTAATCCTGCAATATTAACTAGGCTACAAGACGGGTGGTGTAGGGTAGGATCCTCTCTCAGCCACAAAATCCACCCCCTTCCAATGTCCAGTCGCAGCTACCGTAAACATCCAAGGCTTCTCCTAATATGGGCAAGCTCTCATTTGCCTAGGGCAAAGTTTGTTTGTTTTTTTAAAGCCAAACGCAGAATTTGCGACCCTCCAGATGTTGGCTGATGGTCAGGGGCTGTGGGAGTTGTAGTCTAGAAATGTGTAGAAGGCATCTGTAGACCCCTCTCCGTCCGCAAGTCGGAGCTGCCAATAGAGAAATCTTGGGATTTTTAAAAGAACCAGGAAGTTTCATCTCCAGCCAACTCGGTTGCCACTTTCAGCCAGCTAGAAAAAAGTGTGGCTGTGTGACACAACGATGTCAATACGGATATAAACTTTAAAAGAAGCCTTTTTTTTAAAAAGTGTTTTTGAACGCGCATGTCACTCTAACCTTATTTCTGTCTCTAGGGGCGGCGTGGGGAGCAGAATGATAAAAGAGACCGGAAGAGGCTGAACCCGTGTCGGGCGCAAATCACGGAAGGAGAGCAGCCGGAAGTTGTTCCCCAAAGGACGGAAGTGAGGTAGTGGGGGCGCGGCTACAACGGGAAGTGATTTAAGAGGAAGAAAGCGGTGGGGGCGCCCTGCGGCCCACAAGTTTGTTGTGGAGCTGTTCCGCGAGGGAAGGAGGCAGCCTGTGCCGCAGCCTGGGGATCCCCCCCCTCCATGGTGACGCCGCCCCGGTAAGAAGGGTAGATACGCCCCTTTCCTCTAGCCTCGCCTCTTCCTCGTGATTGACTTGAGGGCAATGATCCCCCCTCTCCCAACGACGCTGTATCTTCCCTCTGGATTTGGTCTTCCTCCTTTTTTTCTGTTTCCTTTTGCTTCTTGTGTGTGTGTGTGTGACAGGAGTGATAGGGATGGGGCTGTTCTCTTCAGAATCCTCGGGGCAGTCCTGCAAGGTAGGCCAGGCAGGGTGAGTAGGATCAAAAAAGAGCGAGAGGGAGGGTTTGGGTTGAATTGAGCTTTATGGCTGAGTGCGGGATTCGAACCTGCATCTCTTCCCAACTTGAGATCTCTGCATAGCAGTGGTTGCCCTCCTCCTGTTCTAATTAATTAGTTAAGTACATGCGTGGCTCCATTTCCTCCAAAGAGCTCAAGGTGCCGTTCGTTGTTCTTCCTCTAGGCCTCTCAAGTCTCAATTTTATCTTCACAACAGCCTTGTGAGGCAGGTTAGGTATGCTGCTTTACTTGGTGGATGTGTGAAATCCACCCTCTTCTTTCCCTGACAAGAAGCTTTTATTTATTCGTCTATCTTATTTGGAGCATTTTACTCTGCTCTTTAACTTTCAAAAAGTTTCTAGAGCGGGTTACAGATCGGTAATAAATCACAATCCAGTCCCTGTCCTCGGGCTTACAGACTAAGAGACCCAACACAAAAGAAAAAAAGGAGCTGGAGGGAAGAGCAAAACAAGCAAATTTGGGTCCGTTCTTAAAGCCGCACAGTAATGCTTACCGTGAGCAGCTGGAAGGCAATTCTCACCCAGAACCCTCCCTTACTTCTCCAGGAAGTGGAGAATTTGTCCTGCTGGACCAGATTAGAGTCCATCTAGTCCAGTGTCATGTTTCCAACAAGAGTAAGTCAAATGTTTTGACGAAGCCAGCAAGAAGGGTGTGAAAGCGACAGCCTTCCTATTGGTTTAGGCTGCAGTCCTAACTCTGCGTCCCTAGGGGTAAACCCACTGAATTAAATAGGACTTACTTCTGAGGAGACATGCTTAGGATTGTGCCGGCAACTCACTTTTAAATGGGATAAGACAAATTCTTGGAGGAGCAAGAGAGGTCTGCAATCTGCTTTCAGCAGTGTTAGTTAAATAGAAATTCCAGGCTCAGAGGCAATCTACCTCTAATACCAGTTGGTAGGGGGCAGACGGGGAGGGCTGTTTCCTTCCTAGCCCTACTTGTAGGTTTCCCAGGTTGGCCTGGTTGGCTGCTGTGGGAAGCAGGATGCTGGGCAAGGATAGCTCATGGGTCTGCTTCCCATCTGTGGCCCAATCTTGCATTCTTAAAGGGGGAGGCTGGGGTGAGGGATGCTCTTAGCCAGGGCTGTGGAGTCGGTACGTCAAACCTCCTCTATTTTTCTGCTGTCCGACTCCTTCATAAATGGCAAATGTATATTATTTATTTATTTTATTTAGTTATTATTTGATTTATATCCCGCCCTTCCTCCCAACTGGAGCCCAGGGTGGCAAACAGAAACGCTAAAAACACTTTAAGACATAAAAAGACCTTAAAATATATTAAAACAAAAAAATTAAATTATTAATCTTATTTTGAAGCTGGAGTCTGAGTCGGTACATTTCTTCCAACTCCACCCAAAATTGCTTCCGACTCCACAGCCCTGCTCTTAGCACAGGGCAAATGCTACAGAAAGGAGACTGAAAGGAAATCATAGAGCCTTTTAGCTGTGATGATGATCCTTATAGCTGTTTATTGTGTATCTTAAAACTCTTGAAATCCCGGCAGTTACCTCTGAATTCCTCACAAGAGGCAATGGCAGCGACCAGTTTGGCTTTTGGATTTGAGAAATTCATGGAGGGTAAGGCTGTCAGTGGTTACCGACCATGACAGCATTGTTCTCCCTCCATTGCCAAGAGGCAATATGCCTTTGTATACCAGTTGCAAGTGGGGAGCCTGCTGTTGCGTTCAAGTCCTGCTGTTGCAGAGGCCACTGTGAGAACAGGATGCTGGACTAGATGGGCCCTTCGCCTGATCCAGCAATCAGGCTCTTCTTACAATAATCTTCACAACATTCCCACTTTTGTTAACTCAGTATTAACATGAAAATAGCCCTGCTGGATTAAACAAATGGGCCCTCTAATGGGCATCCTATTCTCACAGTGGCCAACCAGATACCTATGGGAAACCCACAAGCAGGACTTAAACACAAGAGCATTTCCCCCCACCCTTCCCGTGGCTTCCAGCAACTGGTATTTGGAAGCATACTGCCTCAGACCAACATTCCCATATCATGAAAGCTAGTCTGAGAGAAGAGCGGCTTGCTCCAAGTCAGGTGTAGGGAACCTGTGGCCCTCCGGATGTTGCTGAACTACAACTCCCATCATCTCTAGCCATTGGCCGTGCTTGCTGCGGCTGATAGGAGTTGGAGTCCCAACAATATTTGGAGGGCCACAGCTTCTTCATTACTCTCTCACAATAGCTTATGGGAGATTGAAACCCTGAAGTGGTTGTAGAAAGCAAGGAGGCACAGTGACTTAAAGTGCTATGGAGATGGAGGAGAGAGGACTTCTGGGTGTTTGCACTGCTTCTGTGTTGGGTATCCTTGCACTTTTGCTGACCCATAGAGCAGGGGTGGGAGCGTTTTTCAGGCCAAGGGCTTCATTCTCTTTTGGGAGCCTTCCGAGGGCCACATGCAAAAGTGGGCAGACCAACAAATGTCAGTTTTACCTATGTACAGGAGACTGGTTCCTACACATAATCACACACACCTCTGTGCTCTCCCTCTAGATAGGCAAGAGGCGTGATCAGAGCTTAAGGAGACATTCTAGCCAGGCAGAAACACTCAAGGAGGGTGCAAAGCAGGGCGTGGACTGGGGAGAGTCCAGAGGGCCAGGTAGCGAGGCCTGGAGGGCCACACATCCCCTGCCCCTGAGGCTTCCCATCCCTGTCGTAAAGGAATCCCGTATCCTCTTTTTGGCAATGACTGCACTATTTTCTCCAGTGCCTGTTTTCTGCACTAGGTGAGTGTGCTGGAACTGGGGTTGAGCAGACGGTGGTGGTGGTGGGGGGGGGTTGTAATTCTGGCCAGGTACATGATTCTGACCCCATTGTGAAACTTACTTTTGCGGGTGGTATTGTTTTTTTTAGAAGGATGTGAGTAAGCAATGAGTAATATGCTGTGATTACAAAATATCAGATGTAGCCTTTCTCTTCTAGGCAGAGTTGCCTTTCTCCTCCTCCTCTCCCCCCCCCCCATGCTGGGTAATCTATGTATAACATGACCCAGGGGTTTAAAAACAGAAGGTCCAGGTAGCTATAGAGCAGGGATGGGGAATCTGTGGCCCTCCAGAGGTTGCTGGACTTTAACTCCCATCATCCCAGACCATTGGCTGTGCTGGCCGATGGGAGTTGCAGCCCTCCTGATGTTGCTGGACTCCAGGGTTCCCCCATCCCTTTTATAGAGGAATGAGTTGCATACAGATGAGATAAACAGACCTCAAAGGGGCTCTTGGCCTTGCCACCATCCTTTCAGCAGTGAATATTCAAATCCGAAGCACTGGCGTCTGATTCTGTGGGGTTTTCCAGCCTTGCGTGTGGCTGCCACTCCTTTGTGGATTTTGCTTACGCCCAAGCTGGCTTTTCCCAAATGTTTGATAATTGCAGCATGCTTTGGTCTGGATTAAAATTAGCAGGTGTGCTACACTGGTGGGGTTCCCCCACAAAAGGTTTATTTTAAGACTGTTGCCTTCCTTCAGAGGAGCCTTTGCCTCCTGTCTCTGTGAAGCTGCTTCATAAGTTCTATCCATTTCAGCCACTATTTGCTGCTGCAGCAATGGGGGAAGCCTTTGGCTCTCCAGATGTTGTTGCCAGCCCCAGCCAGTATGGCCAGTGGCCAGGGATGATGAGCGCTCTAGCCTAGCGATACCTGGAGGGCAGTGGGTCTCCCATCCCTGTCCCACGACGATTGGAGCTGAGCCTGCAAATCCTTGGCTGTGGTTTTCTAGTCAATGGTGCTCCTGTTGGATTCCTGTCGTAGATCAATCCGCTGTGGGTTATCGTGCCAACACCATCTGGTTGTGCAGTTGATGCCAGAAGCATCTCTGAATCATGTGTTTTCTGAGCTGTTTCCCCCCCCCCTCAAAATAAAGTCACCTTACTCTTGAACCCGGTGCCCTTCTCCTCCCACATAGTCCTACTACTCCAGCAGAGCTCTGACAAGCACTGAGTCAGGACATAGCTGAGGTGTGTGAAATGCCTTTTAGCAATTATGTTGGTGGACTCCATTCCAGGCTTATGCTCTTGGGGGACCTTGATGCCTGGCAGAAGGACTGCAGCTCAGTGGTAGAGCATCTGCTTGGCATGCAGAAGGTTCAGTCCCTGGTGTTTCCAGGTAGGGCTGGCAATGCCCTCCTGCTTGAAGCCCCAGAGAGCCATTCCCAGTCGGTGTAGACAATACCGAGCCGGAGGGGTCAAAGGTCTGATTCTGCTTGAGGCAGCTTCCTGTGTTCTGGTGTTCATTTGCAGCTACAAGGATCTCCACTAGCCAGGTCAGGGAAGGGCGATTGCCAGAAATCTTAAGAGATGAGTGGGGTGGGGGTGGGGATTTCCCCAGAAAACTTTCCAGTGTTTCATTCTTCTGTGGAAAACGTTTCATTTCATAAGTTCATTAGTAACAGTAGATGGATGCCAGCTGCAAAGTTAGGAAAGTTTGGCAGTTTCAAAAGCGTTCAGCTTTGTTTACTAAATACAGGTAAAATGATCGCATTAAATTAGATTGCTCTCCAAGGTCACATCCACACCATGCAGTTAAAGCATCATACATTTAAAGCACAGTTCCCAAAGAATCCTGGGAACTGTAATTTGTTAAGGGTGCTGGGAATTGTAGCTCTGCAGTTGGGGATTTGCATCTGGCCAGTGAATTGGTTCCTTACATCCCCAACCTCCCCCAACAGCCCCCTCCCGTGAGCAAAGTTTGACAGAATCACCCACCTGTCAATCTCCTGACAGCATAATGACATCAGGTGACAACTTCATTGGGGCTCCCTCTCAGCACCCATAAGCTGATTCAGCACTGAGAGCAGCTTCATCAACTGCACTAGAGAGCAGATCCAAGCCACATCTTTACCTGCTCCACACCTGACTTCACATGTGACATCGGGTGTTGGGTTGGTGAGGGTCATTTTGGGGAAATGGCCTTGCAGGCCTAATAAGGCCTACAGAGTGGAGGTTCCCCGTCATTGCTCTAGGGCAGGTGTGGGGAGCCTTTGGCTTTCCAGATGTTGCTGAACCACAGCTCTCCTCATCACTGGCCATGCTTGCTGCAGCTGATGGGGAACATTATTTGGCAACATCTGGAGGGCCACAGGTTCCCCACTCCTGCTCTAGGGCATAAAAAAAAATTCGATGCAAATTAGCTGAATTTGCATAGGAAAATCTCCCAATTTAAAACTTTCTGGAAAAGTCATGTTGCTGTAAGAGATCCGCTGTGTGGAATGGTGAGACAACACTTGGGAAGATGAGCCAAAGTTCTCCCTCCCTGCAAGGCAGGGATGGGGAGCCTGCAATGGCCAATAGTCAGGGGGGATAATGGGAGTTGTAGTCTAGCAACATCTGGAGTACTATGAGGCGCCTCCAAAAATATAATATTGCCCTTGAGCTGCTTGTGTATCTGTAACCTATCCGAGCTTGGAGGCAACATCACAGGAAGCCCCTTTTACGGAGTCAGACCATTGGTCCATCTTGCTCAGTATTGGCTACACCTACTGGCAACAGCTGTCCAGGGTTTCAGACGGAGGCTTTTCCCTGCTCTACTGAGAGATGCCAAGGATTGAACCTGGGATCTTCTTCGTGCAAAGTGATTTCTCTGCTATGAAGCTTACAGCACTATCAAAGTGCCATTCTTTTCTCTCGCTCTTTGACTGCATGTGTTTGAACTCTGTACAGGAAAAAAAAAACCCTTCCAGTGGGCGTGACAGGTAAAAGATTGAAAAACGAGGCAGATGGGAGTTCCTTCCCTGTCTACTTTGGTGGCTGGTCACCTGAGGGACCTCTGAGAACAAAGGAATGTCTGAGCGGCAGATTCGGGTTGTCGGTTGTGTTGTTGTCCAGCCCTGTCCAGCGAGGATTGGGAAATATCTCAGATTTCATTGCTTTTAAAATCGGCAAAGGGGGTGGGAGGGAACGGGGTGGGGGAGAGACGCAGTTTTGAGTTAGGGAGATTTCTCTCTTCTAGGAAGAGGAGGAGCGATTTCAGAAAGTCTGTCTTTCTCCCCCAGCCACCCCAGTGTTTCTGATCTTGTTTGTTCTTCATTTTAGATATGAGAGTTAGAAATGTCTGTGTGGATGTCGAGAAAATCCCTCGCTCCACCCTCTGTGTTCCATGTCAGCTTTCAGCAGAATAATCTGCTCCCCAATTCATATGTATGAGGGATGTCACCCACCCCCGTTTTTGTCGGTCAGCCGCCTGCGCGGACGAGCTCCTTCCTGACTTTGTTGAGTGCCAAAGGTGTACGCAGCCGTAACTAGGTTGTGGAGGGAGAGTGCCACGTCTCCCTTCGCTGGCCAGGGACGCAGGTTCGGAAGGAAGTGTGCTTGGCCTTCTACAGAGGTGCTTTGAATACACAGCCCGCAGTGGTGGTCTTCGGCTTATGTACATGCGGTTGGGGGCCTCTTTTGCGTGCAGCCCAGGGTCACGCGCGATGGCTGAAGTTGGTTACTCATTCCCAGTTCCTTATTGTGCGAAGGTTTGATACACAGCTCAGTCAGAGAACTCAGGGAATAAAAGAGAACAGAAGTTTATATATGTCTCTGAACCCCAAAGTAAGTCTTGGGGAACTGCATGTCATACATCTCCGCAACTGGGAAAACTCTCTCCTTTCGCGATGAACGATAATCTTCTCCAGTCAAGATTGCCACATTTGCACCATGTTCGTGAATGCACAATGATCTCAGATGATGATAATGAATGAGGAATGAAGGGCGTGCGTCTGGCAGTAAACTTTGGGCCGCCACAAAACATGCACCTACAGCTCCAGGACAGCATCTTCTACTACAATATGGCCTCAGTTGCATACAACCCAATGAAATTCAACGTCATTTATTGAGGACACTTTCCCGGAAGTGTGGATGTATGATTTCACTTATTTCAAGCCACCCCAATCTTTGAGCTCTTCCGTATTCTGACTGAGCTGTGTTTTGAACATTTAGTGCAAATGAGGAACTGGGAACCATCTTCAGCGTTGTGGGACATTTTTGAGCAGGTCTGGGGAACCTTTGGCCTTCCAGAAATTGCCGAACTACAACAGCAACAATGGCCAGGGGGCTGGGATGATGGGAGTTGTAGTTCATCAATATCTGGAAGGCCAAAGGTTCTCCGTGCCTGTTCTAGGGCAAAGTTTGGGCTTGAATATACCAAAAAAAGAGAAAGAAAACTCTTTAAATAGGAACTTAGGCAGCTGCTTTATACCGAGTTGGGCTATGGGTCTGTCTAGCTCAGTATCTACCCTGACTTCCAGGGCTTCAGAAAGGGGTCTCTCCCAGCCCTACTTGGAGATGCCAGGAATTTCACTCGGGACCTTCAGCATGCTATTCAAATGCTCTGCCTCTAAGCCATGACCCTTCCCTTCAGCGTTCCAAGTGCAGTAGTCGATACCAGGGGCCTGAACCCATGACAGCAGAACATTCCCGCTTGAAAGCACCATCCTGTAACCACCTTGAGCTATGCTTCTCCGGGCAATTGTAATGCCATTTTTTTAATGCGTGACTTCATTCAGTCCAGCGTTCTGGACCAGCAGATGCTTTTAGGAATCCCCCCCCCCACGTTGGGGAGAGATGAAACATCTCTCCCCTGTTTGTCCCCTGTGCAGCAGCTGTTCTGGGGTAGACTGCCTTTGAACAGACAGGCTCCACAAATCTATCCAAACCTCCCCCTCCCTTTCTCAAGCTATCTAAGCTGGCGACCTCCTTGTTACGTTCTTTTCAGTAGCAAACCTGGAGCGGCTGTGGTGCCCATTTTGTTCCTTTGGGGCAGCACTCAGGCTGCTCTGCC
The DNA here is from genome assembly GCF_030035675.1 of Rhineura floridana. Taxonomy (NCBI): domain Eukaryota; kingdom Metazoa; phylum Chordata; class Lepidosauria; order Squamata; family Rhineuridae; genus Rhineura; species Rhineura floridana. The sequence goes on along the minus strand of NC_084501.1, from coordinate 17,715,794 downwards.
TGTGTATCCTCCTGTCGTCCTGCTTTCAGCCTGCCCTCCGTCCTTCCCTGGGCTTGGCCCCCTGGTAGACAGCTCATTAATCACCACTTGTTTACCAGGCTGGCTCTCCTGCCTGCCTTTTCCCTGCTGGCTGGTGCTCCTCCCTCAGAGCTCTCCTTATCTTCTCTCCAGTCTCTTTTCTGTAGCCAGGCTCCTTGCCTGGGGTGGGGTTGGGGGCACCGATAAAGGGCCTGCTTTGGCTCCAGCGAGACAAGGAAGCTGAAATCCTGTTTGTTTGCTTCCCTTGGCCCCTCAGCTGCAGACTTTATCTTGAGCTCTGCATTCTTCCTTTGGAGGTGATTGTGGAGAGGACCCGATCACCACATTAGCCCAAAGCTGGGACTTGCAGGCCAGACTCAAATGCACAGGGCAAGCGTCAACACCAGAGGCTCCCAAACTTTCCGCCATGCAGGCCACTTGAAAATTGCTGAGGGTCTTGGCAGACCACTTCATGATTTCCCCCCCGCCTGTTGCAGCAGTTTTAATGTGCTCTGCTACATGCTATATGGTTTTAATTGTATTTGTATGGCTTCTTTTATATCTTATATATTGCCTTATTGTATTCTATAGAATTCAAGTTGCAACACAATAAAATACAATATCAGAAATAAAAGAAGCAATTAAATAATGCAGGCATTAAATGCAGCGGATGTACCATCTCCTGTCTTCAACCACAGAACCACAACAGTGCTGCAGACCACCTGAATGAAGCTCGTGGAGCAGTGGTGGTCGTCCGTGGACCAGTTTGGGAACTCCCAATCTAAATTCCAAAGTGCCAGCCTTTAGTTACATAGCTCAGTAGGTAGAGCACCTGCTTTGCATGCAAAAGGTCCCAGGTTCAAGCCTTGGCATCTCCAGGTAGGGCTGGGAGAGGCTTTCATCTGGATGAATCCATAGCTTGGAAAAGTTACTTTTTTTGAACTACAACTCCCATCAGCCCCAGCCAGCATGGCCACTGGATTGGGCTGATGGGAGTTGTAGTTCAAAAAAGTAACTTTTCCGGGCTCTGGTCATGAAACCCTGGAGGGCTTCTGCCACTCACTGTAGACAACACTGTCCTTACTGGATAGAAGGCAGCTTCCTATGTTCCTGTTTAGCCCAGCCCTTTGCTCAGAATCATGAGGACTGGGATCTTCCTTTATTTTTAGGGGAAGGAGCCTAGCTTAATGCTGGAGCACATGCTGCACATGCAGAAGGCCTCGGGTTCAATCCCTGGCATCTCTAGTTTGAAAGACCAGGTAGCAAGCAATGGGAGAGATTCTCCTCTGCTTGACACAGTGGAGAGCTGCTGCTAGTCAGAGTAGACAGTACTGGACTGGATGGACAAATAGCTTCCTGTGTGGGATTGGTGCACTGACCTTTTTGGGTCCATGTACATGCTTTTACCCGAGTGTTAAGAAACCAGCTGCTCCTGCCTTGGGAAATTTACTCTTCTAAAACACCAGCATTTTCCTAAAAGGCAAAACAGGGTAGTTTGTTTGCCTAGTACAGAGACCAAGAAAATAAGCTGGTAAACAGGGACACTTGGAGCTTGTGCTTTCAGCAAGGGAGGGGGAGAAGTGTGGGAGAGAGTCTCATCCTCCAAGTTGCTAGATTTTTGAGATCCCTGGGCGGTAAAGGTGTTTGTGTCAGCTATTGAGGGCAAGTGAGGCCTCCTCTCTGCCTTTTTAAATTTCAGCAGGCCACTGCGAGGACTAAGCAACTGGAAGGGGGGGGGAACCCTAAGGAAGCTGAGTGTTTCTCAAGAAGCTGAACTTGCCCCCAGTAGAGCATTCTGGACTCCTGCAAGCCTTTCCTTACATACAGTCCTGACTTGCCGATTTTGTCCTAGGAACTTTGTGGCCTGGCTTTAAGCAGGGTTGGAAGTGGAGGCGTCTCCCATGCAAAACTCGATGGCAGCCCCTCGCCTATGCCACCCTCTCCCTCCAAACACCCTTGGTCTGCACAGAGCAGTGTTCAGCTTTCCAGGCGTCCATTCCCCCTCCTTCAATGATCTTCCACCTACCACCAGCCCTTTCCAATGTCCGCCAAGGCTTGGAGGGTCCTGGCTAATTCCCTCTTTGTCACTGAACCACAGGTTTCACTCCCGTGAAGAGGGGCCGTCCAGCATCTGCGCTGCCAATTATGGAGTACAGGTAAGGGTGGTTGCCTCTCCCTTCCCTGGGTGTGGTGGAGGGCCAGCAAGCTGGTGTGGTGGCGGGTTAGCCCCCTCTCTTCCTCACTTCCTTCATAGTGTGGCGTTAATCATCTTCCCATTCTCTGATGGCGTGTTGGGACTCCCATCCTGACCACGCTTCCCGAGGAAAACAAAGCTTATGTCCCCACCATACACTGAAAAACACATTTATATCACTTTAACAGTCATGGCTCCCTGTAGGGACTTGGAACCTATAGTTTACCCCTCTCAGAGCTACAATTCCCAGCACCCTTAGCAAACTACAGTACCCAGGCTTCTTTGCGGGGAGAAGCCATGTGCTTTCAACGTATGGTGTGGATGTGGCCCTGCTCCTAGGCGGGCAGCTACAGTGGCCTCTTCTTTCAGCAGAAACGACAAAGATTATTTTAAAAGATGAGTGGGGTTTGGGGAGAAGTATACAAGCTTTTGCGGGCTGGGACCACATTCCTCAGATGCAGAAGGGGATGGCAAGGGAGATAGGAATGAGGTAGGTCCAAGCAGGCCCACAAATTGCAAAAAGTCCAGTCAGTGACACTTCTGTGCCATGTGTGAATGTCTGCAAGGTGAGCACAGTGACTGTTCACAACAGGCAGTCATTGGTGGCTTTAATAGAGGATTGGACAAATTCTTGAAGGATAACAAGATCGTCAGCGGTTACTTAACATGATGGCTCTGTTTTTCCTCTACTGTGGAGGCAGGATGCCGCTGAATACTAGTTGCTGGGGATCACAGTTGGGGAGAGTTGCTGTTGCGCTCATGACGTCCTGCTTATGGGTTTCCCAGAGTAATCTGGTTGGCCACCATGGCAACAGGGTGCTGGATTAGATGGGCCTTTCGCCTGATCCCCCAGCTAGGCTGTTCTGGCTTTTTAACAGCCGCTCTAGCTTTGCTATGTTGATTGCCTCCTCTGGTGGGACACAAAATCCTGATCTTGATTCAGGCCTAATCAAATAGGATCAAACTTCCTGATCGGTTTGAGGGAGTAAACCCTGTGGGGTGGGGTGCAGCTCCAGGCAAATGCATGTAGGAATGTCTGGCAACAGGAGGCCCTGGTGCCAAACCCAGCTCTCTTGTGTCCCAGCTGTGCTTCTTTCGTCCCCTCCCTGAATTATCAGGCTTGAGCCAATGTGGTGTCACGGTTCAGAGCAGAGCGGCAGCACCTGTGAGTCCTGCAGATGGCATTGGACTCCATCAGGCCCAGCCAGCCTGACGGGGAGTTGTAGCCTGTCAACGTCAGGAGAGCCCTGGCTTCAGAGTGTCTGATGAGGACTGCGGAGACCAAGATTTGAATCCCCGTTCACTGAGTCACCATCCAGTCACTCTCTTTCCAGCCTAGCCTACATCACAGTGTTGTTGTGAAGATAAAAAGAGTAGGCGGCCGGGAGAAATACATGTGCCACCACGAGCTCCTTTGAAATCAGATAAATAAATAGAGGCGTGGAAGCTTGTTAGTTGCACAGTTGGGGGGACACTTGTGTGTCTGTCTGTTGGGCTACCCCTTGCAAGCAAATAAGTAGTTCAGAGTTCTCTGGGCTTCTTGAGGGCTTTTAAACTTTTATTTATTTATTTATTTTGGTGAGTGAACCCTTTCTTCCATTATGAAAAGCTGGCTTTTTAAAACGAATCCGAAAGGGACGGGGTGGAGTGGGGTAGGACAGAGTTGCCTAACTTCCTGTGGGATCTGAGCCTCCCCTCTCCAGGATGTTTCTCAAGATCCCTGCTGTGCCAGTGGCAACCTCTTTTTCTTTCTCCATCATTTTCTCTCTCTACTAACTCTGGGGTCTTGCTTTTGCGGGATAAGAGGGAGATGAGACCTCTGCAGAAAGGGGTGCTTGTGTCCAAACCTGGGGGGGGGGGGGGGGGGTGTGTGTGTGTGTGTGTGTGTGTGTGTGTGTGTGTGTGTGTGTGTGTGTGTGTGTGTGTGTGTGTGTGTGTGTGTGTGTGTGTGTGTGTGTGTGTGTGTGTGTGTGTGTGTGTGTGTGTGTGTGTGTGTGTGTGTGTGTGTGTGTGTGTGTGTGTGTGTGTGTGTGTGTGTGTGTGTGTGTGTGTGTGTGTGTGTGTGTGTGTGTGTGTGTGTGTGTGTGTGTGTGTGTGTGTGTGTGTGTGTGTGTGTGTGTGTGTGTGTGTGTGTGTGTGTGTGTGTGTGTGTGTGTGTGTGTGTGTGTGTGTGTGTGTGTTTTGTAGGCCCGCAGGCCCTTCTTTGGGAGAGGAGTCTTGCCCCTCTGAGCAAAGCTGCACCGTAAGAAATATTTACAATACATTTCTCTGCCTTTCCCCTTCCCCCCACCCCTCAATTTGGCTTCTTCGTCTGTAGCTTGCAGGCTGCAGCTGTCAGATGATTTCAATGCCTAGTTGGAAGGCCATAGTTCAGCAGCAGAGGATCTGCTTTGCATGCAGAAGGTCCTGGGTTCAATCCCCAGTATCTCCAGGTAGGACTGTGAAAAGACCCTTCCCTGAAACCCTGGAGAGCCACTGCCAGTTAGTGTAGACTATATTGAGCTACATGGACCAAGGCTGTTTCCTGTGTTCCTAGGTAACAGTTGGTGTGTGTTTTTTTTAAAGGGGGGGAAATGGCTAAGAGGAGCTGCATTCCCCCCCCCCTGCAGTTCAAATCTCACCTTTGTTGCTCTCTCAGCCTTCACCTTCCCCATCTGTGACATTCCTGTCCCTACCCTTACGGAGCTGTTGCAGAAGGAGCACTGAGGGAGCGTATGCAGGCAACCACTCTGAAACAGGTGTGGCGAACCTTCGGCCCTCTGGCTATTGTTGAACTACAACTCCCATCATCCCTGCCCTGTTGGCTGTGCTTGCTGGGACTGATGGGAGTTGTAGTTCAGCAACATCTGGAGGGCCAAAGGTCTCCCCCCTCTAAAGCTGTGGATCGACGCTTGAGCATTGTTAATGAAGAAGTGGGACCCGCAACAAAGTATTGCAGTAAAGGAGTATTTTCTTGTTCACCGTCCCAGTCAGCTATATTATTTCCTTTGCCTCCCTTTTTACATTTTTACACAGAGTTGGTCAGGATTCCATGGCTGCAGAACATGGACGTTGCAGCAAAGCCAATTTCAGCTAAACAGTAGGGCAGGGGTGGGGAAATTGTTGGGCCAGATGTTTATCTCCCTCTCACCACCCCTGTGGGCCATTTTTGACAGGTGGGCAGAGCCACCAGCCATTGAATCATCTGACATAATAATGGTGTTAGGTAATTGACACCTGTCAAAGTGCAGCGCCTTGCAAACGGCCAGCAACCAGCTTACATGGCATCAGGTACAGGACAGGTGGGCACGGCTTGGCCAAAAAGCGGCCTGGTGGGCCTGCGGACTGCAGGTTCCCCACCCTCTGCATTCAGAGAAACTCCCCTGACATAAGAGCTGTTCCACAGTGGGACATGTCAGATTGCCTTGACGGCTAGTCAGCTCTCCTGTCCTAGAGGTGTTTCAGAGGTTGGACGGTCATCTGCCAGGGATGGCTAGATCACTGAGATCATCTGGAGAAGCCCTCCTGACATCACACATTTGTTTAGTTTCTACGCAAACTAAAGCTTTTTAGTGTAACGGTACCAGTATTCTGAAATGCCAACCCCACTGAAATCATACGGGCGCCTACAGCTTTCATGTTTTGTCACTTACTGAAGACATATTTGTTTCACCAAGCATTTTCAGAGAATTTGATTCGTTGTTGGTCACCTGTCCTGTATAATACTTTAATGCTTTTATTGTACACCGCCATGACTTTTTTTGAGTGAGTTTGCAATTTACAAATATTCTTATAACATAAATACATTAACATTGTTGATGTACATTGGTACATGGTTCCTGCATCATGCTGGTGGGGATGGGGCCGTCCTGCATGACTTACTTCTGAGGCCCCTTCCAACTTTGGTTCTTACTAGCTGTGATAGCCCTCCCCCATATTCCGAAGCAGTCTACTTTCAGCTACTTGATATTTGGGACAAGCCACAGGGGGGCTGTTCTCTTTCATGTCCTCTTTGTGGGCTTCCTGCAGGCATCTGGCTGACCCCTTATCAGAAGCAGGATGCTGGGATAGACAGACTTTTGATTGGATCCTGCAGAGATCTTAACACTGTTATTATTTTTAGCCATGCCAGCTTGTTGTAGCACCTTTTCGTTAGCTGTGTGACAGTGCCAGCCAGCTAGACTTTGATCCATCTCTGTACTAGGAAGCATTGCCAGCTAAATCAGGGTGGGGAACCGTTTTGGCTCCATGGGTGATTTCTTTATTAGGATTGGCCTTGCTGGCCACATTTGACAAGAGGGTAAGACTCTTTGAAGCCTTGAAGTTGGGACTTAAGCACCTTGCAAGGTGCTGCTAAAATGAAAGTCCTTCTGAACCAAGCAGAATTTAACCCTTGCTCATCAGGTGCTCATTGATGGGACAGGTAGGTGTGGCTTGGGGCAAACTGGCCTCGTAGGCCAACTTGGACCCCTTGGCAGGCCAAGATTGGTCTGTGGGCTGGAGGTTCCTTCAATATGCTAGTGAAAAAGCTTGATCTTGTCAGAGAAGAAGAGCTTAGTACCATACCCCCCCTTCTGCACAGGTAAGAGCCAGGAAACATCCTTCAGCTGGCTTCAGTGTGCTTGCTCACTGTGTAGAATAACTACCCGCCACTAAACAGCTGCTGAGATGGGGAACCTGTGGCTCTCTTGTTGGACTACAGCTCCCACCCATCACTGACCATTGGCCATGCTGGCTGGGACTGATGGGAGCTGGAGTCCAACAACATTAGGAAGGTCACAGGTTCCCCCATCCTTGGATTATTTATTGGCTTGGATTGTCCTTTCCTGTTTACTTGGTTCCAGTTCTCTGTACAGCTTCTCTTGCTGCACCATGACCCCACCTTGTGGCTAAAGAGCACATTGCATCACAGCCCTGAATGCTGAGAAGAGAAGGTGGGCGGCTGGGAATTTCACAGGGACTAACATCCTGCCTTCCAAGATTTGGCTGGCGATGTTCAGAATGAATATGTGAACAAACACCTTTTCCGGTTTTCCCTCTTCTGCAAGGCCTTTTCTTTCCTCCTGATTTTTTCTCCCCCATGACCTGTTTCTTTCTAGACCTCCCTGTTTTCTGTGCCCTGTGGCCTCCTTCCCAACCCCCCCCCCCGTGTTTTCTGTCCCCTCATTCCCTATAAGCTCTCTCGGCCTCAGGCTTTGCCATCTCTGATGTGGGAATACAGCCCCGTCGTACAGGGCTGTTGTAGTAACCGCTCAGGTATTTCATGCTTTTCTGATTTTGAGACAGCATTCGAGATGACTTCTCCTGCCCCCAAGGTTCTGAATTATTTATTTATAAAGCTATTTGTATACCGCTATTTCGTCAAAAACAACAAGCTTTAAAAAAAACAAACAGCCACCACCATACAATAAAAACACAAAAAATACAATAAAAACAAGGGTCAGCTATTGGGAACAGACATCATCTTAGTTGCCTGCATAAGCCTGGGGGAATAGAAAGGTTTTCAGCAGGCGTTTAAAAGTTAGAACAGAAAGTGTGTGCTGATTCAGGGCTAAGTTAAATAGGAGCATAGGAAGGTGCCTTACACCAAGTCAGACCATTGGTCCATCTAGCTCTGTATTATCCACACTGATCGACAGCAGCTCTTCAGGGTTTCAGATGGGGGGGGCATTCCCTACCTGGAGGTGCCACTGGGGATTGAACCTGGGACCTTCTGCATGCAAAGCAGGAGCTCTGCCTACTGAGCTTCGCAGCCCTTCCCCCTTAGCCTTTTGGTAAGAGGAGCCCCCTGACCTTTATCCCCAGACCAGAAACCACCAAGCTCCTCAGGAAGTGGCTGCCTCTTCCGCTCCCTCCCAAAGCCCCCTGAGTACCAAGGGCCGGAGGGGCCTCTGCGGGGTGTGCCTTCCTGCCTCCGCAGCCCCAGAGCCCTTGAACTAAGGCTAAAGGCACATCCGAAAGGTGACGCTATTTTTAAACCTTCCCTCCCTCTCTCCACCACCCTTCTGGTCTTCAGGTTCCCATAGTGGCGCGGTTGTTCCTCTCGTGCCTGCCTCTTCTGCAGAGGAAGGAGCAAGCGGGTGAAACTCTCCCCTCTTTCTTCCCCCTCTCGGAGCTTGGAAAGTTCATTTTTAGAAAAGGAACTATGTCTAGTTCAAACTCGAACACATCTAAAGAGGAACTGATGGCGTTTCTCGTTTGCCCCTTTACCAAACGAGCTAGCTTGATTCATGTGCAGTTCGCAGTTCCTCCAAATTGTTCTCAGCAATTTCCCACCCACCCCCAGCTCTCAGAATGTTACCGGTTGCTGTAAGTATATTTAAGACTAAAGAACCATCAAAATCCATGCTTCGTCCTCCACAGAGTAGACCCATTGAAAACAGCCAACGACTAACTTGGGTCCATAATTTCACTGTGTCTGCTGTGAGTAGGACTTAGTTGGATGCCACCCACAGATAGTGGAAGGTGAGTTACTCAGATTATTTTCCCCAGCAATTCTGATCTTTAACCTTAAGGGCCCAAAGAGGTAAAAAAAGAAAAGAAAAAAGCCACACGTGGAAGAGAATGAACTTGAAGACAAACTAGGAATCTTCCAAGTTGTACGTCAAAATGAACTCCATGTTGAGTTCATCCTAACCATAATGAAAACTACTTTCAGGTGCAGTTCAGAGATTTCTGAACTAATTCGGTGAACTTTGAGTTAGTTCATTCCAAAAGAGTTCGTTCCAGCTGCCCCCTCTCCCTGGCTGGCTTTCCACCTGTTAGGAAGCCGTTTATGGGCCCCTTCTGCACTATACTGTACACTGAAAGCACTATCATATCACTTTAAACAGTCATGGCTTCCCCCAAAGCATCTTGGAACTGTAGTTTGTGAAGGGGACCGAGGCTTGTTAGGAGATCCCCTTCTTCCTCTGTCAGAGTTATCATTCCAAGAGTTCCCTGAGAAGAGGAATGGATTGTTAAGCCACTCTGGGAATGGGAACCCACTGAGGGGATCTCCTAACAACTCTCAGCACCCTGAACAGACCGCAGTTTGCAGGATGCTTTGGGGGACGAAGCCGTGACTGTTTAAAGTGGTATGATCCTGCTTTAAAGGTATACTCTCATGTGGCCCTAACCTCGATGTGTCAGCTGCGACGGCTGTGGCGCAGGAACTTCCCCCCTCCTTACGTTGGGGTTGCCAGTGGACTCCCTGATCCCAGAGGGTGGGACTTCACCTCCGCCCAGATTCCTGCGTCTTCTCTCTTCCTCTTTTTCCTGGGATCCAGCTGTAAAAAGGGACACCAGAGACTAGAGTTTGAGGTCTGTTTTTGTCCGTTTCCTTCTCCGCAGCAGTGGGAGTGCAACATTATGCAAGGGCTGTGCGCCATGTGCCTCTTCCAGGATGCTGCAACGGCCACCAACTTGGATGGCTTTTCAAGGGGCTTAGACGAATTCATGGTGGGTCAGGCTATCCACGGCTGCTAGCCATGATGTCTGCGTTCTTCCTCCACTGCCGGAGCAACCAGCATGCATCCAGTGTGCCATTGAATACCAGTTGCTGGGAATCGCAAGCGGGGACAGTTGCTGTTGTGCTCAGGTCCTGCTTGTGGGCTTCCCAGAGGCACCTGGGGTTGGCCACTGTGAGAACCGGATGCTGGACTAGCTGGGCCTTCGGCTGATCCAGCAGGGCTCTTGCGATTTTATACGGTTAGACAAATTCATGGAGGGTAAGGCTGTCCATGGCTGTGTGCTACCTCCACCGTCAGATGCAGTAAGCCTTTGAATGATGCCAGTTGCTGGGAATCGCCAGCAGGGAAAGGAGCTGTTGAGCTCAGGTCCTGCTTATAGACTCCCCATTGAGGCATCTGGTTGGCCATTGTGGTAACAGGATGCTGGACTAGATGGGCCTTTGGCCTGACCCAGCAGCTAGGCTCTTCTGGTGAGAAGAACCAGAACCGCGACATTGACCCTTGGCCTTGCTGGTGGATGGCCGTTGTAGTCTGACTTCCGGAGGGCACCAAGTTGACAAACGGTGGCATGTACACTCCTGGTTTGAGGGAGTTCAGTGCTTAATTACAGGATCCAAAGTCATTTTTTGAAAAAATGCAGATAGCATCCATCTGCAGATAGAGAGAAAGACCCCCATTTTGTGAACTGGAATAGCCTGACTCTGAGATTGTGCTTCCGCGCCCATGGTGTCTAGGGACTCAGGAGGTGTTGCCTTTAAGGCTAATATCTTTTCTTGCCTTTGGTTCCCTTGTTTTTGTTTTAATCTGAATGAGTGAGAAGGATTTTTTTTCATTTTTAAACTTTGCGAAGACAAAAACCAATCAAGATGAAGACTTGGCTTCTTTGTGCTGGGAGCAATGTGTAAATGAAGGAAGGGAAAGCGTGCCGACAGTGGTTAAGAGACTAAACCTGCCATCCTAACCATTCTTACCTGGGAGTAAGCCCCCACTGGATTCAATGGGACTCACTTTTGAGTAGACCTAGTTAGAATTGCTGCCTGAGCTGTGAAGCCAGACACTCCTTTCAATCTTGTTTTGCCACAGATTCCTTCAATGAGACCGTCCCTCTTTCTTCCTGTCTCTCTGTGCTTGTCATTGCCTAGCTGCCCCTCTTTCACCACACCCCAGCCCCTCACCCACTTTGCGATGCAAAGTTACACTGGCCTACCTTATAGGGGGCTGCCAACTTGGGTATCCCAGAAGTGTTAACTGACAGAGTGTGCTATGTAGCAAGCGGGGCGCTCGACAGTGCAGTCTATAGAAGCAAGAGGGGTTGGTGGTAATGGTTGTCAGGTTTGGAGTTTGGAGGGTGCTGAGCAGAAGGGGAGTGTATTGACTTGAGATCGCCTCCTTGACCTATATCATCAACCCCATTCTTTTTTCCACCCTCCGCTCTTTCTGCCTCCCTCCTCCCCTCTGCTCTTTCTTTTTCCATCCAAGTTGCTGGAAAAGCCACACTTTGCTTCCGCTTATGCGCGACCAGTGACCTTGCTTTTATGTCTTGTTCCAGTTATCTCCCCCAAGACCCCACCCCTTTTGGAGCTGAGCATGCATGTCTCTATTCCCTCCCACCCCCTTTTATATATATCTCATCCTCCCTTCCTCACACGGAGAGGGCAGGAGCTGAGCTGACTCGTGTGAGTCAGCAGCACTGCCCTCCCATTCATAGCGGGGGCTTGGCCTCTCTCTCTGTCTTCCCCTCCTTCCCTGGAAGGAGCCGCAGTCACTTAGAGCTGAGCGAGATCGCATGCAGGATGCGGTAGCAATTAGTGTCTAGGCTCTGAAGGCAGCAACAGCTGTAGCTGGGAAGAGAGGAAGAGAGACGGAGAGAGGATTGCCGTGGGCTGAGATCGGGGCTGCCTGCCGGCTTCCGAGGGGTACTCTGATTCCATCTCCATCTGCATCCCCTGGACCTGCTGGGGAGCCTATCTCTCTTCCCACCCTGCCCCAATCAGCTCCAGGAATGTCCCCACACCTCCAGCTCAGGCTACCAACCCAGCCATGAGAGGCCAGCATCTGCCCATTGATTGACACATGGGCTTCCGTGACTTCACAGAGGAGCCTTGTTCGGTTTCCTGGCAGACCCTGTCAAGCTGGGCCCAGCTGGGTGGCGCTCCGTGGCCTCCTGTCGCTTGGATGATATTTTTCTCCCTTTTTGAATCTATATATATGCACATCCGTTTGGCAAAGCAGCAGACGAGCAAGACCAACGCATCCTCCATTCTCAGCATTGCCCCACCACTCAGCCCTATGCGTTCTCTTTTCTCTCTGGGCCTCTTCTGGATGGTGTAAGACCTGCTGGAGGGCTGGCACGGAAGAGGATGGGACGCGGCAGGCGTTCGGCAGGCAGCCTCAACTGAACCCGGGGCGGGGTGGCTGTTCAACAGGTGGCTTGATAGCTCTCACAGGCTTGCGTGGGTCTCTCCACTCCTGATCGCTTCCGAAGCAGCCCTGCCATTGCTCCGGCCTCGCAGACCAGCCTCTCCCTCTCAACTGTGGTGGGGCTGTCCAAGGGTCACTGTTCATCTGGTGGACCTCTCAGGAGGGGGGGATAGGGAGGCGCAACTTCCGGCAGCTTCTCCAGTTGTTTTGGCAAACTGTGACAACTACGGTCATTTGCCTGTGTCACAGCAAGCTCTCTTTTTTCCCTTATCTTTAACCTCTTCCCCAAATATATCTCTTTTCAACAGCGATGCCGGCCCGGGGGCTGGCCAGGAGTCTTGCTTTGATCCGTTCTGAATTTTGTGGGCTCCCAAACCCGTGTGGGATTTAGGGGCTGGGTGAGCCCACCACCATCAACATCACAACCATCTTCTGCTCCCCCCGTTTTTTGCCAGTCTCTCCCCCCACCTTTCTACCTGTCTGTCTGAGGCATGGATCTCCTGCAAAAAAGCAAATATAATCACCTGCGCAATGACTCCCTCTCTTCCTTGGAAGAGGGTTCCATGGCAGCAGACGGGGACTCCCCTGTGGACCCCCTCGTGGCTGCCTCCTCCTTGCCTAGCTCACTATCCTCCTCCTCACTGAGCCCCATGCTGCCACTGGGTGAGCTGTCGTCCGAATCAGAGGACAGCCCCACAACCCTGTGCTCCTTCTTCCCCAAGATGGCCAACTTGAAGCTCTCCAACCCGGCGACCCTCCTTAGCCTCCGTGCCTTTTCCAAGGAGGCAGGCGGCTCCGGGGAGCATCTGCCACCGCCTCCTCCCACTGCCGTCGCAGCTTCTGCTCCCGTCCCGGACTCAGCGGGGACTGTTGGTCTCTATTCCCAGGATATGAACAAACTGGGCTGCGGCAAGAAGATGCGGGTGGAAGGCGGCCAGCTTGGCGGAGATGAGTGGACTCGGCACGGCAGCTTCGTCAACAAGCCCAGCCGGGGTTGGCTGCACCCTGACGACAAAGTGATGGGCCCCGGAGTCTCCTACCTCGTCCGGGTGAGTGAGCAGGAAGGGGGTGGCAGAGCCTGACATTTTGGTGTGTTTGTGCATGTGTGTATGTGAACTTGTGGGTGGGAGGAGTAGGGGAATGGAGACCATGACCAATCTGGTAACAAATCACATTAGCTGGGAACCCTGATTGGTTAGGACATGGGTCTAGGCCAGGGATGGGGAACCTGGTGCCTTCCAGATGTGGCTGGACTCCAACTTCCATCATTGTTCCTGACCAGTGGTTGAGGTTAATGGGGTTTGGAGTCCAACATCATCTGGAGGGGCTATAGGTTCCCTACCCTGCAATATAAGCCCTGGTCAGGAACTAGCTGGTACCACCAGTGCCTGTATGGAAAAGTGGGCCAAAGATTTTTCTTTCTCTTTCAAAATGTACTGCCAGGTAGTCTGATTGGCCACAGCTGCTACTTCCTCCTTGCATACCGCCCTCTCTTACTTGGGGGTGAGTGTGTGTGGGAGATTGGTGTTACTGAGGGGGGCTTGATTTGGCCCTGGGTGTCCAGTTGTCAGGTCCTAAAGTGTGGGGTGGGGTATATTTTGCTGAAATATGTGTGTGCACATGAGGAAAACAGTGCCTCTCTCGAGTGTGTCCCTTTTCCATAGCTGGCATATCTCGGGATACAGAAGGGGATGTAGCTCTGTGGCAGAGCATCTGCTCTGCATGCAGAAGGTCCCAGGTTCAATCCCCAGTGGCACCTCCAGGTAGGGCTGGGAGAGGCCCCATTGCCTGAAACCGTGGAGAGATGCTGCCAGTCAGTGCGGACAATACTGAGCTAGTTACGGAGCCAAGGAACTGACTTAGTGCAAGGCAGCTTCCTGGGCCCTTCAGCACTGCTCCCCCTCCCTGGGAGAGTAAATTCCTGAGCAAGGGACTCCGTTTTTATCCGGTCTTCTTTGCGCACAGAGGAGGAGCGATGACCCTTTTTGCGTGTCTCCCTCTTCTCTCTGCTGTTGTGCAGGGGCTGGCAGCCAGGCTCACCCAGCACCTGCACGGCCCTCACCAGCAGGCGTCTGCCCCAGGTCTTCCACTCTGCCACATGATTGCTTCTGACAAGCG